>NW_024070185.1:80011413-80494353 GCF_014754425.2 Oryx dammah | reverse complement strand
GGGGAGCCTGGTGGGCTGCCATCTGGGGTCGCACAGAGTCGGACACGACTGAAGCGACTTAGCAGTAGCAATGATATTGTGTAACGATATCACAGTAAACTTAACATACGCTATACGTGTGGGTATACAGATATATGTGTATATGTATGTATCTGTGCTTTGTCCCACTCCTTTCCATTTCTCACCTGAGAAGATGTAAGATCAAGGAGCTAGGGAATATAATCCCTAGTCAAAGCAGTTACAAGGATGATAGAAAAGAAGTTTCAGGTGACATCTACACCATTGGCCCAGATAGAAGGAGAAGGGAGGTCTGTAGGATCTCCAAGAAAATAAATGGAATGGATGGATTCCTTCATGAGGAAGCCTGAGGACTTTCCCTGTAGAAAGTTGTACCAGGAGGTTATTAAATGGTATTGGAAAGAAGAAGAAAGGCAATCATTAACTTCAGGAGGGAAAAGGTTAAGGAAGAATAAAACGCTCAGCTAAGAATATCTGTACAATAGTAATGGAAACACTAAGTATTGACTAATTCTAAACTTTGTGACATAATTATATTGCGGGAACAAAGGAAAGAAGGCTGAGGGGATGGCTCCCCTTCATAGTAGTATGAAGTCAGTAGATAAAACAGATGAGTCAAAATAATTCACTCAGTTACATACATTACTTAGACATGGACGTGTAAATGGCAGGAAAAACTAGCTTAAAAAACAGTTGTCCCTAGGACAGGAATGGAGGGATGAGGAGAACAGAAACCAGTTTTGGAACAAGCCGTTTAATACTGTTTCACTTTATAAATATTGTGCATGTACTGCATCGATAAAATAAAAATTACCTAAAAATAGTTGTGGACTTAACATTCTATTTACAAGGCAACATCATTCTTTTCCCACAATGGAGTTCAACTTTCTAGGGAGATTTTTCCGAGCAATTTGAAGGTTTACTAATTCTGAAGGCTTATTAATTCAAGAGGACCTACAGACACATAGGACGGATTACTCATCTATTTGTTTTCTTATTTTTAAAGTTTCAGACTAAAAACAAGTAAATAAAATTTTAAAGTAGCTCTGAAGCAAAGAAGAGGTCGGAGCTCATACCTCCTGGCTGTGAACAGGAGCCAGAGTCCCTCTTCTTAAGCAATTTGCAGACCTGAGATCCCTTTGCCCCTAGGGTCCTATTTATCCACCAGGCAATTCATTATAGCATTTCCTCAGTTCTAAGATTGTCTACTCTAGTATCCACCATCAATTTAATAACAGCTTTGGGGTGGGCAGAGTGGGGAAGGGTTGGCAAGCCTACTTTAGCATGAACTGCAAAATACAGCCCAATTTCGGATATATTAACCTGAGAAGCCTGTGTATCTCTCAACAGAAAGTGTAAGTGAAAGTGAAGTTGCTCAGTCGCATCCGACTCTTTGCGATCCCATGGACTGTAGTCTACCAGGCTTTCTGTCCATGGGATTTTCCAGGCAAGAGTACTGGAGTGGGGTGCCATTTCCTTCTCCAGGGGATCTTCCTGACCCAGGGATCGAACCCAGGTTCTCCTGCATTGCAGGCAGACGCTTTACCCTCTGAGCCACCAGGGAAGCCCATCTCTCAACAGAGGGATACTTTAAAACGCCCTGTTTTCCAGTCTGGTTCATCTCGGCCTGAAGGCTGTGGTATTTTTATACACCGTACTGTGAATCCATCTCCCAGAGTCCCCTCCAGAACTGAGGCCCTGGTTCCCTAAGCTGCACTGAGGGTTGGCTGCCAACAGCTTTTAACTGAGTGCCTCCCTACGGTTCTGAACAACAACCTTTCATGCCCCTTCCCCAAGACAGCTCCCATCTAATGAGTAGTGGGGCAGAAGGGTGAAATACCAGCCCTCGGAGGTCACTTCCAGTTCCAGAGCTGCTGGGGTTGGCTGAGGCCTGGGCTGAGACTGTCTGGCAGCTCAGTCCTGCTAGACTCCGTTCTCCTCCAAGGATGCAGATCCTAAAAATGCCCCTCAACACAACTGCAAAATGCAAATCCCCTGGGATCCGAATCTGAGAGGAAGTCTAATTTCAGACTTTGGCCTCTCCCTTCAGGGAGAGGGTAAGAATTCTGGCATTAAAGACTTTTCGGCCTGACAGGATTACCATTGTCTGTGTGGAAACGACACCACCACACTGGAAGCTTTGACTTACTTCCTACGGCCAAGGGCTGGTGGTTCTCTGGGCCAAAATGGATAGCTCCTGACCATCGGACTTAGACAGACACAGGCTGCAATCCTGCTTTTCTGCTGATGGAACAGCGTGGGTGCCTGCTAAGTCGCTTCAGTTGTGTCCAACTGTGTGACGCTATGGACTGTAGCCCGCCAGGCTCCTCTGTCCATGGGATTCTCCAGGCAAGAATGCTGGAGTCGGTTGCTGTGCCCTCCTCCAGGGGAGCTTCCCAAACCCAGGGACTGAACTCATATCTCTCATGTCTCCTGCATTGGCAGGAGGGGGTTTTTCACGACTAGCGCCACCTGGGAAGGCCAAGACTCCCTTCCGCAAACTGCTTACTGTCCCCAAGCCTTCATGTCCTCCCTGTAAAATGAGGACTAGTGGGAGAACGGCTGAAAAAGCACTCAGCACAGGTCTGGCGCATGGCAGGGGCCCAGACAATATCCTTCCCATTCCGGTCTCCTGTGCCAGCTCCAGGTGGTAGCATATCGCAGCAGGTGGCCCTCACCGCCCCCTCTCTGAACATCCTACCTAAGATCAGGAAAATGGGCTCAGCTCAGGTTCAGAGCAGACGCCACTTGCACCTGTAGCAGAGGGCAGGACGTGAGCAGACAAGCTTTTCCAGGTGCAGTAGGCCAGACTGGGCTCTCTCCCCAGCCCCAGGGAAGAGGCAACTGCTGTGAGTGAACCCGGAGGCACCAAGGAGGAGAGCTCAAACTGCCTCCTGTTCCCTTGGGAACTGGCGGGGGTGTCAGGATGCACCCCCTTTCTGCACTCAGCTGGGAATGAGCTGGTGGATAATTTCTCCCTCCCAGCAGAGACTGTTCTTCCCCTCCCCCGCCGCCACGCCCCCACCCCCACCCCCTCCCCAGCCCACCAGTTCTCTGGGCAACCCTAGTTTGCAGTTTGGGCCTTTCTTTCTACACACAATTGACATGGAGAGCCAGAATCTGGTCCATTCAAACACCACATGGAACACTCTGTTTTTGTCACTCAGCTTCTAGAAACATGATCTTAGCCAACAGAGGCAAAATCCAACTAGCCAGTCCTCTTCCAGTGATAATGTTTGTGCTTCCTCCCGTGCCATGGTGTTTTCTGAAATTTATAGATTTAACATTTTAAATTATTTTTAATGGGGGCTCCTACATAGACACTAAGTTCTGGTTACTTTTTCCCCTAGTGCTGAAAAGGTTCGATTCTTCCATCTATCCATCAACAAATTGCATTGAATGACGGTGCTCAGTGACCCAGGATGCCACTGGAGACAAAACCCACCGTACATATTTTCTGGTCTCCCTGGAAAATTAGTGCAAACACTTTCCTCACTGCAGAGAGGGAAAATATGCACAGAAGAGGTGAAGATTTGCTTTGGGCTTTTTGTTTTTGTTTTTCTAAGAGATCTTTCCCTTTTCCAAACAGTGAAAGTTATATTGTTCTTATTTGTCTGCAAATTAACCAGTTAACTTGAATTCCTGCACATCTCACTCACTTGCTCCCAGTCAAGGTCCTCCTTTCTCCCCACCTTGTATTCTATATATGCCAGGATCACAGATTTTCCTTCTCTACAGTGCCTTGAAATTCATTTCATTTTCCTCCTGCTTTGTTAAAAGTAGTGCTGAAAATATTTTAATTTGAATTCCTATCCCCTATATTCCTCTTTTTAAACCCCATTTTAAAGAATCCTCTTTTGTTCAGGAAGGGCTTGTTTTTAATTCGATTGGGTTGCTCAGCTCTTTTTCTCTCTTTTGCTAAGTTTTCCCCTTTATGAAGAGATACAATCTCACCCTCTGGAAATTAAGCGGGAGGAGATCTCGGAGCTCTGGGCCTCTTGGAAGCTCTCACGTTGTGCTGTCTGTGAAGTCGCCCGTCTGTGAGGTGGGGGGACAATTACTCTTACTATACAGAAATGGTGCCTGAATGCTTTACGATGAAAATGTTTGTGTACAGGGTGGTCTATTTAAAACAGTTCCCCCATGATGCAATGCAACTTGAAAAGGAAACTCTTTCAGATGAGTCACTCATTTAACAATAATAATTAGCATTTGGGAATCTTGCTTGGAACACCCGGCAGAATATTTTATTGATTCCTTAAGAGTTTCCACACTCTGGCTGGGGCCTCAACAAAGCAACATATTAAAGACTAACATTCAGTTTCATTCGTAGGAGTTGGGAATGGGGAAGACCAAGTTTACAATAGTTCATGAGAAAAGAACTTAGGGAATTGAGAAGATTTCAGATTTAGATAAGCCATCGGGGGACCAAGCTATTCAAAAAGCCAATAAAATGTTGGGATGCAATAATAAAAGTCTAACATCTAGAACAAAGAAAGTAATAGGCCCATTGTACTCTCTTACAGTCAGGCCATATTGGGATATTTTTGCAGTTATAGACAGTGGATTTTAAAATAGACTTTTATAAGAAAGCACCAAGGAGAAACTGAATAATGAAGGATCTGAAAACCACGCAAAATAATCATACCTAGATTAGCTAGAAGAATAGAGTTCTGAGTTAGATACAGTCCCAGCTCTGTAACTTACCAGCTGTGAGCTTAGGAAAGCTACTTAATCTTGCCTCTGTATCCTCATCTATAAAAATGGGATAATAATAATAAACCTATGTGTGCATGCGTGCTAAGACACTTCGGTTGTGTCCGACTCTGTGTGATCCCATGGACTGTAGCCCACCAGGCTCCTCTGTTCATGAGATTCTCCAGGCAAGAAGACTGGAGTGCGTTGCCATGCCCTCCTCCAGGGGATCTTCCCAACCCAGGGATCAAACCCACATTTCTTAAGTCTCCTGCATTGGCAGTCAATTTCTTTACCACTAGTGCCATCTAGGAAGCCCGTAATAATATATGTGAAGGCAGTTTATAAACTGAAAATTGCTACACAACTACAAGGTAATACAGTGACTATGTTTTGTTATCAATAATATCTAATATTTGCTGAACATATGTTATATGCCAGGCACTGTGCCACAAGGTATACATGAATGATCCATCGGATCATTTTAGTTTATACACTGACTTCACAGATAACATCACATTTTCTCATGTTCACATTTAATTAGTCTCATTTTTGGAAGAGAACTTCATGTGTCCACAGGGCTTTTCCTTCCTTCTCAGCTGCTGAGCACTGATCTCCTATGCTACCACCATATTGTCCTCACAACCCAGAGTGGCATCTTGGTACCCAGCTGCCGACTGGGTGGAACTGTACTACTCCTAAGGAGGGGGCTGTGGACAGCCCAGATGGAGAGTCCCCGACAGTCCATTCAGCTGGTGTTTGTGATCACAGAGCCTTTAGTCAACCTGACCTTCTGTGAATGGCTATAAGTGATAAATAGATTGCTGTGCGTTGTTGTCAAGCTCATTGCCTTGAGAAAGGAGAGCACCCAAACTGGCAGCAGCAGCGCATGGAGCAAGTGATTTAACATCTGTGCATGTTAGTTTCCTTAGCCGAGAAACAGAGACCCTTCCTGAATTAGTCAGTTTATGAATCAAATGTGTTCGCATGTGACAGTCTTCTGAAAATACCAGACAGTGCCCACAGCAGCACTGTCAATTTCAAAGCAGGTGATACCTTTAAATACGAAAAGACATTGTAGGTCAAGGCTATGTTAAACAGAGCAGACTTATGTAAGAGTCATTGGGCAGATATTGATAAAGAGACCTTCATGTATCTGGAGTGGGGACCCTCGCCTATGTCATGAGCCTTCCAACACAGCAACCTGGCTCACCCAGTCCTGCCTCGGCCGCCTACATAAAAGCCCAGGCAGGTACACCCTGACTCCTGGCCTCCCCACTTTCTTTGGGGAAGTCTCTGGACTTTTCTAGTGTCCTAGTCTTTCACCCTATCTGCCCTTTTACACTTCTGCTTTAGGCACCCTTATCATTTCTGGTTGTTCTTCTGGCACAATCTCTGGCCCCCAGAAATCCTCTTCTCACGCCAACCTCCGTCCCTGGGGAAAGGAGCAAAGGATTCACTCTTCACCTGAGAAGGCACCTCAAGGACATGGCATCTCTGGAGTTGAGGTCTGAGCCTTAACGTGAGGTCTAGGGAAAAGCTCATGACTTTGGTCTTGACAGTGATATCATGGACAAGACACCGAAACATAGGCATGAAAAGCAAACATAAACAAGTGTGACTCTACCAAGCTAAAAAGCTTCTGTGCAGCAAAGGTAACCATCAATAGAATAAAAAGGGAACCTACAGAATTGGAGAAAATATTTGCAAAATATATATCTGATTAGAGGCTTATTTCCAAAATAGATGAGGCACTCCTACAACTCAATAACAACAACAACAAAAAACTTAATAACCCAATTTAAAAATAGTCAAAGGACTTCAAGACATTTCTCTAAGGGCGATATACAAATAGACAACGTGTTTAGTCACTCAGTTGTATCCAACTATTTGCTACCCCATGGACTGTAGCCCACCAGGCTCCTCTATCCATGGGGATTTTCCAGGCAAGAACACTGGAATGGGCTGTCATGCCGTCCCCCAGAGGATCTTCCCAACCCAGGGATCAAACCTAGGTCTCCCGTATTGCAGGCAGATTCTTGACCATCTGAGCCACCAGGGAAGCGCAAGAATACTGAAGTGGGTAGCCTATCCCTTCTCCAGAAGATTTTCTGGACCCAGGAATTGAACCAAGGTCTCCTGCATTGCAGGCGGATTCTTTACCAGCTGAGCTACCAGGGAAGCCCCAAATAGACAATAGGTACAAGAATAAGTGCTCAATGTTTACTGTTCATCAGGGAAGTGCAAATCAAATCCACAGTGAAATACCATCTCACACCTGTTAGAATGGTTTTTATTAAAAAGAAAAAAAAAGATAACAAGTGTTGGCAAGGCTATGGAGAAATTGAAACCTTGTACTCTGCTAGTGGGAATGCAAAATGGTGCACAGCTACAAAAAAAAAAAAAAAAACAAACAGTATGGAGCTTCCTCAAAAATTAAAAAACAGAACTTACCATATGATCTGAGATTCCGACTTCTGGATATTTATACAGAAAAACTGAAATCAGGATCTCAAAGACATATTAGCACTACCATGTTCATTATAAAACTATGGTCAATAGCAAAGATGTAGAAATAACCTAAGTGTCCATCTACAGATAAATAGGCAAAACTAATGTGTGTGTGTGTGCATATGTGCACACAGGTGAGAGAGAGAGGGAGAGAGAATCTATCAGTTCAGATACACAAACATCCTGTAGTGCTGGGCAAGGTTAAACCTACATTCTGCTTTAGAATCAAGTATGGCAATGCCTGGAATAAAAATAAAGATATTCAAAGTTAATCAGTTTATTTTTAAAAGTATTTTATATGTATGCATATGTATCTGTGTGTCTCTGTGGGTGTCTGTGTATCAGTGGTTGAAAGGAATAACACTAGTTCTCTCTAATAGACTGAAAATATTTTTTCTCTGTCTTTTTTCAATTTTATTTTCTAACTTAAAGAAATTTATGAAGAATTTGTATTACTGAATAATAAGAAACTCATAAGAGCTTTACAACAATCTGGGGCTATTGTAACTGGTTCATAGAAAGTAACATTAGAAATCTCCCAATTTCCAAATGATGGTGAATTGGCAGAACCTGATAGGGTCCATCCAATATCCATTCTCTCCTTGTTCCTTACCATCAACCTATGACTTTATTTGTGGCAGCACTGGGCCCAGAAATCACTCACCTTCTCTTGCAGCCAAGAGTGTTCACACAACCCAGTTCTAAATAATATGTGGGCATGTGTCATGGGGTGGATCTTTAACTTTATTCTTATTGTGATTTTCTTCTATCATATGCCTGTGTTAACAGAAGTTTGAAGTATGAATTCAAGCATTTTTCTAACCCAAGAAAATTTTAATACAGAATTGAAGATCATGAAAGCCAGGTGGGCAAACACCTGGAAATAGCATAGGGGCAGAATCCTTAATAGGGTACAACACCCATTTGCCCTTCTCACAAGAATGTTGGACTGTGATTAGACTCCAAATTTGGAGGTCTTTTCAAATGAATTCGACAAAGCAGTGGCAGTAGACCAAGGGAAGGAAGGCAGGTGAGGTGTGAGTCTTTTCCTCTCCTAAATTCAGTAATTCTGAATGTCACAAAGGTTCTTTGTTTAAGAATGCTGCATGTTCCAAGCAATTCCCGGAATTTTTTAAATGGCTTCCACTTTCCTGGAGAAGAAGCTTGTAATGATCTGCTTGGCTCTCTGCCTTTATACCTCTACTGGAGTCACTTAACCCCCAATTTGTAGGTTCAGCCCTGCTCTCAACCCCATCCCCAGGCAGGGGGAGTCCACCCAGTCTCTCCTGCCTGTCCTCCTCAATCACCTGGCTCATCTATGAAAAGCAAGGATTCCTGTTAATCTCTGGTAGAGATGGCCATTTTACTCCTGCATAGAAGTAAAAAATAAATGATGTGTTAATTTTTAAAGCCCATTTATAAATATAAAATGAAGGTGAAATCTTAAAAAAAAAAAAAAAGTGTTCCAAAACACCCACCACGTATCCACACTATGAGGTGGTCAAGACATTTTTAACATGTGGGGACCTTCTATTTCCAAATGGTCATAGGAGGCTTAGGCAATCCTTTAGGATTTATTCTGATTTTCCAGGAAACATCCCATTTAAAGGAAGAAAAAAATACTTTAAAAGAATTCCATGAAGCCTCCACTATACAACCTTTAACATACAGCCTCTTGCCTTAAAAACTTACACATTTCCATACTCTCCCACTTTTATTCAGGCAGGTAAAAACTGCGTTGTTTTTTTTTTTTAACTTAAGGAAAGTAATTTGGTGAAATTTAACAACCCTAATGAATTAAGCTGAGGAAAATGCAGAAGGCTTTAATAAGAGCAAACCTATGGAAATGAAAGAGCCTATACATTGTTCTACTGACAGACTTACTAGCAGAGCAAACCAGATGTAGGTTGCCAAGGGAAGTTCAGCTTGTAAATTGCAAGAAAAGAGTATACTGCCAGGCTCTGCTGGGCTGTTATTTCTTCATTAAAATGCACTGTCAATCAGGTTGAAAAGAAATGTCTAATTAACACCATAGGGCACCAAAAATTTAGTGTCAGAAACTCAACTGCTATCCCGTTTTACAACTGTATCTCTCTAAGCAACTCCATGCATCTCTTTCAACCTTTCTCCCCGAATAGAGCCCCCCTTCAACTCAATATGCTAGCTTATGATCAAAAGCATCTCAGAAATTGCAAAATACATTGCATTAGTCTCCTCTTTATAGCTATGAATTAACTAGAACTAAGGTTTCTAGCAACATCCTTTCTTTTGCATTAGGCCCTGCATCAATGTGAGGACCAAAAATACAATAGAACATAACAACAACCAACAGGTTCCCCCTCCTAGATATAGGATAATTAAAAGAGCTCTAGCCTGGGAGAGTCTAGTGCTGGCTTCACCACTAAACAGCTTGTGTGGCCTGGGGGAGTCTTCCTTCATACTCCTAAGTCTCAACTTCACCACTCATCAAGTAGGGATAAGTAACAAGGTCTTGTCAGCCTACTTCAAGGATTGCTTCCAGGATCAGATGAGATGGGGCCTAGAAGAGGGCTTTGTAATATTTGATGCACGATTATTAATACCCTGTGTCAGCAGAGTTGTGTGAAATCCACATGTGTTTGGTTAGTAGGAAGCTTACTTCATCCTGATGCTTCCTGAGGGGTTACATAGCTCCCCTCTGCTCACACATTGCTCATACTCAGGTCATGGGGGCCAAGTGCAAGCTCAGGATGAACCCAGGGGTTTGGGTTGGGGAAAAGTTCTAGGAGAAGGGAATACAAGATGTTAATCAGAGCCTCTAAGGCTTAGACTAGAATCCTTCCTACTCGCTTGACATCCAGCCACCAAATATTGTTGGTTTCTCCATCAGGATTGCTTTTCTTCCACAGATTCTTTCCATTCTCATTTCTCTTAGGAGCACACACCAGCACTCCTGCCATGGAATTTCCAGTTGATCTTATGGCACCCTCTCACCTCTAGTCCCTTCTGCATACAGCTACCAGATTAGTCCTAGTTAAACTCCACTTAACATATGTCAGTCTCACAATGGTTCCATTATGTCTGTATACAAAGTCCCACGTTCTTCACCTGGCAAGGCTCCCCACAGTTTTGCCACTATCTGCTTTGCAGGTTCATCTCTCATCACTTCCCTTCCTACAACTGCCTGGTCATCTTGAAGTCTCTTGCTCCTTATTTATACTTTTAGTAGCCTCTTTCATGTATTCAAATACATTCAACATAGTAACTTTATACTCTGTGATCATTTTAATATTTGGTATCTTTGTTGATCTGGACCTATGGTTTGTTATTTTACTATCACTCATAGTACATTGTTTACTTACACAATCTCTGATTTTTTTTTAAAAAAATGTCTTTTTGACTCAGGTTCCCTATAATTTTCTCTAAAGAAGTTCTTCGAGGCCTGGTTTAAGAAGCATCCCTCCAGAGAGAATTTTAGCTTGCATCTGCCATATATCTCAGGCACTGTCAACCCTGGTTTACTCTGAACCAAATTCTTAGCTGAAATTTATCAAATCATGTGGGCAGTGTGCATGTAGGCCACACTCCACCATAAGGAGCTGGCCTGCGGTTGTGAATTCTTGGTGGTGTTTTGTTTCTTGTTTTTTTTCCCTGAGCTACAACCAGAAGAGGACAAGTTTTCTTCCAGTCTCCCTGAGGGGGCAGATTTTTGTACAGATAACCTACTGAAGGAGTTTCAGGTTTATGTAGGAATCTCCAATATGACATCCCTTGTCTTTGTCACCCCTGGACAGCCTGGCTCCAGGCAGTCAGGGGCTGACAAAGGCTTCCATGGCAGCAGCTGGTTTCAGTGCTCATTAATTCCTTATATCCATCCTTTTCATACCTTTTAGAATTCAAAGGTTTCCCTTATTTTTGTTTTTTTAATTTAGCTATACATTTAAAAAGACAAATAATCCCCAATTTTAGGGGCTTTGTAGAGGAGGAATTTTCAGGACATATTACTATGACTTCTACATAAGATCTCGCGGATCATCCAAATAATCTTTTCTCAGTCCTGCCGTGCACCTTGCCTACTCCTCACCATAGCACATCAGGTCTGGTCTGTTTAGAATACTGTAGCCATCCTCACCACTCCCACCTTGAGGCTTGTCTAAGCATTGCTCCTTTATTAAGGGCCAGCGAGGCCCACTTCCTCCAATAAAGCCTTTCCTCACTCTGTGCTAATCTCTATTGTACTTTGTATCACCCTGTTGTCATTTACCTGTGCTATAATGCTCCCTTATCGTGTTATTTATCTTTAATTGCAGTACTGAGGGCTTCTCATGTGTCAAGCACAAAGCAAAGTATTTTTTATATATTATATCATTTAAACTCATAAAAACCTTAAGTGACTCTAGCACACCTATTTTTTAAGACTTTTTTTGAATAGCAGTCTTAGATTCTGAACAAAATTGAGAGGAAGTCACAGAAATAGCCCATGTGCCCTCTGGTCCCCCCTACTCCACATTCATAGCCTCCTGCATTATCAGTATCCCCCACCAGAAGAGTATATATTTGTTACAATTCATGAACCTACACCGACATATCATTATCACCCAAAGTCCATAGTTTACTTTATGTTGAACATTCTATGATTTTGGATAAATGTATAATGACATGTATCCACCACTACTCTGTAGTAGCATACAGAGTAATTTCACTACCCTAAAAAATCTTTTGTTCTCCATCTGTCCATCCCTCCCTCTCTGCAACTGCTGGCAACCACATATCTTTTTACTTTCTCCAATGTTTTGACTTTTCCAGAATGTCATATAGTTGGAATTATTGAGTATGTAGCCTTTTCAGATTGTTTTCTTTCACTTAGTAATATATACTCAAGGATTTTCCATGTCTTTTTATGGCTTGGTAGCTCAATTCTTTTTAATGATGAATCATATCCCATTGCCTGGATGTACTACAGCTATCTATTCATCCACTAAAGGACATCTCGGTTGCTTCCAAGTTTTGACAATTATGAATAAAGGCTTTATAAACATCTCTGTGTAGGTTTTTATATGCACATAAGTTTTCAGCTCCTTTACGTAAATACCAAGGAGCATAACTGCTGAGTCTTATGATAAAAGTAGGCTTCGTCTTTTTGAGAAACTACCAAACTATCTTCCATAGTAGTTATATTGAATTCCCGCAAACAATGAATGAGAATTCCCGGTGTTTCTCATTCTCACCAGAGTTCTGAATCGTGGCCTTTCTAATATGTGTGTAGTAGTATCTTGTTTCAGTTTGCACTTCTGTCATATGATGTGAAATATTTTTCATATGCTTATTTGTCATCTGTGTATCTTCGTGAGGTACACTAACATTATTGGCCTATTTTTAAAACTGCATTGTTCATTTTTTTCATTGTTAAGTTTGAAGAATACTTGTTTATTTTGGATAATCGTCCTTTATTAGACATGTCCTTTGCAAATATTTTCTCCAAGTCTGTGGCTTATCTTTTTATCCTCTTGAGAGTATCGTTTGTAGACAGAAAACGTTAATGAAGTTCAGCTAATTCTTTCTCTCACGGGTTGTGTTTTTGTTGTTGCATCTAAGAAGTCATTGCCACATTCGCCGCAACATAGATGGGCCTAGAGAGTGTCATGCTGAGGGAAGTAATCTGACCAAGAAGAAGTATTGTATGAAAACCCTTATATGTGGAATCAAAAAAGAAACAATACAAATGAACTTTCTTACAAAACAGAAAGAGACTCACAGACTTCAAGAACGAGTTTATGGTTGCTGGGGGAAGCATGGGGGGAAGCGACAGTTAGGGAGTGTGGGATGGGCGGGTACACACTGCTATATTTAAAATGGATAACCAACAAGGACCTACTGTCTAGCACAGGGAACTCTGCTCAATGTTATGCGGCAGCCTGGATGGGAGGGGGGTTTGGGGGTGAATAGATACATGTATATGTATGGCTGAATCCCTTCACTGTTCACTGAAACTATCACAACACTGTTTGTTAATCAACTATACCCCAATACAAAATAAAAAGCTTTTTAAAAAATAATAAAAATAGTCATCACCAAATTCAAGGTCCCCTAGATTTTTTCCTGTTATCTTCTAAGACTTTTTTTTTAATTTTTATTTTTATCTTTTTTTTAACACAAAAAACATTTTGTATTGGGGTATAGCCGATTAACAATGTTGTGGTATTTTCAGGTGAACAGCAAAGGGACTGAGCCATACACACACATGTGTCCATTCTGCCCCAACCACTTTCCCCTCCAGGCTGGCACATAACATTGAACAGAGTTCCGTGTGCTATCCAAGAGGTCCTTGTTGGTTACCCATTTTAAATATAGCAGTGCTACATGATGTTTCCAAAGTCCCTAACTGTCCCCTTTCCCTGGCAACCATACGTTCATTTTCTCAGTCTGAGTCTCTTTCTCTTTTGCAAGTTCACCCATTTCTTTTTAGATCCCGCACATAAGGGATGTCATATGATATTTCTCCTTCTCTGTCTGACTTACTTCACGCAGGATGACACTCTCTAGGTCCATCCGTGTTGCTGTACATGGCACTATTTAATTCTTTTTAATGGCTGAGTAATAGTCCATTGTATGTATGTACCACATCTTCTTTATCCATTCCTCTGTCAATGGACATTTAGGTTGCTTCCATGTCTTGGCTACTGTGTGGTAGCAATGAACACTGGGGTGCATGTATCTTTTCAGGCCACGTTTTCTCTGGATATATGCCTGGGAGTGGGATTGCAGGGTCATATGGTAGCTTTATTTTTAGTTTTTGAAGGAACCTCCATACTGTTCTCCATAGTGGCTGTATCAATTTACATTCCACCAACAGTTCAGGAGGGTTCCCTTCTTTCCACACGCTCTCCAGCATTTGTTGTTTGTGGATTTTTTTTGAGGATAGCCATTCTGACCAGTGTGAGGGGATATCTCACTGTAGTTTTGATTTGCATTTCTCTAATAGCTACTGCTAAGTCGCTTCAGTCGTGTCCGACTCTGTGACCCCATGGTCTGCAGCCAACCAGGCTCCTCCATCCATGGGATTTTCCAGGCAAAAGTACTAGACTGGGGTGCCATCGCCTTCTCTGTCTCTAATAGCTAGCGATGTTGAATATCTTTTCATGTGCATATTTGCCATTTGTATGTCCTCTTTGGAGAAATGTCCATTCAGATCTTCTGCTTGTTTTTTGAGTGGGTTCTTTTTTTGATGCTATTAAGTGTCATAGCTGTAAATTTTGAAGACTAATCTCTTACTGGCCACATCATTTGCAAACATTTTCTTCCAGTCTGTGGGTTGTCTTTTCATTTTGTTTATTGTTTCCTTTGCTGTGCAAAAGCTTTTGAGTTTAAGTAGGTCCCATTTGTTTATGTTTGCTTTTATTTCCGTTATTCTGGGAGATGCGTCAAAAAAAGATGTTGCTATGATTTATGTCAGAGAGTGTTCTGCCTATGTTTTTCTCTAGGAGTTTTATAGTGTCTGGTCTCACATGTAGGTCTTTAACCCATTTTGAGCTTATTTTTGTATATAGAATTAAGGAATGATCTACTTTCATTTTTTAACATGTGGCTGTCCAGTTTTCCCAGCACCATTTGTTGAAGAGACTGTGTTTCCAACACTGTGTAGTCTTTCCTCCTTTGTCACGGATTAACTGACCATAGGTGGATGGGCTTATTTTTGGGTTTTCTGTCCTGTTCCTTTGATCTATATTTCTATTTTTGTGCCAGTACCATACTGTTTTGATGACTATAGATATATAGTATAGTCTGAAGTCAGGGAGCCTGATTCCTTCAGCTGTTTTTCTTTTTCAAGATTGCTTTGGCTATTTGGGGTCTTTTGTGTCTTCATGCAAATTTATTTTTGTTCTAGATTTGTGAAAAATGCAAATGGTAAATTGATAGGGATTGCATTGGATCTGTACATTGTCTTGAGTAGTATAGTCGTTTTGATAATATTGATTCTTCCAATCCAAAAACATGTTGTATCTTTCCATCTATTTATGTCATTGATTTCTTTCATCAGTATCTTATGATTTTCAGAGTACAAGTCTTTTGTCTCCTCAAGTAGATTTATTCCTAGGTGTTTTATTTTTTCTGATGCAATGGTCCATGGAATTACTTTTTGAATTTCTCTTTCTGATCTTTTGCTGTTACTGTATGGAACGGCAGCAGGTTTCTATGTATTAATTTTGTAACCTGCAACCTTACCAGTTTCATTGATGAGTTCTAGTAGTTTTTGGGTAGTGTCTTTAGGATCTTCTGTGTAGAGTATCACATCATCTGCAAACAGGGACATTTTAACTTCTTTTCCAATTTGGATTCCCTTTACTTCTGTTTCTTCTCTGATTGCTGTAGTTAAGACTTGCAAAACTATGTCAAAAAAGTGGTGGTGAGAGTGGACACTCTTGTCTTGCTCCTGATCTTAGAGTGAATGCTTTCAGCTTTTCACCACTGAGGATGATGCTAGCTGTAGGTTTGTCATATATGGCCTTTATTGTGTTGAGGTATGTGCCTTCTATGCTTCTCGGAGTTTTATACTTCTGTGTTACAAATTTAGATCTAGGATCTTGAGCTAGTTTTTGTCAAGCACATAGGATCCATATCTAGACTCATTTTTTTTGAATGTGGATTTCCAATTGTTTCACCACTATTTATTGAAAAGATTACATTTGTTTGGGTTTATTTTGGGCCTCTCTATTCTGTTTCATTTCTATATTTGTCCTCTTTCACCAGTACCACACTGTCTTGATTACTGGAGCTTTACAGTAAGTCCTGAAATTGTGTTGTGTCAGCTCTCTTCCCCAGGTCACAAACTTCTAGTTTTATCCTCACCTGGTGGATGGGGCTAGGGAACTTTATGGGATCTCTTTCATAAGAGTACTAATCCCATTCATGAGGACTCTACCCTCATGGTTTAATCACCTCCCAAAGGCCTCACAAACTAATACAATCATCTTTGGAGATTACGGTTTCAGCATATAAAGTTGGGAGGAACACAAATATTCAGATTTTAATATTACTTTAAATATTAATTATCTAAAATACCAATTAAGAGACAGATATTAACAGAGTTAATTAAAAAATGAACCAATAATATGCTTTCTACAAGAAACTCCAAATACAACACAGGAAGAATGAAAGTAAACAGAAGAAGATACACCATGCAAATACTAATTTAAAAAAGAAAGGATTGGCTAGTCAAAGCTATGGTTGTTCCAGTAGTCATGTATGGAAGTGAGAGTTGGATCATAAAGAAGGTTGAACCCTAAAGAATTTATGCTTTCTAATTTTGGTGCTGGAAAAGACTCTTGAGAGTCCCTTGGACAGCAAGGAGATCAAACTAGTCAATCCTAAAGGAAACTAATTCTGAATATTCATTGGAAGAACTGGTACTGAAGCTGAAGCTCCAATACTTTGGTCACCCAATGCAAAGAGCTGGCTCATTGGAAAAGACCCTGGTCTGGAAAAGACTGAAGGCAAAAGAAGAGGGCAGCAGAGGATGAGATGATTAGATAGCATCACCGACTCAACAGACATGAATTTGAGCAAACTCTGGGAGATAGTGGAGGACAGAGGAGCCTGGCATGCTACAGTTCATGGGTCACAAAGAATAGGAAACGACATAAGAGACTGGACAATAGCAACAAGAAATATTTATTTATATCAGATCCAGTAGTTCAGTTCAGTCGCTCAGTCATGTCCAACTCTTTGCGACCCCATGAATCGCAGCACGCCAGGCCTCCCTGTCCATCACCAACACCCAGAGTTCACTCAGACTCACGTCCATCAAGTTAGTAATGCCATCCAGCCATCTCATCCTCTGTCGTCCCCTTCTTCTGCTGCCCCCAATCCCTCCCAGCATCAAAGTCTTTTCCAATGAGTCAACTCTTCACATGAGGTGGCCAAAGTACTGGAGTTTCAGCTTTAGCATCATTCCTTCCAAAGAAATCCCAGGGTTGATCCAGTAGACTCCTCATTGAAAAATCATACTACAGATCAAAAGAGATATTGTTGTTATTGTTGTTGTTCCCTGGTGGCTCAGCTGGTAAAGAATCCAACTGCAATGTGGGAGACCTGGGTTCAATCCCTGGGTTGGGAAGATCCCCTGGAGAAGGGAAAGGCTACCCACTCCAGTATTCTGGCCTGGCGAATTCCATGGACTATAGTCCATGGGGTTGCAAAGAGTTGGACATGACTGAGCAACTTTCAGTCACATTAAATAATGATAAAAGGATTGGTCCATCAAGAAGACATAACAATTTTAGATGTGTATATACCAAACAGCAGAGCCTCATCATACATGAAGAAAAAACTGATAAAGCTGAAAGGAGAAAAGTCTGCAGTTATAATTAAAGGCCTCAACAATATGCACTCAGCAATTGATAGAACTACTAGATAGAAAACCAATATGGATACATTCAAACTGAAGAACACAATCAACAGGATCTAATTGATTATTTAGAACATTCTATCAATAACAGTGGAATACATGTTTTCTTCCTAGTGCTTCCAAAATATTACTCATCAAGATAGACCATATCTTGTGCCATACAACAAATCTTAACAAAGTTAAAAGAATCAAAATCACACACATTGTATCCTCTAACAGTACAATGAAACTGGAAATGAGTAACTGAAAGATAAGAACATCTCCAAACACGTGGAAATTAACCAACACACTTCAGACTAATCCATGGTTCAAAAAAGGAAGTCTCAAAGAAACTATTTTAAAAACACACAGAAATAAGTGAAAATGAATATACAACATATCAAAATTTCTGGGACACAGTGACAAGAGGGAAATTTATAGTACTAAATGTTCACATTTAGAAAAGAGTGAGAGTCTCGAATCAGTCATTTAAATAGCTTTCTCAAAAAACTAGAAGCAGAGCGAAATAAACCCAAAGCCAGAAAAAGGGAGAAAACAAAAAAAGACAAGAGCTGTAATCACTGAAATTGAAATCAGAAAAGCAATAGAGAAAACGAATGAAACAAAATCTGATTCCTCAAAAAAATCCATAAAGTTTACGAACCTTGTCTTTCAGAAGACTGATGTATTAGTTTCCTAGAGCTGCCATAAAAAATTACCACAAACTGTGTGGTTTACAACAGACACTCACTCTCTCATAATTCAAGAGGCCAGAAGTCCAGCATCTAGGTGTCAGGAAGACTGGTTCCTTCTGGGGGACTCTGAGCAAGAATCTGTTCCATGCCTCTCTCCTAACTTCTGATCCTTGCCAGCAAACTTTGGAGTTTCATGGCTTGTAGACGCATCACTCCAATATCTACGTCCATATTTACATCATCTTCTTTAAGTCTGTGTGTGTCTCATCTCCTTCCTTTTTTTATTCTAAAGATACAAGTCATTGGATTTAGGGTCTAACCTAAGTCCAGAATGATCTCACCTCAAGATCTTTGCCTTAGTTATATCTGCAAAAATCCTCATTCCAAATAAGATGACATTCTAAGGGTCCAGGTGGATATATCTTTAGGAAGTCATCAATCTACTACAACTGACAAGGATAAAAAGAGCAGACCCAAATCATCTGTCTCAGAAATGAAACAGGGGCTATTGCTGTAGATCCTGTAGCTGTTTTGTTTTTTTTTTAATATTATTCTCTTCAATCAGTTCAGTTCAGTCACTCAGTTGTCCTACTCTGCAATCCCATGAACTGCAGCACACCAGGCTTCCCTGTTCATCACCAACTCCCAGAGCTTCTCAAACTCATGTCCATCAAGTCAGTGATGTCATCCAACCACCTCATCCTCTGTTTTTCCCACCACCAGGGGCTTTTCCAATGAGTTAATTCTTCACATCAGGTGGCCAAAGTATTGGAGCTTTAGCGTCAGTCCTTCCAATGATGATTTCCTTTAGGATTGACAGGTTTGATCTCCTTGCAGTCTGAGGGACTCTCAAGAGTCTTCTCCAACACCACAGTTCAAAAGCATCAATTCTTTGGTGCTCAGCTTTCTTTATAGTCCAACTCTCACATCCATACCTAACCACTGGAAAAACCATAGCTTTGACTAGATGGATTTTTTTAATGGCTTCAGGATTTGCAGGGATATCCCCCTGTTTATTCCTGGTTTTACTAGAGAATTCTACCAAACATATAAAGAAGAAATAATATCAGCTTATACAAACTCTTGCAGCAAATAGAGGAAGAGAGAATACTTTTGAACTCATTTTGTGAGACTGTTAGTCACTCAGTCGTGTCCGACTCTTTGTGACCCCATGGACTATACCCCACCATTCATGGAATTCTCCAGGCAAGAATACTGGAGTGGGTTGCCATTTCCTTCTCCATTTTGTGAGATTAGCCTGATTCCAAAACCAAACAAAAACAGCCCCCAATACTCCATATTAATATCTCTCACGAGCTTACACATAAAAACCTTCAATAAAATATTTGCAAACTGAATCCAGTAATGAATGAAAAGAATTATATCATGGCTAACTGGAATTTATTCTAGGTACAGAAGGCTGATTCAACATTTTTAAATGAATCAATGTAATCTACTAACCAATAGGCAAAAAAGAACCAACCACAATTAAATCAATTGATGCAGAAAAAGTATTTGACAAATCCAATACCCATTCATGTTTAAAAAAAAAAAAGTCAGCAATATAGGAATAGAGGGACCTTCCATGACTTGATAAAGAGCATAAACAAAAAGAGCTGCAGCTAACATTCAATAGTGAATTACGTAACAGTCTACCTCTGAGAAGGCGATGGCACCCCACTCCAGTACTCTTGCCTGGAAAATCCCATGGACGGAGGAGCCTGGAAAGCTGCAGTCCATGGGGTCGCTGAGGGTCAGAGACGACTGAGTGACTTTACTTTCACTTTTCACTTTCCTGCATTGGAGAAGCAAATGGCAACCCACTCCAGTGTTCTTGCCTGGAGAATCCCAGGGACAGGGGAGCCTGGTGGGCTGCTGTCTATGGGGTTGCACAGAGTCAGATATGACTGAAGTGACTTAGCAGCAGCAGCAGCTACCTCTGAGATCAGGAACAAGACAAAAGAGCACCCTTCTTATTTAATATAAAACCCTCTTATTTAATATAAAACAAAGTTCTAGCCTCTGTTGTTAAGATGAAGAATATACACATAAAAAGATATTAATCATTATTAGCCATCATTACACACCTATCAAAATGGCTAAAATAAAAAACAGAGAACATCAAACATTGACAAGGATGTGAAGAAACCAAATCATTCATAGATTTCTGGTTAGAATGTAAAAAACAGCCACTCTAGAAAACAGGCTGGTAGTTTCTTATGAAACTGATCATGCCACTACCATATCATCCAGTAATTTTACTCTTGGGCATTTATTGCAGAGAAATAAAAACATATATACAAAAATCTGCACATAAATGCCCACAACAGCTTTATTTGTAATAACCAATGTGTGAATGGTCAAACAGACTTTGCTGCTTCCAGAGCATGGAGAACTTCTCAGCAATAAAAAGGAATCATTGATATATACAACGTGCAATGACTTGAATGAATCTTCAAAGAATTATGCTGAGTGAAAAAAAACTAATCCCCAAAGGTCATATACTGTAATATTCCATTTATATAACATTCCTGAAATGACAAAGATATATATGTGAAAAGCAGATTAATGATCACTTAGGCCTTCCCTGGTGGCTCAGTGGTAAAGAACCTGCCTTACGATGCAGGAGATGGGAGTTTGAGCACTAGGTTGGGAAAATCCCCTGGAGAAGGAACTAGCAACCCACTGCAGCAGTCTCACCTGGGAAAGCCTATGGATAGAGGAACCTGGTGGGCTACAGTTCATGGGGTTGCAAAAAAGTTGGCCATGACTTAGCAACTAAACAACAACAACGAGGGAGAAAGTGGATATAGCTATGAAAGGCAACAAGAGAAATTCTTGTGGTGACGGCATTGTCTTGTATTTTGATTGTATCAATGTCCATATTCTGGTTGTAATATTGTACAGAGTTTTGAAAGATGTTACCACTGGAGGGTAACTGAATAAACAGTATATAAATATCCCTATATTATTTCTTACAAATATATGTGAATCCACAGTTACCACAAAGTTGAAAGCTAAATTTTATTTTTAAATATTTACACACACATAGTAACAGGAGACGAAAATGTACACACGAGGAAGAGTGCAGTTCTCCCAGAGTTAAGTGGGGAATTAAGTAAGTTTTTATGGATGATACAGCCATTGACTTGATCTTACAAGCCAAGCAAATGTTCTCCAGATGAACAAAGGAAGAGAGAAAAGGCACTGGAATTAGAGAACATATTCCTCCAAGATGGGTAGACAAATTTGCCCAGAGAGGGGAAAAAAAAAGTTCAGGGTTATCATCTCCTTAATGATAAGTTCCAGAAATGCCTAACACCCCCAAAAGAATCATCTGAGCATGGGGATAGTCAGAAGGTCAATTTAGCTGAAATGAAATTGTGTTTGTTGCAATCCACTTGAGCAAAATAAATTAACTTGCTGGTATAGAATTAGAAAATTTGGAGATAACTTCTGAATTATAATCAATGTAATCATTTTGTTGATAAAATTATATTTTATAAAATATAATAAGGAAAAACAAATGAGTCAATGCTTTCACTTGGGACTCTGTGACACAAGAGATTTCTAAAATAGCACATTTACTATAGGAGGATTTTGTTCTAGCAAAGTGACCGTGACATTAAGGAAATCTAACTGTTCTGCTTGGTTCTCCACTGGGGTCTGAGATTTCAGAGCACGTCATCATTTTGAAATGCAGGCCAATACAAAGATAGGAATAAGATAAGCAAATAAGCTTAATAACCACTTGGAATGCAAGTTTTCCAAACAGTGGAATATTTCTGTGCTTACTGTTATCTCACCATCTCATTTTCTAAAGTGAATTAATCTGGTTAGAGAGGAATCCCATTAACCATCAAGGGTACCTGAAGACAGATTGTAATTGACAAAATCTTATGATACTCCTGAACCTACATCATGAGACTCCCTTCAGCATCTTATTTTCTAGAAATAAAGGGAATATTTTCATTAGGTATAAAATCTGCAAATTATTTCATTAATTGTGAGTCTATCTATCAGACATGCAGATGATACCACTTTAATGGAAGAAAATGAAGAGGAACTAAAGAGCTTCTTGATGAAGGTGAAAGAGGAGAGTGAAAAAGCTGGCTTAAAACTCAACATTCAAAAAACTAAGATCATGACATCTGGACTCATCACTTTATGGCAAACAGATGGAGAAAATGTGGAAACGGTGTCAGATTTTATTTTCTTAGGCTCCAAAATCAATGCGTACAGTGACTGCAGCCATGAAATTAAAAGACACTTGCTTCTTGGAAGAATAGCTATGACAAACCCAGACAATATATTAAAAAGCAAAGACATTGGGGTACATGTGTCTCTTTCAATTCTGGTTTCCTCAGTGTGTATGCCCAGCAGTGGGATTGCTGGGTCATAAGGTAGTTCTATTTGCAATTTTTTAAGGAATCTCCACACTGTTCTCCATAGTGGCTGTACTGGTTTGCATTCCCACCAACAGAATGGCATTGAAACATGTATAAAATATCATGTAAGAATCAAATTGCCAGTATATGTCCGATGCAGGATACGGCACGCTTGGGGCTGGTACACGGGGATGACCCAGAGAGATGTTGTGGGGAGGGGGGTGGGAGGGGGGTTCATGTTTGGGAACGCATGTACACCCGTGGTGGATTCATGTCAATGTATGGCAAAACCAATAGAGAATTGTAAAGTAAAATAAAAAATTAAAAAAATAAATAAAAATAAATAAAATAAAATAAAAAGCAAAGACATCACTTTGCCAACAAAGGTCCATCTAGTCAAAGCTATGGTTCTTCCAGTAGTCATGTATGGATGTGAGGGTTGAACCATAAGGAAGGCCAAAGAATTGACACTTTTGAACTGTGGTGCTGGAGAAGACTCTTGAGAGTCCCTTGGACACCAAGGAGATCAAATCACTCCATCCTAAAGGAAACTAACCCTGAATATTCACTGGAAGGACTGTTTTTGAGGCTGAAGCTGTAATATTTGGCCACCTGATGCAAAGAGTAGACTCATTGAAAAAGACTCTGATGTGGGGAAAGATTGAGGGGAAGAGGAGAAGGGGAAAACAGAGGATGAGATGGTTGGATGGCATCACTGACTCAATGGACATGAGTTTGAGCAAACTCAGGGGAATAGTGATGGAGAGAGAAGCCTGGCATGCTCTCTCCTTCTTCGACTTCCATGGAGTCGAAGAATCAGACAAGACTTAGCAAGTGAACAGCAACAAAAATACGGAGTTGGCAGAAATGCAGACATCAAAAGTATTTTACACAGGGCTGGGGCATATTTGTAAATCTTATTCAATTAATTTCTGTTTTTAGTCTTTGATTCATCTTGGATGCTTCATTTATTTTCAGACCGCAGGCTAAAGCTAACTTGTTGAACTTTCATTAGCCCTAGAAAGATTTAGAAGAAGACCAACCTTACATTTGGCTACCATCTCGTCTTCCAAAAGCTAGCTTTTCTCCTTCACCTCTCTCTAAAGCATCCAATATTTATGAGCCACCCCTCAAAATCTATTAAATCTTTTCCTACAAATTTAAGTGAATTTGACACGTTGCAAGTCTGACCAGGGCAATGCATCTGAAATGCAACTGAGTTGTAGATGAACTTTCATTTTAAATCCAGTCTGAGAAAAGACATAAGCCAAAATGTGGGGCCCTGGAGAGAGTCTTAATTTGATGACTGTGTGATGACCCAATGCTGGTGGTTTTCAGTTGTCAAATAACACGGTAGTGAGCTTCAAACAAACAACAAACCTTTAGTAAGCTCCTTTTATGTGCCTGAGACTGTGCTAGGTAGTGGGAATAACAAGAAGATGTAACCTATGCCTTCAGGTAGTTCAAGATCTTTGAAGAACACAAGGACCAAGGGAAATAATTACAGCACATCATTAGTTGCTCCACCTTAGAATTTCCACTGCATTAGGCACAAATATCCGTTGGCACTTACCTCACACTATGGTTTCCTCAGGTCCTAACACAAAGTCAGGCATATAGCAGGCTGTCAAAAACACCTGATGAAAGGATGAGAGAATAAACAAATGAGTAAGCAGAACACTGTTGAATTACCAATACAGAGTATGACAGAAGCAATTAACTCTGGCAGAAAAAGGACGTCTTACAAGAGATGGTAAGTTGAGCAGAGGTTTAAAGCATGTCTAGCACAGTGTCTGACCTTGAGTAGGCTCACAATAAAAGTCAGGTAATTCAATTAAGTGGAAGTTCAGGTGGAGAAAGAGGGCATTTAAAGGCCAGGATAAGGATATTCTAGGGCAAAAGAAGTTCCACCAGCGCTTAGTGTACATAATGCCTGGCATGTGGTAGGGACACAAGGTGTATTTACTGAAGGAATGAATAATAGGTGAATCAATGGATAAAAGAATGTAACTAACAGCAAGTACAAAGTCATCAGTATTGTAAAAAAAAAAAAAAGGAGCACATTTAAGGAATGATATATATGGAAAATTATATCATTATAAAAGAGAGAAGAAAGAAAGATGGTTAGGGCAAAAATGAATGGAGTATATAAAAAAACATAATGCAAGGAACAAAGCTGCTTGGAAACAGAAGAACTGGACAAGGAGAAAAGAAATTTTTTACTGAACACATGGGACTATTCCAGGGACTACAGAATTGGAGACCTGGCGGCTGTGAGGAATGAACTTAGGTACATTGCAAGAGTCAAAGGAGGGCAACAGGCTTCTGACTGGGAAAGAAGTCAGCAAATTATTATTGAAAGATCACACAAAGGAGCACGGTCCAGGAGGAGCTGACCCATAAAGAAAATGAAAATGAAGAGAGTCAGGGGTAAAAAATGATCGTCTTTAAGTTGGGGCAAATCTGACTGAGCTTTGTTAGTGTATTAGTTATCTAATACTGTATAACAAATTAACCTCAAAAATAGTGGCTTTTAAACAACAATACATACTTATTACCTCACACAGTTTCTATGAGTTAAGAATTCAGGAACAGTTTAGTTGGCAATTTTGGCCCAAGGCTTGTCTTGTCCTAAGATTGCAATAAAAATGGTCTCTGGAGCTTCATCTGACACTTGGCTGGGGCTGGAGAGTAACTCAGTCATATGTCTGTAGGAGGCCTGAGGTGCACCTTACATGGAACTTTCTGCAGAGCTACTTGATGTCCTTGTGGCATACAGCTGGTTTTCCCTGAAGCAAGTATTCCAAGAGAGGGCAAAGTGGAAGCTGCTTTATCTTTTATGATCTAGCTTTGGAAATGAAGCCCCATCATTTCTGCAATAACTATTGGCTACATAGATCATCCCCATTCAAAGTGGGGCCTCCATAAAGGTGAATACCAGGTGACAAGAATCAGAAGGAGGCTATCTAAGAGGCTACCTTGGAGGTTTGTTGGAGGCTGGTTACTGCAAATTGTGTCCACTAATTACTTGATCTGATGTAGTTCTCTAAATTTGTCAGGCAGGGAGATTCAATAAGAGGGAACAAAAGTAGCTTTCCGTAGCTCCAGGGTTATGATATCCTTGTCCTAGTTGGTAATTTTTTTTTTTTTTACACACTGTCTTGTTATTTTTATTTATTTATTTATTTATTTATTTTACTTTACAATTCTGTATTGGTTTTGCCATACATTGACATGAATCCACCACGGGTGTACATGCATTCCCAAACATGAACCCCCCTCCCACCCCCCTCCCCACAACATCTCTCTGGGTCAAACATTACTTCTTTCTATCCAGCCTCCCAGTGTTGAGTCTCACTGGCATGTCTTGGTTCCAATAAAAAACCACGAGCCCAATCATTGTGATGGGGTGGGTGGGGAGGTATCAACACAGGAACAGCTCTATCAGAACTGCTGGGCTGAGCATGACAGCCACTGGCACTGTGGCAGGAGCAATCAACTCTGACTGCTCCTGCTTCTGGCTTGATTCCTCCCAAAAGAAGACATGCAGGGCAAACAATAGAAGAGGTGGAAAATGCCCTTACAACCCCAGTGTAAAAACATGTCCACTCTGGCCATATCTAAGGTCTTCTTTGGCTGGTATAACATCACATCTTTTATCTCCCTGTCTTTTTTTTTACCAATATATTTTTATCATCTGAGTGCACTGAAAATGTAAATATATCACCCAACAAAATATGTACAAGATGTGTATGCTGAAAACTGTGAAACATGGTTGAGAAAACTAAAGAAATTTAAATAAATTCAAAAATATACTGTGTTTATAGATTGGAGACGGACTATCGTTATGATATCAGTTCAGCTCAGTTCAGTTCATTTCAGTCACTCAGCTGTGTCCGACTCTTTGCGACCCCATGAATCACAGCACGCCAGGCCTCCCTGTCCATCACCATCTCCCGGAGTTCACTCAGACTCACGGCCATCGAGTCAGTGATGCCATCCAGCCATCTCATCCTCTGTTGTCCCCTTCTCCTCCTCCCCCCAATCCCTCCCAGCATCAGAGTCTTTTCCAATGAGTCAACTCTTCCCATGAGGTGGCCAAAGTACTGGAGTTTCAGCTTTAGCATCAGTCCTTCCAAAGAAATCCCAGGGCTGATCTCCTTCAGAATGGACTGGTTGGATCTCCTTGCAGTCCAAGGGACTCTCAAGAGTCTTTTCCAACACCACAGTTCAAAAGCATCAATTCTTCGGTGCTCAGCCTTCTTCACAGTCCAACTCTCACATCCATACATGACCACTGGAAAAACCATAGCCTTGACTAGACGGACCTTAGTCAGCAAAGTAATGTCTCTGCTTTTTAATATGCTATCTAGGTTGGTCATAACTTTCCTTCCAAGGAGTAAGCATCTTTTAATTTCATGGCTACAATCACCATCTGCAGTGATTTTAGAGCCCCCAAAAATAAAGTCTGACACTGTTACGATATCAGTTATCCCCAAATTGATCCATAGACTCAATGCAGTCAAAATAAAAATTCAAGACCTTTCTTATGGTCCAACTTGATAATAGGATTATAAAATTTATATGGAAATGAAAAGAACCTAGAATAGCCAATACAACATTGAAAAAAAAACAAGATAGGGAATTTACTTTACCTAAAATGCTACAGTGATCAAGACAGTTTTTTATTAATGTACCAAGGGAAAGTTTCATGCCAAGATGGGCTCAATAAAGGGCAGAAAGAGTACGGACCTGACAGAAGCAGAAGGTATTAAGAAGAGGTGGCAAGAATACACAGAACTATACAAAAAAAGATCTTCATGACCCAGATGACTACAGTGGTGTGATCACTTATCTAGAGCCAGACATCCTGGAGTGGGAAGTCAAGTAGGTCTTAGGAAGCATTACTACCAACAAAGCTAGTGGAAGTGATGGAATTCCAGTTGAGCTACTTCAAATCCTAAAAGATGATGCTGTGAAAGTGCTGCACTCAATATGCCAACGAATTTGGAAAACTCAGCCAGTGGCCACAGGACTGGAAAAGATCAGTTTTCATTTCACTCCCAAAGAAAGGCAATGCCAAAGAATGTTCAAACTTCTATACAATGGTGCTCATTTCACATGCTAGCAAGGTAATAGTAAAAATCCTTCAAGCTAGGTTTCAACAGTACAATGGGAGAAAGCATTTTTGAATTAGAAATCTGATAAAGGATTGGAATCAGAATATAAAACGAACTTTCTCAAAATTTAACAATAAAAATAAAAGTAGAGCTTCCCTAGTGATCTACTGGTTAAGAATCTGCCTGCCAATGCAGGAGACACAGGTTTGATCCCTGGTTCAGAAAGATCCCATGTGCCGTGGAGTAACTGTGTGCTCCATGTATAGAACCTGTGTACCACAAGTATAGACCCTCTGCTCTTGAGCCCAGGAGCCACAGCTACTGAACCCCGGGCACCCTAGAACCTGGGCACCACAAGAGAAGGCACTGCAATGGGAAGCCCACACACCAGCTCTGTAGAGTAGCCCCTGCTCACCATGACTAGAAAAAAGTCCGTGTACCAACAAAGACCCAGCACAGTTAAAAAAAAAAAAAAAAGAACTACACACTTGTTTTTAACTCTGTTTTATGAATTGAGAGGGAGAAGAAGAAGCATAGAGACTGGGGGTTTTTCATGTTTAAAAGGTAACACCACACTCCTATGTGACCCCAGGTGGTGGGTAGGAAGGAAATTTTTGGCCCTTGGTGTAAAAAACAGGTTAACCCTGGTTATTTCACCCTATTTTAACATGGAGATCTGAGGAATTGTATATAAATTATTAGCAGTGATTTGTCCCAGATGAAGTGGGTTCTGGGGAACTAACACAAGAGTAAATAATATCTGAAATATGGAACTAGCAGAGACCACTTTGATTTCATTCAATATTATTTTAGCATTTTACCAATTTTGTTTAGGAATTGAACCAGACAAATTTCTTTCTTGGGTGTTTAAGGACTTACTGAATTTCAGTTTTAAATGACCAAATCTATCCGGTTTCTACCTACTGAAAACTAACTCAAAGTAACATTTTTCCCTTGTTCCTCTCAAGGTATGCAAATATATTAAGCACAAAATAATTCTTCAGGCTTGGTCTTTTCACAAATCTTTAGAGTACCCACTCTTTATACAAGAGAGAAACGAGTCCAGTAAACAAAATTGGCGTGGTTGTCAAAAAATGATTATTCAGGAGAGACAAGTATACTCATCAGATGATGTTGTGAATACCAGTTGAGAGAGAAGATTCCAAAATGTTTCCTAGCATTTCTGCCTGGTCATTAAGAAGAGATTCATTCCCAGGCCCTCTGAATCTGTCAGCAAAATCTCTTTCCGAGGTGATTTCTAGCCTGGTCCTCAAGTGGGGCTGCTCAAAGAAAGGGACTCATAACTTTTGGAAGACATCTCCACATTGAATGCCGAGTTTTCACAATCATTTCCAAGATGCAAAGTAGCAAGAGATGGAGTGCATCTAGTTGATATGTGATGTGAGGACACTTATGTAGGGCTCTCTTAGACCCAGGCTTTGCAGGTGGCACCAGTGGTAAAGAACCTACCTACCAGTGCAGGAGACATAAGAGACTCGGGTTCAATCCCTGGTTGGAATGATCCCCTGGAGGAGGGCATGGCAACCCACTCCAGTATTCTTACCTGGAGAATCCCCATGGACAGAGGAGCCTGGTGGGCTACAGTCCATAGAGTCACAAAGAGTCAGACACGACTGAAGCAATTTAACACACACACACGCTCTTTGACCCGCAGTTTGTCAGCCCACGCATTTTTCTCTCTGCAAATCGCAGAAGAAGGGGGCAGGGGTGGGCAGAGTAGGGGAGAAGCATGCAGGGATTCATGTGGTTCCAGATGCGATGAGAGGGGTGCCCGAAAAGATGATTAAGACTTGGAATTCTGTAGACACTGGGGGCTGCTGAAGGTGGGAAAAGTCAGTTTTCGTTTTACAACTTGTAGGAAATATCAAGAATATAGCGTTACCAAATGGGTATATGCATCCACATTAAGTCGCTCACTCATGTCTGACTCTTTGCAACCTCATGGACTATAGCCCACCAGGCTCCTCTGTCCATGGGATTCTCCAGACAAGAATACGGGAGTGGGTTGCCATGCCCTCCTCCAGGGGATCTTCCCGATCCAGGGATCGAACCCGTTTTCTCTTACATCTCCTGCTTTGGCAGAAAAGTTCCTTACCACTAGTGTCATCTGGGAAGCCCCCCAAAGGGTTTGCCTATACCTAATTCAGGGAATATTTATAAAGTCAGATTAAGTCAGAAACTGTAAGGTGCTGGAAACACGAAGATCTCTTTGGACAGAAGGTAGGCAGATAAAGAATGATTCAGGAAACATTGATGGATGTACAAATGACTGATACAGTATAAGTATCAGCTAGGCTGCTTCTGACTGGAAATAATAGAAAAGTAGCTTGGAACAGGCATAAGAGATCAAAGAGCTCTACTAGTCCACTGAACTGAAAAGTCTAGAAATAGAACTGATTCAGAGGCTGCCTCATGTTAGCAAGGTCTCGGTTCCTTTCCTGTTTTCAAAGCTGCTTGCTGCTCATCCTGAGGTGGTTCCACCCCTGCCCCCCAAATGAGCAGATTCCAGGGCTTCAGGCTTTTTACCACATCAAGCAGAAAAGAAAAAGTGATTTTGTCACACCCATTCCTGTCAATGTCCTGAGAACAATGCTTACTGAACCCCATATGAAGCAATCTCTGTGGCCAGGGGATGAAATGCATTATCTTAATTAACCTCTAGGTTGCATGTCAACACAAGGTAGGAAAATAGTTCAGTAGTTCAATTTATCAATAAACATGTGTGTGGGGATGTTGGGTGCAAAAGATGAGGGGACATCTGACTCTGCCCGAGGAAAGGATGGTGTGGGTTGGAGAGAAGAGACTAGGGAGTGTTTCACAGTAAAGGACATGCCAGCTGGAGCCAGAATATAAAGAAGCTTGAATGCCAGGCTAAGAATCTGGGCCTACAACCTGTGATGAAAGACTTTGTTACAGAAAACTCATAGCATAAGCTACGTGGACTTATTAGTATCAAGACATAATTTTCAAAAAGTTAAAACATGATTCTCATATGAATCTAGGATGTATACATGTCAAAGATTTTGTTCAGTTCATTAATAAGAGATCTGATAAGAGTGTGAAGATGGATGCAGCATCTCAAGGACAAGGGTGTATTTCACTCATCAGGAAAGTCATTTAAAAAAAAGGGGGGAGGGAGGTTAGAAGAACATTACTAACATAAACCATTCAGGTATGACCTAAATCAAATTCCTTATGACTATACAGTGGAAGTGAGAAATCTATTTAAGGGGCTAGATCTGATAGACAGAGTGCCTGATGAACTATGGATGAACGTTCGTGACATTGTACAGGAGATAGGAATCAAGACCGTCCACAAGAAAAAGAAATGCAAAAAAGCAAAATGGCTGTCTGGGGAGGCCTTACAAATAGCTGTGAAAAGAAGGGAAGCAAAAAGCAAAGGAGAAAAGGAAAGATATAAGCATCTGAGTGCAGAGTTCCAAAGAATAGAAAGGAGAGATAAGAAAGCCTTCCTCAGCAATCAATGCAAAGAAATAGAGGAAAACAATAGAATGGGAAAGACTAGAGATCTCTTCAAGAAAATCAGAGATACCAAGGGAACATTTCATGCAAATATTGGCTCAATAAAGGACAGAAATGATATGGACCTAACAGAAGCAGAAGATATTAAGAAGAGGTGGCGAGAATACACAGAAGAACTGTACAAAAAAGAGCTTCACGACCCAGATAATTATGATGGTGTGATCACTCACCTAGAGCCAGACATCCTGGGATGTGAAGTCAAGTGGGCCTTAGGATGCATCACTATGAACAAAGCTAGTGGAAGTGATGGAACTCCAGTTGAGCTGTTTCAAATCCTGAAAGATGATGCTGTGAAAGTGCTGCACTCAATATGCCAGCAAATTTGGAAAACTCACCAGTGGCCACAGGACTGGAAAAGGTCAGTTTTCATTCCAATCCCAAAGAAAGGTAATGCCAAGGAATGCTCAAACTACCACACAATTGCACTCATCTCACACACTAGTATAGTAATGCTTAAAATTCTCCAAGCCAGGCTTCAATAGTACGTGAACAGTGAACTTTCAGATGTTCCATCTGGTTTTAGAAAAGGCAGAGGAACCAGAGATCAAATTGTCAACATCTGCTGGATCATGGAAAAAGCAAGAGAGTTCCAGAAAAACATCTATTTCTGCTTTATTGACTATGCCAAAGCCTTTGACTGGTGGATCACAATACACTGTGGAAAATTCTGAAAGAGATGGGAATACCAGACCACCTGACCTGCCTCTTGAGAAACCTGTATGCAGATCAGGAAGCAACAGTTAGAACTGGACATGAAACAACAGACTGGTTTCAAATAGGAAAAGGAGTATGTCAAGGCTGTATATTGTCACCCTGCTTATTTAACTTATATGCAGAGTACATCATGAGAAACACTGGGCTGGAAGAAGCACAAGCTGGAATCAAGATTGCCAGGAGAAATATCAATAATCTCAGACATGTAGAAGACACCACCCTTATGGCAGAAAGTAAAGAAGAACTAAAGAGCCTCTTGATGAAAGTGAGAGAGGAGAGTGAAAAAAGTTGGCTTAAAGCTCAACATTCAGAAAACGAAGATCATGGCATCTGGTCCCATCACTTCATGGCAAATAGATGGGGAAACAGTGGAAACAGTGGCTGACTTTATTTTTCTGGGCTCCAAAATCACTGCAGATGGTGATTGCAGCCATGAAATAAAAAGACCCTTACTCCTTGGAAGGAAAGTTATGACCAACCTAGATAGCATATTAAAAAGCAGAGACATTCCTTTGTCAACAAAGGTCCGTCTAGTCAAGGCTATGGTTTTTCCTGTGGTCATGTATGGATGTGAGAGTTGGACTATAAAGAAAGCTGAGTGCTGAAGAATTGATGCTTTTGAACTGTGGTGTTGGAGAAGACTCTTGAGAGTGCTTTGGACTTCAAGGAGACCCACTAGTCCATCCTAAAGGAGATCAGTCCTGGGTGTTCATTGGGAGGACTGTTGTTGAAGCTGAAACTCCAGTACTTTGGCCACCTGATGCGAAGAGCTGACTCATTGGAAAAGCCCCTGATGCTGGGAAAGATTGAGGGCAGGAGGAGAAGGGGACGACAGAGGATGAGATCATTGGATAGCATCACCGACTTGATGGACATGGGTTTGGGTGGACTCTGGGAGTTGGTGATGGACAGGGAGGCCTGGAGTGCTGTGGTTCATAGGGTTGCAAAGAGTGGACACAACTGAGCAACTGAACTGAACTGACTGACTGACTAACTTGAAGGGAAAACTGGTTGATGTGCTTCAGAGTAGTGAAATCATAACCTTTGGAGATATTTTTTCTATGGAAAGAAATTATCTGCACTTCTGTTGGACAGGATACAGGTCTGCAAGTTAATAATCAACTGTATAAAGTCTGAGTCTTTAGTAGTAGCTAGAGAAGTACAATAATATAATAGTACAACTTCCTAGACTCAGGGAATGAAATAATCCTTAGATGGGCCTGCTAAACCATGCTCTGACTGTATGTGTTAGTTACTCAGTCGTGTCTGACGCTTTGAGACGCCACAGACTGTAGCCTGCCAGGCTTCTCTGTCCATGAAATTCTCCAGGCAAGAAAACTGGAGTGGTTTGCCATTCCCTTCTCCAGAGGAACTTCCTAACCCAGGGATCGAACCCTGGTCTCCTGCATCACAGGCAGATTACTGGAGTGGGTAATATAAGAATACTGGAGTGGGTAGCCATTCCCATTTCCACTGGATCCTCCCAACCCAGAGATCAAACCCAGGTCTCTCCCTTGTGGGCAGATTCAAACCATGCTCTAGTATGACATTAAAAAGACATACATCTTCTTGGCTTTATTTCTAAGTTCTGGATAATTTTTGTTATTATCCAACACCACCAGAGCAATCTATTTAAGGTAGATTTTTTTTTTAATGGAATTCAGTCTTGTAGTACTTACATGTCAGTAAAAACTGTAATCAGTTTTAACATAGTCATTAAAGGGGGCTTGAGGAGAACTGCTGATTGATTCCTTGAGTGGGAAGTGGTTGAAGTTAGATCCCCTTCACTAGAAGGACAGGGTGTCCTGCTACTGTTAGACTAGAGAAGAGTCGAGTAAGAGAAGTTGGAAGATATGAGAAGGCCTTGGGACCTCCAGCACCCACAGAGACAATTGTTCCAGGGATTATTCAGAAAGCAGCTGGACTGGAAATCAGGTGAATCCATCCTAGACTGTGATAGGCCTACTTCCTGGCCCCCTTCTTGCCCATTAAATGTTTTGTTTAAAAGAGGAAAACATCCTATACACTCAGTAATTAAGTATGGCCAAGCTAAGCCAAGTTTAGGCCCACACTTTTGGGTTTATTAATGGGCTGGTTGAGAGAACTGAACCATATGGTGTTTGGGAAAATTGGAAATGTTTACAATAAATACTTGGCATCCTTTCTCTCTGACTGTTAAGATATGTTCATTTACTTATTCTTAGAAATAAAATTTCCATATTGAAGATTAATTTGATAGAAATTTTTTAGCAGCTTTTCCCTAAAAATATAGTACAAAATATTAAAAGGCTATTTCCATTTTATAAAATGGGGACAAAAACAGCTCACTGGTCCAAATACAATTTTTAACTTATTGCTTGAGCCTTAGGTATAATAGTTACCATGCCATAGAGAATATCCACCATCCACACCCCCTTAAAACTAGGGTTGCCACATTTAGCAAATAAAAACAAAATATGTCCAGTTAAATTTGAATGTCAGAAAAACAATGAATAATTTTATAGTATAAATAGGTCCCATGCAGTTTCTGGGACATCCTTGTAGAAGGCAGGAAAATGACCCAAAGAGATGTGCACATTTTAATTTCTGAACCTCGTTTACCTTATATGTGTAAAGGGACTTTTCATATGTGATTAAGTTAGGTTCATCAGATTATCCTGGATTATCTGAGTAGATCCAGTGCAATCACAAGGGTCCTGATAAAAGGTAGGAGCATCAGAAACAGAGAGAGATTAGAAGATCCTACAATGCTGACTTTGAAGACAGAAGAAGGGTCCACAAGTCAAAGAACTGCCAGTGGCCTCTAGTAGCTGTAATAGGCAAGGAAAGAGATTTTCCTTTAGAGGCTTCAGGAGGAATGCATGCCTGCTAACACTTTGATTTTAGCCCAGTGAGACCCAGTGGGATTTCTGGCACGTAGAACTGTAAGATAATAAATTTATGTTGCTTTAAGCCACTAAATATGTGGTAGCTTGTTACAGGAGCAATAGGAAACATACAGAACCTACACTGAAAATTGTTGTTTATCTGACATTCAAATTTATTTTAAGTATGCTGTATTTTATTTGGCAATCTTACTTAAAAGCACGAGGCAGTGGGATGTGGTAGAGAACATGCTTGCATAGAAGGCAGATGCCTGTTTTATTTTCAGGCCTGACTCCTCAGATGGAAAATGAGGAACTTGGCCTGGATGATCACTGTGGTCCCCTAGTGGTCCTTGATTCCATTATAGAAACATTACTTGCCAAAACAAAATAAAACAAACAGATGAATTTCTAAATGTTCTTAGTTCGGGACAGTTGTCTTTGCTGACTGTGTTTGTGTTCTCCCTTCTCAGTTGTTTAGTCACTAAGTCATGTCTGACTCTGCAATCCCATGAACTGCAGCATGCCAGGCTTCTCTGTCCATTACTGTTTCCCTGAGTTTGCTCAAACTCATGTCCTTTGAGTTAGTGATGCCATCCAACCATCTCATCCTCTGTTGTCCCCCTTCTCCTCTTGCCCTTGGTTTTTCCCAGCATCAGGGTCTTTTCCAGTGAGTCAGCTCTTCGCATCAGGTGGCCAAATTATTGGAGCTTCAGCTTCAGCATCAGTCCTTCCAATGAATATTCAGGGTGGATTTCCTTTAGGATTGACTGGTTTGATCTCCTTGCTGTCCAAGGGACTCTCAAGAGTCTTATTCTCAGTAGTTCTCCTTCAGGTACTCACCCAGCTATGGATGACCCTTGCTTCCATTTGTGTGTTTGTCAATGATAAGGCCTGGCCTTGCCTGTGTCCTGAGTTCTCATGTTTCTTTCCCTCCTTGCTGCAGGTCTCTTCATACCTTCTCCTAACTCAGACTTTGTGGATGGGTAATGCTAGTTGGCTATTGTATCAGTATACTACAGCTTCTGTAGCAAATTATACTTGGTTGCTTAAAACAACACAAATTTATCTTACAATTCTAAAGGCCAAGATTTCAAAGTAAATCTCACTGGGTTAAAATCAAAGTCACAGTCACACAAAGTGGCACAAAATGCAGTCATAGGGCTGCTTTCCTTCTGGAGACTCTAGAGAATCCATTTCCTTGCCTTTTCAGACTTCCAGATGTACTCACTTTCCTTGGTTCATGGCCCCACATCACTTAGACTCCTACTGCCATCATCACATCTCCTTGCCGTCTTCTTTTAAGGACCCTTGTGGTTGCCTTGTGTCCACCCAGAGAATCCAGGATAACATCCCCATCTGAAGAGCCTTAAATGAATCAAATGTGCAAAACGTCTTTTTTCCCATGTAAAGTAACTTAATCACAGGTTCAATGATTAGGACGGGGACATGTTTGGGGAGACGGTTAGATAGCATCACTGATTCAATTGACATGAACTTAAGCAAACTCTGGGAAATAGTGAAGGACAGGGAAAGCTGGTGTGCTGCAGTCCATGGGGTTGCAAAGAGTCAGACACAGCTTAGCAGTTGAACAACAGCAATAACAAATCTTTGGGAAGCCATTATTCTACCTACCACACCTACTCAATATCTATTCCTCCCTTCTTTCATTTTAACATTTTCTTCAGGGTGACAGTAAGATTGGCTGAAAATTTTTATTTATAAATTTCCCTGGAAGCTACATGTGGTCATGTGACATGTCTGCCCAGTGAGAGGTTGGTAAAAGTCTACTGACCCATAAGAAGTAGAATTCTGGCTTCAAGAAAGCTGTTGTTTTCCTGGTTAAAAGGAGCAGATTCAGCGATCGCACACCGTTTGCCCTCTTCCATTAACCCTGCTGCTGCTTGCTGCTGCTGCTAAGTCGCTTCAGTCGTGTCTGGCTTTGTGCAACCCCATAGACGGCAGCCCACCAGGCTCCCCTGTTCCTGGGATTCTCCAGACAAGAACACTGGAGTGGGTTGCCATTTCCTTCTCCAATGCATAAAAGTGAAAAGTGAAATTGAAGTCGCTCAGTCGTGTTCGACTCTTCGTGACCCCATGGACTGCAGCCCATCAGGCTCCTCCATCCATGGGATTTTCCAGGCAAGAGTACTGGAGTGGGTTGCCATTGCCTTCTCCTCCATTAACCCTACATCCTGCATAAAAAATGAATGTGATACCCAGAAGGGCAGCCACTCTATGGCCAGCATGAGAATGAAAATCACACATGAAAGACAGCAAAGCAAGACCAGTTAGAGGATGTGAGATCCCTGATGGCACTGTGGGAATGCCTCATGAGCCCAAGGCTGCCAATCCCGAGGCTTGTTAGCTAGGACAAAGAAATCCCTAATTGCTGGCACAAGGGTGATCAGTTCATACAACTCGTTCACAATTGATGTGACTGAGGCACAGGTTCTGTCTAAATTCTCTCTGCTCAAGGTGTGCTCCCTGAACCAGCAGCAAGGGTGTCACCTGACTGTGTCACAGTGCAGAATCTACGGCCTTTCTCAAAATCAGCTAAATCAGAATCTGCATTTTAACAAGAAAAGTATGCCCTTTCGTTTGCTGGGGTTGATCTAGATGCACCTCATAGTCGGAGGCGCACCTCTCTGGAGCTCACAGAGGTCAAGGAGGGACATTGTCCTGGGTTTTTCTCTTCTGGGCTGAAAGATATGGTCTGTCTAGAAACAATACTACCCTTGGGATATACTGCGATAAACTTCAAATGTTGAGAGGTGGGTACAAAATTGTATATTTATGATCCTTTAGTTTGTTTTTCACTGCTTACTGCCTCTCCACAGTGGTTACCCTGGTTTAGTTCTTTTCTTGTTCCTGTTTAAAGCTATTTAAAGTCTTTCATTGCTAGTCAGCCTAAGGCCCCACATCTATTTTATTCAATCAAGACCAAATTGATAAGGAGTTGAAAACTGGGTGAAATCAGGAAAAGGAGAATGATTGCGAGTGAAAGTCACTCAGTCATGTCCGACTCTTTGCGACCCCATGGAATAGTCCATGGAATGTTCCAGGCCAGAATACTGGAATGAGTAGGCATTCCCTTCTCCAGGGAATCTTCCCAACCCAGGGATCCAGCTCAGGTCTTCGGCACTGCAGGCAGATTCTTTACCAGATGAGCTACCAGGGAAGCCCAAGTGAGGGCCTGACCTCATCTCCTCTTTTAAACACTCTTGGTGATTTGTAAAGACACTTGAAATGTCTTTGATGTGATCCACAACCCAGATAAAGAAAGTGCAGTAAATATATAAATTCACAGAGAGGGAAAGCCAAAGAACCTTTTAACATACTATACTTATTTCTATGAAAGCTGTTAATTTATATAATTTAATATAAACTATAAATTATAGGCTAATTTCTTTGTAATGATTTCTATTAGAGTATTACCAAGAGACATGGAGGATAAAACACAAACACCAAGTTTCCTGGAGAATGGAGGGAAAACATCACAGGAGCAGATCTTCTATTTTTTTAATTTTATTTTTTTTTTATTTTTTTTTTTTTTAAATATAATTTTTTTTTTTATTTGGCTGCTCTGGGTCTTAATTGTAGCATGTGGGATCTAGCTCCCTGACCAGGGATCGAACCTGGGCCCCCTCCACTGGGAGCTCAGAGTCTTAGCCACTGGACCACCAGGGAAGTCCCTATTTTTTTAATTTTATTTCCTTATTTTTGACTGTGCTGGGTCTTCATTGCTGTGAGAGCTTTTTTCTAGTTTGAGCAAGCAGGGGCTACTCTCTAGTTGTGGTGCGCAAGCTTCTCACTGCAGTGGCTCCTCTGTTGCAGAGCACGGGCTCTAGGGCTGGTGGGCTCGATAGTTGCGGCTCCCAGGTAGAGTACAGGCTCGATAGTTGTGGTTCCCAGGTAGAGTACAGGCTCAATAGTTGCGGCTCCCAGGTAGAGGACAGGCTCAGTAGTTGTGGTTCCCAGGTAGAGTACAGGCTCGATAGTTGCAGCTCCCAGGTGGAGTACAGGCTCGATAGTTGCGGTTCCCAGGTAGAGTACGGGCTCAATAGTTGCGGCTCCCAGGTGGAGTACAGGCTCGATAGCTGCGGCTCCCAGGTAGAGTACAGGCTCAGTAGTTGTGGTGCACTGGTTTAGGTCCTCTGTGGCATTTGGGATCTTCTCGGATCAGGAATTAAACCTGTGTCTCCTTGCACTTGCAGGCACATTCTTTACTAATGAGTCATCAAGGAAGCTTGGAGCAGATTTTCTGACTGAATTTGCCCTCTTGAAGACTGTATTGTGTGTGTGTTTTTTTTTTAAATTTTAAAATTAATTTTTGAATAGGTAAATCCAAAAGGCACAAAAGAGTACACAGTGGAAAAAACCTCTCCCTCATTAACCCCTCCTTCCATCTGCCTCATTTCTCTACCTCAAGGTACCCACTATGGCCAGTTTCTTGGGAATCCTACCACATGGGAACTTTGCATGTTGGAAGATGCCTAAAAATGAGGTTGAAAATCGAGTGTAGGGTCGATTGCCCTGAACTGCATTGAGGCCATACATTAAAATTAACCTTTACTCATCATACAAGTGCTTTCTGTTAAGATCTTATGCTGTCACTTAATTTTTTTATATTATAGATCTCTGTCAGGTAAAGATCAAGAGTCTTGCCACCTACTCATCCCAGAGGATTAAGGGGATGGTGCTCACAAAACACTCAAGAAAGGCTCAGAGTAAACATAACAGGTTGCTATAGCTGTAGCTCCTTTCTACATAATTTGCATTTTATAACTCTTTCCTTACCCCCAAGCCTACCACCACACTTTTTCCCCACTGCAGCACCTTTTAGGAGTGAGAAGATAGTAAGAAAGGGTGATTGATATAAGGGAAGACTAAGGAGAATGTTTTGAGGATTTTTGACTTGTTTGCCTACAGCTTCCCAACCCATTGTTCTTCAAGAAACCTGGACTGTTTTCAAAAAGAGAGACACCTAATTGCAGAACTTCGCAGTTGTGTGACTTTATTTAATAATTCAAATAATTTGAGAATTTTTTCCTTTCTTTTAAAAAAGATCGGATCATATTTTACATACTTTCTTCTTTCACTTAGTAATATGGTCACTGTTCTGAACATGTTTAATCAGGTATAGCATGAGCATTTGAAAATAAGAATAGCTGCCATTCTATTTATGTATTTAAAGATGCATATAAAGAGATTTGGTTCACTTTTATACAGTCAAATAAATATATGTTTTAGGAGGACTTCCATGTGCCAAAACCAAAAAGGCACTGCATAGACACCTACGATATTTTCCCTGCCCAATACAAAACTGATTAGTGTGAAACTGAAAGATTCAGAGAAAGTTCTCCGGGAACTGAGAAATGCAGGCGGTTACTTAAATTGTAGTGTTTTGAGAAGACTTCTTGACTTTGTCCTAGATCATTTTGAATACTGATTACACGCCAGTGTACTGATTAACAAATAGGTGGACTTTTTAAAGAGATTAAAGATCCTGTACAAAGATGTTTAGAAATAGTATGAAACTGACTCTGGCAAGAGATATAAAAATTATAAGCAACTGAAGTAGATAGAAATTAGTAGACTTTATTTCCTTTTTAAATACAAGGCCTTTAATTAAAGCACTGTTGGGCAGAATGCTGCATGGTGATTTAAATCATCTGATTGGCCAATGTACAAACCAATAATTGCCATGTACCTTTCAAATTAAAGGGAATAGCCCATAAAGATAGTATTAAGAGTTTATATTTCCTTCGCCTTAATTTTGTACTATAGCTAACCTCCCAGACCAAAGACATTTCTAGCAATTAATGATTGGTTGAAGTTAATAGTTCTGACAAAGCCTTAGTTCACTGATCCTCCTCAGATGGTCATTAACCTCTAGAATCTGGTCATTAACCTCCAGAAACCACTAAATAGGATGCGAAAAAGGATTTTACTAGTATCATCTAAAAGGCTGTATAATTATCTCATACATATATATTAATGTAAGAAGATGTCTCTCATATATGTATTGTACATGGTAAAGTTTCTAGAATGTTCTTCCAATACAAAAGAATAATTTGACATAAATATACTATGTATGTAGTATGTATACTATGTATTACTAAGATCTGATATCCTAAAACGTTTTTATTTGTCCAAAGAAAAGGGAGTATAAAATTCCCCTTAAAGTTAGGAGTGTTTGTTTTTGTCCTTAATACTTTGGGTGAACTTTTGAAAGTTATAATGGAAGTGAATATTGGGTTGTAGGTAAAAGTCCACTTGAAAATGGTACTGTATGTTTCCCAAAGTCTTAAAAGAACTGAATACAAACTACTTGAAAACATCACAAACATAGGCTAATTTATTATTATAACCTCAAATCATATTTTCACAGTAATCTAATGTGGGAATTTTCATAAGGAAAGGTATGAAGTCTCAGTTGATCATTAAATTGCTTACTTTTTAAAAAAAATAGTCTTTCCTCTGATTTTATGTCCTGAGTCCATGAAGCTTATTAAATGACACTGCAAAATTTCTTTAGATGGTGGAAGCTTTGGTTAAGTGAAAAAGCCTGTTGAGGTTTTTTTTTTTTCCCCCTGTAGTTCCCTAATTAGGGCTTCCATATTACATCACAAGCATTAATTACCACATTATCCAGTAACAGATCAGACTAACCCTATCTTTCAGATCCTCATTAATCTACCAATAAAGTTACGAGCTCCATTAATATGGTTACATTTAGAATGTTTCCCTGAAGCACAGTATACCCATTACTGGGCTGAATAATGCAAAATGTATAAGTCTCCTTTAGGCTGGAGATGTTTCTGAAAAGTCAGCTCTGACAGAACAGCCTTCCCCACACTCTCTACATAGGATTCCCAGAGAATGTTTGCTTTATTTACTCTTTTAGCAGTGAAAGAATTCTCTCAGCAGGATCAAGTTTGCTTCTTACAGAGTCCAAACCATGTGCTGTTGTCCAGAGCTTGGCTGTTTTCCATTTGGAATGGTTGAAAAAGAATGTGAGATCTTCTTATAGTGTGATCACCTCCTCAAGCAGAGGGAGTGCTGCCATTTCCTTGCAATCCTAAACCAACCAATATTTCCTGAATGCAAGTGTTCCCAGGATGATTGACAGTAAAAAGGGCTCAGCATTGAGCTCACCTGTCCATCGCTGAATGTGTCCAGTTCAGATGCAGGGCCTAAAGTTGTCCTGCAGGAGCACCGGTCACAGAAGGGAAAGCCTCTCCAGCCATCCACGCAGTCTGTGCGTCTCTCATTTATGAGCTGTGGGGGTGTGGGACTTTTCTTCACAACCTAACAGAAGGAAGTCTCTGAATCTCTCAACTAAACTTTATTCAACTCACTGCATCGTGGCTGCATTTGGCAGTTACTTTTTGCCTTCTTATTTTCTATAAAATAGTAGACAGATTTCAGCATGCTCTTTCCTACAAAGGATGTGAAAATGAATAAGAAGTTAAGATATTACTATCTACATATGGTATTTATCATAAGACATTTAAGAGAGCTTACATAAATACAAGATACTCTCAAGAAATTTTTTAAAATTAGAAAATATTTTCCTGAAAAGAGGATATTGAAGTCAATGGATATTTTCTCCAACATGTCATCTAGATAAGACAAAATTCAGACAAGATAAAAGAAGGGAAATATTCAATATAAGCAGAGGTCTGTTAAAACAACTTAGTGATAATTTTTTTAAGACCATTTCTCAAAGATTAGAAATTATGAATTTGTGAGCAGTCATGTAGTTATCAAATTTTTTAGAAAAATAATCTAGTCTTGGAATCTGGGAACTCGTTTCATTCTTGAGCTCAAGAAAACCCTTTATTGTTTAGTGAGCGGCAATGAAAGGTAAGGAAAAATGAAATGAGTCTGGAAATAAATGAACAGTTTCTTGGCTTCAGATAAGCATTTCTCAGAGTCTTTCATGATATTATTGCAGAGCACATGGAGAACTAAGGCCTGGGTAATGGTACAGTCTGGTGGATTTATAGCTGATTAAACCAAAGAGGTCAAACAGGCAATGTATCAATGTTATATGGGAAAGAAGGCCTTTAAAGGAAAGCTCTGGGCTCTGTATTTGACCTTGCAACAGAGAAATGTGCTTCTCAGATTTGTAAAGCATGTAAAACTCATGATTCAAAAAGATCTCTAAAGACTGAAGAGATGGACAAAAATCAATGAAATGTAATGTACATGAATAAAAATTAAAACCTACATTCAGGCTCAGAAATCCCACTGTTAACCTGATGTTAAGTTTATATGAGAACACACACACAAACACATTCTAGGTGTTTTAGTTAATTTCAAGGTGAAAATGAGATGAGAATGTGAGCTGGTGCATGAACTAATGAGACCTTAATTTATATTAACTAAAGGATGGCGTCCAGATCAAGGGAAATAACCATCCCAATAGGCGCGTCCCTGGTCAGTCCACATCTGGAGTTGCAATTCTGTGTGCCACCCTGGGGAGGCCAGGCTGGGCTGAAGGGTAATGGAGAACAGGCAGAGGTCAGCAAGGAGGGAGGTCGAGGGGATGATTGGGGGTGATGCAGAGAGAGTCAGGCTAATGAGAATCTAAGTTTTTGAAAGCTCAGAAGTTTCCCATAAGAAGGAATGAAGCTTATTTCCTCGAGAAGGAAGGTAGAACATTAAAGGGGCTGTGAGAAATGTTTAAATAAAGGAAATTCACTGTTACATGGTACTACAACTGCAACACAAGTAAAGCAGTAATCTGAAGTATTCATTAAGGGATTGCTTCAACAAGTCAGTGGCATGAAAAAGAAAAGGGAAATGGATGGATTTTGAAAGAGCCTTAAGAGATTTGCAAATCAAATGAATTGTGTGGGCCTTCTTGATTCCAGCGATTATCTGGTAGATCAAAGATTTTTTTAGATAATTAAGGAGATTACTTTTCAATAAAAGCTTTATTGAAATGAGTCACATGCCATAAAATTTACCCTTTGAAAGTGTACAAATGAGTGACTTTTCATAGAGTAACAGTATTACACAGCACTAACCATTATTTAGGTCTTCCCTGGTGATTCAGACGGTAAAGTATCTGCCTGTAATGTGGGAGACCCAGGTTCGATCCCTGGGTCAGGAAGATCCCCTGGAGAAGGAAATGGCAACCCACTCCAGTACTCTTGCCTGGAAAATCCCATGGATGGAAGAGCCTGGTAGGCTGTAGTTCATGGGGTCGTAAAGAGTCAGACACGACTGAGTGACTTCACTTCAACCATTATTTAATAACATCCATTTTTATCACCCCAAAAGATGCATCATAGTCTTTAACAATCACTGCCCATTGCCCCTGATCCTAGCCCATAGTAAACATTAATCTATTTTCTGTCTCTGTGGATTTGCTTTTTCTGGACATTCATATGAATGGAATGATACAATATGTGGTTTTTGTGTCTGGCTTCTTTCACTTAGCATAATGCTTTCAAGATTCACCCACCTTGTAGCAGGGTGAATCAGTACTTCATTTCTTTTTATGGATGAATAATATTTCTCTCTAAAGATATGCCACATTTATTAATGCATTCATCAGTTGATAGACATTGGATTGTTTCCATTTGGGGGGTGATTCAGTGGAAGTGAGAAATAGATTTAAGGGACTAGATCTGATAGAGTGCCTGATGAACTATGGACTGAGGTTCGTGACATTGTACAGGAGACAGGGATCAAGACCATCCCCATGGAAAAGAAATGCAAAAAAGCAAAATGGCTGTCTGGAGAGGCCTTACAAATAGCTGTGAAAAGAAGAGAGGTGAAAAGCAAAGGAGAAAAGGAAAGATATAAGCATCTGAGTGCAGAGTTCCAAAGAATAGCAAGAAGAGATAAGAAAGCCTTCTTTAGAGATCAATGCAAAGAAATAGAAGAAAACAACAGAATGGGAAAGACTAGAGATCTCTTCAAGAAAATTAGAGATACCAAGGGAACATTTCATGCAAAGATGGGCTTGATAAAGGACAGAAATGGTATGGACCTAACAGAAGCAGAAGATATAAGAAGAGGTGGCAAGAATACACAGAAGAACTATACAAAAAAGAGCTTCACGACCCAGATAATCATGATGGTGTGATCACTCATCTAGAGCCAGACATCCTGGAATTTGAAGTCAAGTGGGCCTTAGAAAGCATCACTATGAACAAAGTTAGTGGAGGTGATGGCATTCCAGTTGAGCTATTTCAAATTCTGAAAGATGATGCTGTGAAAGTGCTGCACTCAATATGCCAGCAAATTTGGAAAACTCAGCAGTGGCCACAGGACTGGAAAAGGTCAGTTTTCATTCCAATCCCAAAGAAAGGCAATGCCAAAGAATGCTCAGACTACTGCACAATTGCACGCATCTCACATGCTAGTAAAGTAATGCTCAAAATTCTCCAAGCCAGGCTTCAGCAATACGTGAACCGTGAACTTCCTGATGTTCAAGCTGGTTTTAGAAAAGGCAGAGGAACCAGAGATCAAATTGCCAACATCTGCTGGATCATGGAAAAAGCAAGAGAGTTCCAGAAAACCATCTATTTCTGCTTTATTGACTATGCCAAAGCCTTTGACTATGGATCACAATAAACTGTGGAAAATTCTGAAAGAGATGGGAATACCAGACCACCTGACCTGTCTCTTGAGAAATCTGTATGCAGGTCAAGAAGCAATAGTTAGAACTGGACATGGAACAACAGACTGGTTCCAAATAGGAAAAGGAGTACATCAAGGCTGTATATTGTCACCCTGCTTATTTAACTTCTATGCAGAGTACATCATGAGAAACACTGGACTGGAAGAAACACAAGCTGGAATCAAGATTGCCGGGAGAAATATCACTAACCTCAGATATGCAGATGACACCACCCTTATGGCAGAAAGTAAAGAGGAACTAAAAAGCCTCTTGATGAAAATGAAAGTAGAGAGTGAAAAAGTTGGCTTAAAGCTCAAGATTCAGAAAACTAAGATCATGGCATCTGGTCCCATCACTTCATGGCAAATAGATGGGGAAACAGTGGAAACAGTGTCAGACTTTATTTTGGGGGGCTCCAAAATCACTGCACATGGTGATTGCAGCCATGAAATTAAAAGATGCTTACTCCTTGGAAGGAAAGTTATGACCAACCTAGATAGCATATTCAAAAGCAGAGACATTACTTTGCCGACTAAGGTCCATCTAGTCAAGGCTATGGTTTTTCCTGTGGTCATGTATGGATGTGAGAGTTGGACTGTGAAGAAGGCTGAGCGCTGAAGAATTGATGCTTTTGAGCTGTGGTGTTAGGGAAGACTCTTGAGAGTCTCTTGGACTGCAAGGAGATCCAACCAGTCCATTCTGAAGGAGATCAGCCCTGGGTGTTCTTTGGAAGGAATGATGCTAAAGCTGAAACTCCAGTGCTTTGGCCACCTCATGCGAAGAGTTGACTCATTGGAAAAGACTCTGATGCTGGGAGGGATTGGGGGCAGGAGGAGAAGGGGACAACAGAGGATGAGATGGCTGGATGGCATCACTGACTCGATGGACGTGAGTCTGAGTGAACTCTGGGAGTTGGTGATGGACAGGGAGGCCTGGCGTGCTGTGGTTCATGGGGTCGCAAAGAGTCGGACACGACTGAGCGACTGAACTGAACTGAACTGATATAGTTGCAAGGTGGAATCAGAGACATCCAAGAGCGATGCTGGACAGTGATCCAGGTGAGAGATGGTGACACCTGGAACAAGAGTAGTAGCAGTTGAGCAGTCCTTTTAGGGGGAGATGCAGATGTTAAAAAGTTTAAGAAGTCAATAGGGATAAACATGAATATAACCACTGCTGAACAAGCATATTATATAATAGACTAGCAGAAGAAATCTCAAAGTATCCAGTGGAAAATAGGAAAGGAGAAAAAAAAATAATGGATTCCTTGATATAAAACAGAAAATTTGAATTGGTTAATTTTAATTTTTATTATTTTTTACTAGTTTAGGTTTTCTGAAATAAACCTGCATTGCTTTTTAAATTTTAAAGAATTTTCTCTTGTTCTAAAGGTTGAGCACTCCTGTGACTCACTTTGGAAAACTGGTCTTGGGCTCCTGGAACAGCTTCACCAGTCAAACATCTAGAAGCAGAGTTGGGTTTTGGGGGAGGGGTGGCCAAATAAAGAGGAAGAAGGTAGGGGCCCACCTCTGTGATCTTGCTCCTTAACTGGTCCTTCTTTGTTGTTGCAGTTCATTTGCTAAGTTGTGTCTGAGTCTTTGCAAAGCCATGGACTGCTGCATGCCAGGCCTCCCTGTCCTTCACCATCTCCAGGAGTTTGCTCTAACTCATGTCCAGAGTCAGTGATGCTATCCAACCATCTTGTCCTCTGTTGTCCCCTTCTCCTGCCATCAATCTTTCCCAGCATCAGGGTCTTTTCCAATGAATCTGCTTTTCACATCACATGATCAAAGTATTGGAGCTTTGGCTTCAGTATCAGTCCTAATGAATATTCATGGTAGATTTACTTTAGGATTGGCTGGTTTGCTGCTGCTGCTGCTGCTAAGTCGCTTCAGTCATGTCCAACTCTGTGCGACCCCATAGATGGCAGCCCACCAGGCTCCACCGTCCCTGGGATTCTCCAGGCAAGAACACTGGGGTGGGTTGCCATTTCCTTCTCCTTGCAGTTCAGGGGACTCTCAAGAGTCTTCTCCAGCACCACATTTCAAAAGCATCAGTTCTTCAAAGCTCAGCCTTCCTTATGCAACTCTCACATCCATACATGACTACTGAAAAGACCATAGCTTTGACTATATGGATCTTTGTCAGCAAAGTGATGTCTCTGTTTTTTAATATGCTATCTAGGTTTGTCATACCTTTCCTTCCAAGGAGCAAGTGTCTTTTCATTTCATGGCTGCAGTCACTGTCCACAGTGATTTTGGAGCCCAAGAAAATAAAATCTGTCACTGTTTTCACTTTCTCCACTTCTATTTGCCATGAAGTAATGGGACCCAATGGTATGATCTTAGTTTCTTGAATGTTGAGTTTTTGACAGCTCTTTCACTCTCTTTCATCCTCATCAAGAGGCTTTTTAGTTCCTTTTTGCTTTCTGCCATTATAGCGTTATCACCTGCATATATGCAAAGTGAAAGTTGCTCAGTCATGTCCGACTCTTTGCGACCCTATGGACTATAGCCCACCAGCTCCTCTGTCCATGGAATTCTCCAGGCAAGAAGACTGGAGTGGGTTGCCATTTCCTTCTCCAGGGGATCTTACTGACTCAGGGATCGAACCCATGTCTCTTATACCTCCTGCATTGGTAGGTGGGTTCTTTACCATCTCATCCACCAAGGAAGCCTGCATATCTGAGGTTGTTGATATTTCTCCTAGCGATCTTGATTCCTTCTCACCTTGCTCAAAATTTCCCTCTGAGAGGTGCTCCTACCACAGAGCTGGCTCAGGCTTTACCACAAACAACACAGAACACCTAGAACAGGGGTCACAGACTCAAATACTTTTGAGGTCAGTCGGGTAACAGATATTTACAGATATTTACAAGATATTTGCAAGATGTTAAATTATAGTATAATGTGGGAATGCAGAGAAAATGCATGTCTTAGGCGTCTTCCCCAGAAGCAAGTGATTTATTAAGGATTGTCTGAAGAAACTGGGTAGGGGATGGAGGAAGAAGGACAGGGAAGAGGAAGAAACCAAGCAAGTGTTCAATTTCACAGTCTGTGCCTACAGGTGAGGTGGCTCCAGGAGCCCAACTCCAGCTTTTCAATAGTCCATGCAGGGCCTGACACTTAGCATAAAAGCATGGAGAACCCAAAGGAGGGGCACTAGAGTCAGTGTAAGAGGTTTAACAGGAGCTGGGGGATGCGTTGCCATGTTCTCAGAATTTCTTTATGTTTGTTCAGTGTGATCTTACTCATGAACCCTACCCTTTGGTTCATGGTGGGGGTCGGGAGTAGACAGGGAGTTAAATTAATGGTTAATTCTACCTGGCTTAAAGATTATAGCACGTGTCTTTAGTTGTTGCTCTGTCTTCTCAGATAGAAATGTTTCTCACTTACCCCTCCCCGCTTGCTTTTCTTAAGACAATATCTTAAGATCCTAGGGGTAGAGTGTCTTAGACACTGCTGTGGTGACAGAGAAGGGTTGGGATATCCAGTTGAGGTGTACTCCGACTCTCTGGCCTCTGTGATCATGGCTCTAGTCCTGTTTAAAAGTAGCCTGGATATCATTCACCTCTGGTTTGGTCTTCTTGTCATATTAGTCACAGTCTGGGGTAACCCCTCCAACCTGGCATCACACTGACCTTCACTGATTGTAGATCTCGCTGGGTCTATGTCACACATTCCCTCCAGCCTACAAGCTCAGCAATCACAGGTCCATTTAGTGTCCACTCACTCAGACCATCAACTTTTAACTCACCCACACTATGTGGGGAGCCCTAGAGGCAAAAAAATTTTATTGTGGCAAAAAATGTATAACATAAAATTTGTCATTTTAAGTGTACAAATCATCACCATTAATTTGATTCACAGTATTATTGGACTTCCCTATTGCATAGGAACCTGGAATGTCAGGTCCATGAATCAAGGCAAATTGGAAAGTGGTCAAACAGGAGATGGCAAGAGTGAATATCTACATTCTAGGAATCAGCGAACTAAAATGGACTGGAATGGGTGATTTTAACTCAGATGACCATTATATCTACTACTGTGGGCAGGAATCCCTCAGAAGAAATGGAGTAGCCATGATGGTCAACAAAAGAATCTGAAACGCAGTACTTGGATGCAATCTCAAAAATGACAGAATGATCTCTGTTCATTTCCAAGGCAAACCATTCAATATCACAGTAATCCAAGTCTATGCCCCAACCAGTAATGCTGAAGAAGCTGAAGTTGAATGGTTCTGTGAAGACCTATAGACCTTTTAGAACTAAAACCCCAAAAAGATATCCTAGGGGATTGGAATGCAAAAGTCAAGAAACACCTGGAGTAACAGGCAAATTTGGCCTAGGAATACGGAATGAAGCAGGGCAAAGACTAAGAGAGTTTTGCCAAGAAAATGCAGTGGTCAAAGCAAACACTCTCTTCCAACAACACAAGAGAAGACTCTACACATGGACATCACCAGATGGTCAACACCAAAATCAGATGGATTATATTCTTTGTAGCCAAAGATGGAGAAACTCTGTACAGTCAACAAAAACAAGACCAGGAGCTGACTGTGGCTCAGATCATGAACTCCTTATTGCCAAATTCAGACTTAATTGAAGAAAGTAGGGAAAACCAATAGACCATTCAAGTATGACCTAAATAAAGTCCCTTATGATTATACAGTGGAAGTAAGAAATAGATTTAAGGGACTAGATCTGATAGATAGAGTGCCTGATGTACTATGGAATGAGGTTCGTGAAATTGTACAGGAGACAGGGATCAAGACCATAACCATGGAAAAGAAATGCAAAAAAGCAAAATGGCTGTCTGGGGAGGCCTTACAAATAGCTGTGAAAAGAAGAGAAGCGAAAAGCAAAGGAGAAAAAGAAAGATATAAGCATCTAAATGCAAAGTTCCAAAGAATAGCAAGAAGAGATAAGTAAGCCTTCCTCAGTGATCAGTGAAAAGAAATAGAGGAAAACAACAGAATGGGAAAGACTAGAGATCTCTTCAAGAAAGTTAGAGATACTAAGGGAACATTTCATGCAAAGATGGGCTCGATAAAGGACAGAAATGGTATGGACCTAACAGAAGCAGAAGATATTAAGAAGAGGTGGCAAGAATACACAGAAGAACTGTACAAAAAAGATCTTCATGACCCAGATAATCATGACGGGTGATCACTCATCAAGAGCCAGACATTCTGGAATGTGAAGTCAAGTGGGCCTTAGAAAGCATCACTATGAACAAAGCTAGTGGAAGTGATGGAATTTCAGTTGCTGCTGCTGCTGCTAAGTCACCTCAGTCGTGTCCGACTCTGTGTGACCCCATAGACAGCAGCTCACCAGGCTCCTCCGTCCCTGGGATTCTCCAGGCAAGAACACTAGAGTAGGTTGCCATTGCTTTCTCTGAATTCCAATTGAGCTGTTTCAAATCCTGAAAGATGATGCTGTGAAAGTGCTGCACTCAATATGCCAGCAAATTTGGAAAACTCACCAGTGGCCACAGGACTGGAAAAGGTCAGTTTTCATTCCAATCCCAAAGAAAGGAAATGCCAAAGAATGCTCAGACTACCACACAATTGCACTCATCTCACATGCTAGTAAAGTAATGCTCAAAATTCTCCAAGCCAGGCTTCAGCAATACATGAACGGTGAACTTCCAGATGTTCAAGCTAGTTTTAGAAAAGGCAGAGGAACCAGAGATCAAATTGCGAACATCCGCTGGATCATGGAAAAAGCAAAAGAGTTCCAGAATAACATCTATTTCTGCTTTATTGACTATGCCAAAGCCTTTGACTGTGTGGATCACAATACACTGTGGAAAATTCTGAAAGAGATGAGAATACCAGACCACCTGACCTGCCTCTTGAGAAATCTGTATGCAGGTCAGGAAGCAACAGTTAGAACTGGACATGGAACAACAGACAGGTTCCAAATAGGAAAAGGAGTACGTCAAGGCTGTATATTGTCACCCTGCTTATTTAACTTCTATGCAGAGTACATCATGAAAAATGCTGGACTGGAAGAAACACAAGCTGGAATCAAGATTGCTGGGAGAAATATCAATAAGCTCAGATATGCAGATGACACCATCCTTATGGCAGAAAGTGAAGAGGAACCAAAGAGCCTCTTGATGAAAGTGGAAGTGGAGAGTGAAAAAGTTGGCTTAAAGATCAACATTCAGAAAATGAAGATCATGGCATCTGGTCCCACCACTTCATGGCAAATAGATGGGGAAACAGTGGAAACAGTGTCAGACTTTATTTTTGGGGGCTCCAAAATCACTGCAGATGGTGATTGCAGCCATGAAATTGAAAGACGCTTACTCCTTGGAAGAAAAGTTATGACCAACCTAGATAGCATATTCAAAAGCAGAGACATTACTTTGTCCACAAAGGTCCGTCTAGTCAGGGCTGTGGTTTTTCCAGTGGTCATGTATGGATGTAAGAATTGGACTGTTAAGAAAGCTGAGTGCCGAAGAATTGATGCTTTTGAACTGTGGTGTGGAGAAGACTCTTGAGAGTCCCTTGGACTGCAGGGAGATCCAACCAGTCCATTCTGAAGGAGATCAGCCCTAGGATTTCTTTGGAAGGAATGATGCTAAAGCTGAAACTCCAGTACTTTGTTTACCTCATGTGAAGAGTTGACTCATTGGAAAAGACTCTGATGCTGAGAGTTGCCTCATTGGAAAGGACCCTGATGCTGGGAGGGACTGGGGACAGGAGGAGAAGGGGACAACAGAGGATGAGGTGGCTGGATCATCACTGACTCGATGGCCGTGAGTCTGAGTGAACTCCAGGAGTTGGTGATGGACAGGGAGGCCTGGCGTGCTGCGATTCATGGGGTTGCAAAGAGTGGGACATGACTGAGTGACTGAACTAAACTGAACTGAACTGTAGCTCAAACAGTAAAGAATCTACCTCCAATACAGGAGACCAGGGTTCGATCTCTAGGTCTGGAAGAATCTCTGGAGAAGGGAATAGCAGTCCACTCCAGTATTCTTGCCTGGAGAATTCCGTGGACAGAGAAGCCTCACCAGCTACAGTTTGTGGGGTCACTAAGAGTCAGACATGACTGAACGACTAACACACACATTATACAACCATCATTACAATCTCCAAAACTTTTTCAACATCTGAAACAGACCTTCTCATTACTCTCTTTTCCCAGGCCCTGGTCATCTCTAATCTACTTTCTGTCTCTATAAATCTACCTATTCTAAATATTTCATGTACATATAATCATACAATATTTCAATATTTGTCCTTCTGTGTGTTTGGCTAATTTCACTCGTCATAATGTTCTCTAGATATATCTATGCTGCAGCAAGGATGAGAACTTCATCCTTTTTTTTTAATGGCTGGACTATATTCCATTGTAGGCATATACTTAATTTTGTTCATCCATTTATCTGTTGGTGGACCCTTGGGCTGTTTCTATTTTTTGCCTATTGAGACTAATGGTGCAACGAACATTGTTGCACAAGGCATCTTTTTGAGTCTGTTTTCTATTTGGGGGAGGGGGAGCGGGAAGCTAGTAGGGAAATTGCTAGCTCATATAATCATTCTATGTTTAGCTTTTTGACGATCTGCCAAACAGTTTTCCGTAAAGGCTAAATCATTTTATATTCTAAGCAACAATGTATGAGAGTTCCAATGTCTCCACATCACCACTAACAATGGTTGTTTTCTGTTCTGTTTCATTTTTATAATAACCATTCTGTGTGTGTGTGTGTTACTCACTCAGTCACATTCGACTCTTTGTGACCCCATGGACTGTAGCCTGCTAGCTCCTCTGACCATGGGATTTCCCAGGTAAGAATACTGGAATGGGTTGCTATTCCCTTCTCCAGGGGACCTTCCCAACCCAGGAATCGAACCCAGGTCTCCTGTATTGCAGGCAGATTCTTTACCATCTGAGCCACCAAGCAATCCTAATAACCATTCTACTGGGTGTGAAATAGGTTTGATTAGCATTTCTCTGTTGACTGACGGTGTTGAGCATCTTTTCATATGCTTATTGGCCATTTGTGGATCTTGGGAGAAATGGGAGAAATGTCTAAGTCCTTTGCCTCTTTCACATTGTGCTGTCTGTTCTTTTGTCAGAGACAGATTTTTAGACAAGTGTGAGAACAACAACAACAAAAACCCTTATGCCTTCAAGTGGACCTTATAGAATCTACATATTTCTCTGGAAAAGGAAGGATGTGTAAGACATGCTCACACCCTGGGCTGAAGGCCTTGTATCTCTTTATTCTTCCCTGGTGTGTGTGTGTGTGTGTGTGTGTCTGTGTGTGTGTGTGTGTCTGTGTGTGTCTCTGTGTGTGTGTGTGTGTGTGTGTGTGTGATAGGGATAGCCATGACCTTTGTCTAGAGCAGTACTTCTCAAATTTTATTTCATATCCACATCACCTGGGTATGGTGCTAAAGTGCAGATTCTGGTTCAGTAGAGCTTTAAACAAGCTCCCAGCTGATACTAATGCTACAGGTTCATTGCTTACAGTTGGATTAGCAAGGCCTTAGAGAACAATTTTGGAGAAGGCAGTGGCACCCCACTCCAGTACTCTTGCCTGGAAAATCCCATGGGCAGAGGAGCCTGGTAGGCTGCAGTCCATGGGGTCGAGAAGAGTCGGACACGACTGAGCGACTTCACTTTCATGCATTGGAGAAGGAAATGGCAACCCACTCCAGTGTTCTTGCCTGGAGAATCCCAGGGACGGTGGAGCCTGGTGGGCTGCCGTCTATGGGGTCGCACAGAGTTGGACACGACTGAAGCAACTTAGCAACAGCAGCAGCAGCAGAGAACAATTTACATATTAAAAATGTTTTGTGAAGATTTTCAAATAGTTTCTGGGCCAAACACGGCTTTAGGAAGCAGGTTCCACACTTGAAAAATAACAGCATACTATTAGGATATCACTAAAGATATCTATGGCATGTCTAGTACAGGAGTCCCAAAGTAAAGTGCTTACTGAGATCAGTCTAGGGTGGGATGGAGATTACCTAGCTGGAGAACCTCTGCCTGTTTATAGGAGGTACTGCTCTTTAATATCAATAACCTCAGATATGCAGATGACACCACCCTTATGGCAGAAAGCAAAGAGGAACTAAAGAGCCTCTTGACAAGGGTGAAAGACGAGAGTGAAAAAGCTGGCCTATCAACATTCAAATAAGGAATATCATAGCATCCAGTCCCATCATCTCATGGCAAAAGATGGGGAAACAATGGAAACAGTGACAGACTTTATTTTCTTGGGCTCCAAAATCACTGCGGACAGTGACTGAACCCACGAAATTAAAAGATGCTTGCTCCTTGGAAGAAAAGCTATGACAAACCTAGGCAGCATATTAAAAAGCAGAGACATTACTTTACCAACAAAGGTCCAACTAGTCAAAGCTGTGTTTTTTCCAGTAGTCATGTATGAATGTGAGAGTTGGACCATAAAGAAGGCTGAGTGCCAAAGAACTGATGCTTTTGAACTGTGGTGCTGGAGAAAACTCTTTCTCCAAAAAGTCCCTTTGACTGCAAGGAGATCCAACCAGTCAATCCTAAAGGAAATCACTTCTGAACATTCACTGGAAGGATTGATGCTGAACTGAAGCTCCAATGTTTTGGTCACCTGATGCAAAGAACTGACTCATTGGGAAAGACCCTGATGCTGTGAAAGATTGAAGACAGGAGAAGAAAGGGATGACAGAGGACAAAATGGTTGGATGGCATCACTGAATCGATGGATATGAGCAGAGGATGCTCCAGGAGATGCTGAAGGACAGGGAAGCATGGTGACCTGCAGTCCAGTGGAATCACAAAGAGCTGGACATTGACTGAGCAACTGAACAACAACTGCTCTTGAACTATAGCTGATGGTTCTGTCAAGTCAGCTTATTTCTCTTTCTCTGTTCTTTTCTTGTCACAGCAAATATTAGGAGTGACAGACCAAAGAGTGTGAGATGACAGAAAAGTTACAGCTCAGTTAGGCTCAAGCAGACAGATATTTTATTAGACAGGTGCTCCAAAAACACAGGAGCAAGCTGATCTCAAAGGAAGTCCTTCTCATTTTTCCTATTGAGCCTATTTGGCTTCTTGCTTTCATAGTCCCAGTCTCCTTTTGGTTATGGTGTGTGCAGAGTAGAGCTTGTACACATCACCAGTCAATGAAAGGGAATGCAATGGGGATACACTCAAGGCCAACTGACAATTGTAAGTTATACAACAGCAGACTGTGTTATTTATGTCTTCCCATAATTCATTTCAATTCAGTTCAATTGTTCAGTCGTGTCTGACTCCTTGCGATCCCATGAGCTGCAGCACACCAGGCCTCCCTGTCCATCACCAACTCCTGGAGTTTACTCAAACTCATGTCCATTGAGTCAGTAATGCCATCCAGCCATCTCATCCTCTGTCTCCCCCTTCCCCTCCTGCCTTCAATCTTTCCCAGCATCAGGGTCTTTTTAAATGAGTCAGCTCTTCACATCAGGTGGCCAAAGTATTGGAGTTTCAACTTCAACATCAGTCCTTCAAATGAATATTCAGGACTGATCTCCTTTAGGATGGACTGGTTAGATCTCCTTGCAGTCCAAGGGACTCTCAAGAGTCTTCTCCAGCACCACAGTTCAAAAGCATCAATTCTTCGTCACTCAGCTTTCTTTATAGTCCAATTCCCATAATTCAGTCTGTTATAATTAGATATAGAATATTTATGAGCCCTTGCTTGGCTCTTAACTACTGTTTACTTGTGTTTATTTTGTATCCACTATGTGTCCAGAGCACATGTGCATGAGTTGAAACGTCTCTGTGGTTACTTTGTAGAGTATCTGTGAGCTCTCCTGGGTGTGTCTGGGATGCATCTTAGAGATCAGCTTGCATCCCTTTCAGCTAGACCTCCTCTTGTCGCTCATGTCTAACTTCCCACATAACAGTTCCCAGGCAGAAATGCTGGCCCAGGATGCCCATGTTTTCCATTTTATAAAGGAGAAGAGGGATATAGAGAATATTTTGTGAAATCCTCTGATTTCTAAATGTTTTCAATTCATTTTTTTTTCTCCAGCAGTCTTCAAGCTAAACAAAACAAGTCTGTTAGCCATATGCAACCTTTAGGGTGCTGGCTTATTCTTTCTGGCCCAATGTTTTGCTGACCCTCAAGAGATACAGAAAAATAGGACCTGATTTTGAGGCAAGAGGTAGATAGGTCTGCCAAGGTAAAGTGATTGGAGATTCATTCCCTGTGTACCGAAACTCCAAAATATTAATAGTGGGACAAGTGAGAGAGGAGGCTGGGCTCTGGCCAGATAGAAGATAAGAGACCCCATATTTCTCATTCTTGAAGTCAGAAGACCTCTCCGACTACACAATGTAGAAAGGCTCCTTGGAGTTCAAAAGGGGAGTGATGCTAACTATCCATAGGCCTCTTAAGTAGAATCCATCTTGGCTAAGAGATGAGTGTGCACACATGGGAGGATCCTGAGATATACCAGATATGGACTTTGAACCAGGCAAATAAAAATAATTGGCCAAAGGAAACCCAGAGGAAATGTCCCATAAAAGTAATTCAAACTGCCATGAGAGTGGGACTCTCTCAGAATCTGCCCATGTGTCTCTCTACATGTAGTATCCTCCTTTTCCTCCTAATAAATATTTACTATTACTTTCCTTGTTTATGAGAATTCTATTTTTTGCAAAGCTTAAGGGCTAGGGCCAGTCACTGACCGTTGATTGTTCTAGTGGTTAAGATTTGATGCTCTCACCACTGTGACCCAACCTCAAACTCTGGCCTAACTGAAACCTGCTTCAAGGCCACTAGCAATCAGTTTTAGCTCTTAAGGTGATTGTAACCTTGCTGGGAACTAAGATATATACACATGAGGCCAGGGAGCAACACAAAGACAGGCATCTGCAAGTGTGAAAAACGAGATCCAAGCCATTTAAGGAAGCTGTGACCAAGCCCCAAAGAGACTGCAGATGATGATCTGTCTCTTGCTGTCCTAATTTTCTTTTTTACAGTTAAAATGATTTCTCCTGATGCACTCTCTCTTTCGGCTTACATGCAACACGGGAGTGACATTTTTAAGAACTACACTTACATGTGATGAGATTATGCCAGAAAAACTAATCAAATGAGACAATAAATATAATGTGCTTAGCAAAATGTGTGACATTATAGATGCTCATTAAATGTTAGTTTCTCCCATTTCCCTTATAGATTTTGAGGAATAAAAATATAGTGCATATATGTATGTGTATATATATATATATGTGTGTGTACACACATATATATGTCATACTGGTGTCACTTTTGGGATTTCTTCCTTTATCAAGCAACAGGCTTTTTTCTAACTTTATTGAGTTATAATTGACATATAACATTGTATGAGTTAAACTGTACAATATGGTTTGATACACATATATATTGTGAAATGATTATCACAAATAGGTTAGTTAACAGCTCCAGTTCAGTTCAGTTCAGCTCAGTTGCCCAGTCGTGTCTGACTCTTTGTGACCCTATGGACTGCAGCACACCAGGCTTCCCTGTCCATCACCAACTCCTGGAGTTTTCTCAGACTCATGTCCATTGAGTCAGTGATGCCATCCAACCATCTCATCCTCTGTCATCCCCTTCTCCTGCCTTCAATCTTTCCCAGCATCAGGGTCTTTCCCAATGAGTCAGTCCTTCACATCAGGCAGCCAAAGTATTGGAGTTTCAGCTTCAGCATCCATCCTTCCAATGAAGTTAACAGCTCCATCACCTCACATACTACCGTTTTTAGAAAATGAGAACTAAGAGATTTACTCTTAGTTTACTCAAAGATTTACTCATTGTGACTCTCAGGTCGCAAAGAGTCGGATACGACTGAACGACTAACACACACACACTCTTACATCTCTCCATTTAGCCCACTCAGCAGCAGTTGTTTTATTGTATGGCCTGACTGTACTGAAACCTTAATGTGCCACATGAATAAATGCAGTTAACTAGTCTTACTGGAAAATGCTAGGCAATTAAAGGGTCAATCTGAAAAAGACACAAGATCGGGAAAACAATTATTTTTGACTTAATAGTTGCCAGAATTAATCAAATCATAAATGTGCATAATTTGCTATTTTTAAAGTGCTTATTCTTAGGAGTTCTTTACTATTGATTTCATTCTAAGTGAATCATTATGAAATACTTATGAAGAAAATTATTTTTAAGCCATGTGTTTATTTTAAAATATAATTTATTATTTTTGCAGGCAATAAAAATGTGCTATGTTGGTTACAACATACTCTGATTGGTGGGAATGCATGCTCTAAATAAGAATGCATTTTTTGCTGAACCAAAAAAAAAAAAACAGACTAAAACTGCCTTTAGATACATACGTATATATGCATATGTATTGATAATAGGTGTGTGTTAGTCACTCAGTCATGTCCAGCCCTTTGTAACCCCATGGACTATAGCCCACCAGGATCCTCTGTTCATGGAATTTTCCTGGGAAGAATGCTGGAGTGGGTTGCCTTTCCCTTCTCCAGAGGATCTTCCTGACCCAGGGATTGAACCCAGGTCTCCTGAATTGCAGGCAAATTCTTTACCATTTGAGCCACAAGGAAAAGCATATATATATAAACTTCATATATATGTAAAGTTTATATATATATATATATAAAGTTTTTGTTATTGTTTTCTGGGAATGCTGTGTCAGAGACTGCAAAATGATGGTTATTTCTCTATTCTACATTTCTAGGCTTTTAGTAAGAGTCTCCTTCCTTCCTGTTTCTTGAGGTGGTTTAGGACTCCTTCCCCTGGCTTTTTTGAACGAAACATAATAGTATTTTGAGTTTATCTTGTTTTGACATTTATGAGACTAGAAGAGAAGATGTTGATTAATTAAAAGCAGATCCCCTTCACCAGGCTAAGCTTCAAAAGGGCAGAGAATATGTATTTTTTCTCCTTCTTTTATTTTTTTCATCACAGTAACCTCAGATCCTATGTATAGTCTAGCCTCAGCTGAGTTCAGCTGCTAGGAAGAGAGAGAAAAAATAACCGTAATTGAAACAAAACAGATTTGTTTTTCTTTTTTCTAAAAGAAGTTCAGAGCTAGGCAAATCAGATGACTCTCATGATTATTGGGGACCCAGTGTCCTGAATATTCATTGGAAGGACTAATGCTGAAGCTGAAGCTCCAATACTTTGGTCACCTGATGTGAAGAACTGACTCATTTGAAAAGACCCTGATGCTGGGAAAGACTGAAGGAGGCAGGAGAAAGGGACAACAGAGGATGAGACGGTTGGATGGCATCAGTGACTCAATGGATATGAACTTGAGTAAACTCCAGGGGTTGGTGATGGACAGGGAGGCCTGGTGTGCTGCAGTCCTTGGGGTTGTGAAAAGCTGGACACGACTGAGCGACTGAACTGAACTGAACTGAGGGTCCTTTTATTTCCTTTGTTCTGCCATCCTATTCCAAGACCACTGTCCTTGAGGTACTTTATGATCTAAGATGACTGGACCTCCAGTAGAGGGCAAGAGAAAGGAGGAAAGGGCTAAAGCTCCTTACCTACTGTTTATCTTTTGAGAAGCCTTTCTGAAAGTCCCATGCAACAGCTTCCACTTTTCTCTCACTGGCTACAACTTTGTAACATGCTGCTGCTGCTGCTGCAGCTAAGTCACTTCAGTCATGTCTGACTCTGTGCTACCCCATAGATGGCAGCCCACCAGGCTCCCCCGTCCCTGGGATTCTACAGGCAAGAACACTGGAGTGGGTTGCTATTTCCTTCTCCAATGCATGAAAGTGAAAAGTGAAAGTGATGGCCACACCTTAATAGCAAGGGAGTCTGGCAAATGCGGTCTTTTTTATTGGGCATGTTGCCATGCTGAAAGTGAAAGTCACTCAGTCATATCGGACTGTTTGTAGCCTGCCAGGTTCCTCTGTTCATGGAATTCTCCAGGAAAGAATACTGAAGTGGGTTGCCATATAAGTATCAGTAAAAACGGTGTTCTCATACTAATAAGGAAAAAGGAAGTGGTAAAATGAGATTAATAAGGACAATCTAATCAGTTTTTCATTAAGTGAAATTTATTCAATTTATAAGATTGTTCTTCGAGACTCCTTCCCATCTTTTTTTTTTAAAAGTCAAAAATGTTTCTAAAAAATTGAAATAATGGTAGATTCTCCCTTACTCCCCAATGTTTTTACTTGACCTAATAAAAAGTTAATTCTTTTAGTCCTCTAATATACATTTTACTGGCCCACATCTAGGGAGCTCCTGGACTATAGAGGTGAGTTGTGAGATTTTTCCCAACTCCAGGATAATCCGGTGGTTCTGTGTCTTCAGTGCACCCTATATGCTTCATGCCTTCTGCTTGGGAGGTGCTCATGAGGTATCCACTGATTTATCAAATAGTTTTATCCAAAGTGCTAATTCCCAGCGACACAAAGAAGAGCTGCCACCTCCAGTTCCTTGATCAGGGCTTGCTTTGCAGTAAGGAAGAGAAATTCATGGAAGTCAGAATAAGTGAAGGAGTGATTGTTGCAAGGATACAGGGGAATCTCATGGACAACTGAAACAGAAAAATAAGCATGCTCAGTTTGCAACTGGGCTTAAACATGGAAAGTTGGAAATGGAAATTATCCTCTATCTCTCATGGAATAACATGATATTTCAAAATTCTCTGTTTTTTTCTGCCAACCAATTTTGTTTGCTACTTAAATTTTTTATTCCCTCAGTAACTATGGTTGGCATGAGGTTTGGCTTCTGTGATGCAGGGGTGCTACAATCAATCTCAGTGCTGCAATTGCAAATTACCCAACAAAAGTTTAATTGGTTCAGCAAATATCAGGTTACTATTTCTGGTTCAAGTAGTTATGGCAAGGAGTTGGGCAGTTAGTACAAATATGTCTTTCTAAGGTTCATTCTCTTCAACAGGACCTAAGGTATGAGCATGTTGAGGGAAGTGGCAGTACCAGGCAACAGTTACAATACATTTCCCTCTTCCTGTTAATTTCCACCTCTGGCAGCCCTCTGTTTCCTGACCTCAGATCCTTTCCTCCTATCAGGGTGGCAGATCAAAGACCTTCACTATTACTTGGACCATTTCATTAAAAAAAATTATTTATTTGGCTGTGTCAGATCTTTATTGCCATACACAGAATCTTCATTGCATCACGCAGTATCTTTTATTTTGACACACCAACTCTCTCTAGTTGTGGCCTGTGGCCTCAGAAATTGTGGCTCATGAACTTCAGAGCGCTGTGATGCTGCTTCACAGTGCCGTGGCACATGGCTTAGTTGCTTCACAGGGTGTGGGATCTTAGTTCCCTGACCAGAGATGGGACCGATGTTCCGTGCATTGCAAGGCAGATTCTTAACCACTGGACCACAAGGGAAGTCCCTACTTGGAGCATTTCTCTATGCATTTCATGCACAAACATTATCACTAGTGTTTTCATTTCCATATTGTCAGCATTCATTTCTGCATTCAGAATGTTTTATAAGGAAAGCAGTGCAGTGATGAACATGCACAGCCTTCGGGGTCACATCACCCCTCCCCCACTGCTGCACACTAAAACCTTGAGAAGTGGTTTGGTACCCAGATTGAGGCATAAGCAAGAGAATGGCAAGTAATTAGAAGCACCAGAGTCAATCTACTTGTATTTGAAGATACAATATCTATTAGTAGAGATTGCTCTGTGCATCAGCTTCTTTATCTGTGAAACTGCAATATTATCTACAACATAGGGTCACTGTAAGAAGTAAAAATAATCAGCCTAGGGCCTGGGACTTAAACACTTATTAAATAGTCATAGATGAGATACCAGCAGCAAATATCAGAGTCAAGGACAAGATAGTGTTAAGTGTTGTGAGAGCTGGAAACCAGGTGGTGTCTGGACTAATTCTGGAAATATGAGTCTTACTACAATGGCTACAAATGCCAGCAAATTTGGAAAACTCAGCCGTGGCCACAGGACTGGAAAAGGTCAGTTTTCATTCCAATCCCAAAGAAAGGCAATGCCAAAGAATGCTCAAACTACCGCACAATTGCACTCATTTCACATGCTAGCAAAGGAATGCTCAAAATTCTCCAAGCCAGGCTTCAGCAATACGTGAACCATGAACTTCCTGATGTTCAAGCTGGTTTTAGAAAAGGCAGAGGAAACAGAGATCAAATTGCCAATATCTGCTGGATCATGGAAAAAGCAAGAGAGTTCCAGAAAAACATCTATTTCTGCTTTATTGACTATGCCAAAGCCTTTGACTGTGTGGATCACAACACACTGTGGAAAATTCTGAAAGAGATGGGAATACCAGATGACCTGACCTGCCTCTTGAGAAATCTCTATGCAGGTCAGGATGCAACAGTTAGAACTGGACATGGAACAACAGACTGGTTCCAAATGGGAAAAGGAGTACGTCAAGACTGTATATTGTCACCCTGCTTATTTAACTTCTATGCAGAGTACATCATGAGAAACGCTGGGCTGGAGGAAGCACAGGCTGGAATCAAGATTGCTGGGAGAAATGTCATTAACCTCAGATATGCAGATGACACCACCCTTATGGCAGAAAGTGAAGAAGAACTGAAGAGCCTCTTGATGAAAGTGAAAGAGGAGAGTGAAAACTTGGCTTAAAGCTCAACATTCAGAAAATGAAGATCAAGGCATCTGGTCCCATCACTTCATGGCTAATAGATGGAGAAACAGTGGAAACAGAGGCAGACTTTAGTTTTTTGGGCTCCATAATCACTGCAGATGGTGACTGCAGCCATGAAATAAAAAGACACTTACTCCTTGGAAGAAAAGTTATGACCAACCTAGACATCATATTAAAAGTAGAGACATTACTTTGCCAACAAAGGTCTGTCTAGTAAAGGCTATGCTTTTTCCAGTAGTCACATATAGATGTGAGTTGGACTATAGAGAAAGTGTGGTGTTGGAGAAGACTCTTGAGAGTCCCTTGGACGTCAAGGAGATCCAACCAGTCCATCCTAAAGGAAATCAGTCCTGAATGTTCATTGGAAGGACTGATGCTGAAGCTGAAACTCCAATACTTTGGCCACCTGATGCAAAGTGCTGACTCATTTGAAAAGATTCTGATGCTGAGAAAGATTGAAGGCAGGAAGAGAAGGGGATGACAGAGGATGAGATAGTTGGATGGCATCACTGACTCAATGGACGTGAGTTTGAGTAAACTCTGGGAGTTGGTGATAGACAGGGAAGCCTGGCATGCTGCAGTCCATGAGGTTGCAAAGAGTGGGACACGACGGTGACTGAACTGAACTGAACTGAACAATGGCTAGAATCCAAAACAGTTGATTTTATTTGTTTACTGAATGCTTCCTTTGTGGCTAAGCTGGCAAAGAATCGCCATGCAATTCGGGAGAGAGACCTGGTTCAATCCTTGGGTTGGGAAGGTCCCCTGGAGAAGGGAATGGCTACCTACTCCAGTATTCTGGTTTGAAGAATTCCATGGACTGTATAGTCCTTGGCATCACAAAGAGTCAGATTGTCTGAGCGACTTTCACTTACACTTTACTGAATGCTGAAGGAGGATTTGGTATTGTCGGTTGCAGCATTCAGCTGTGATGTTTATTCCTAATAGAATGTAAAGATTCTAAAGGGTGGATTCCATTAGAATAGATTCTATTTCTAAGGATGAAACAGTTTTCGCCTATGCATGCCATTTTTCATTTTTGCTCTATTACTTAAATGTGATTTGACTCTATACTGTAATCAAAACTGTTTCTAAAGCACACATACTTAATTTTATGTTGAGTTAAAAATCGGATTCATATCTAGGTATTTTTCTCAGGAAGCTTTTCAGGCACTTTACAGTGTGTTCATCTCCTTACTGCTTAAAGTATTAGGATAGAGCCATACATATGGATGCCAGATAAAATGAATGTCTATAGTGAAAGTGAAAGTACAAGTCACTCAGTCGTGTCTGACTCAGAATTTATACGATACGTTACCCTTTTAAGTCTGCTGCTGCTGCTGCTGTCGCTTCAGTCATGTCCGGCTCTGTGTGACCACATAGACAGCAGCCCACCAGGCTCCCCCTCCCTGGGATTCTCCAGGCAAGAACACTGGAGTGGGTTGCCATTTCCTTCTCCAATGTGTGAAAGTGAAAAGTGAAAGTGAAGTCACTCAGTCGTGTCCGACTCTTAGAGACCCCATGGGCTGCAGCCCACCAGGCTCCTCCATCCATGGGATTTTCCAGGCAAGAGTACTGGAGTGGGTTGCCATTGCCTTCTCTGCATTTAAGTCTAAATTAGGCTTAATATGATGTTATTTCATATACTGTTATGAGTCATGCAAGTCTTTATTAACTACCGAGTTTAAAAGACATAAAACTACAATGGGTACTCCCAGATGGTTCTAGTGGTAAAGAACGCACCTGCCAATATAGGAGATGTAAAAGATGCTAGTAAAGTGATGCTTAAAATTCTCCAAGCCAGGCTTCAGCAATATGTGAACCGTGAACTTCCTGATGTTCAAGCTGGTTTTAGAAAACTCAGAGGAACCAGGGATTAAATTGCCAACATCCGCTGGATCATCGAAAAAGCAAGAGTTCCAGAAAGACATCTATTTCTGCTTTATTGACTATGCCAAAGCCTTTGACTGTGTGTATCACAACACACTGTGGAAAATTCTGAAAGAGATGGGAATACCAGACCACCTGACCTGCCTCTTGAGAAACCTCTATGCAGGTCAGGAAGCAACAGTTAGAACAGGACATGAAACAACAGACTGGTTCCAAGTAGGAAAAGGAGTACATCAAGGCTGTATATTGTCACCCTACTTATTTAACTCTATGCAGAGTACATGATGAGAAACGCTGGGCTGGAAGAAGCACAAGCTGGAATCGAGATTGCCGGGAGAAATATCAATAACCTCAGATACGCAGATGACACCACCCTTATGGCAGAAAGTGAAGAAGAACTGAAGAGCCTCTTGATGAAAGTGAAAGAGGAGAGTGAAAAAGTTTTCTAAAACTCAACATTCAGAAAACTAAGATCATGGCATCCAGTCCCAATCACTTCATGGGAAATAGACGGGGAAACAGTGGGAACAGTGGCTGACTTTATTTTTCTGGGCTCCAAAATCACTGCAGATGGTGATTCCAGCCATGAAATTAAAAGACGCTTACTCCTTGGAAGGAAAGCTCTGACCAACCTAGACAGTATGTTAAAAAGCAGAGACATTACTTTGTCAACAGATGTCCGTCTAGTCAAGGCTCCGGTTTTTCCAGTGGTCATGTATGGGTGTGAGGGTTGGAATATAAAGAAAGCTGAGTCCAGAAGAATTGATCTGTGGTGTTGGAGAAGACTCTTGAGAGTCCCTTGGACTGAGAGGAGATCCAACCAGTCCATCCTAAAGGAGATCAGTCCTGGGTGTTCATTGGAAGGGCTAATGTTGAAGCTGAAACTCCAGTACTTTGGCCACCTGATGCAAAACACTGACTCATTTAAAAAGACCCTGATGTTGGGAAATATCGAGGGCAGGAGGAGAAGGGGACGACAGAGGATGAGATTGTTGAATGGCATCACGGACTAAATGAACATGGTTTTGGGTGAACTCCGGGAGTTGGTGATGGACAGGGAGGCCTGGCCTGCTGAGGTTCCTGGGGTCACAAAGAGTCAGACACGACTGAGCGACTGAACGGAACTGAAGAGATGCTAGTTCTGTTCCTGGGTCAGGAAGATCCCCTGAAGAAGAGCATGGTAATGGACTCCAGTGTTCTTGTCTACAGAATCCTATGAACAGTGGAGCCTGCTGGGATATGGCCCACAGGGTCAAGAGTCGGACACAACTGAAGCAATTTAGCACAGTACAGCACAAAACTATAATATGACAGGACCTCAATTAACCCTCAGTTCAGTTCAGTCACTCAGTCGTGTCCGACTCTTTGCAACCCCATGAATCCCAGCACGCCAGGCCTCCCTGTCCATCACCAACTCCCGGAATTCACTCAGACTCATGTCCATCGAGTTGGTGATGCCATCCAGCCGTCTCATCCTCTGTCATCCCCTTCTCCTCCTGTCCCCAATCCCTCCCAGCATCAGGGTCTTTTCCAATGAGTCAACTCTTCGCATGAGGTGGCCAAAGTACTGGAGTTTCAGCTTTAGTATCATTCCTTCCAAAGAACACCCAGGACAGATCTCCTTCAGAATGGACTGTTTGGATCTCCTTGCAGTCCAAGGGACTCTCAAGAGTCTTCTCCAACACCACAGTTCAAAAGCATCAATTCTTCGGCGGTCAGCTTTCTTCAGTAACAGAATATATTTTCTCTAAAGAAATACATAGTTTAGTTGCTTCCTTTGCTGGTAAACAAACTTAAACTTGCTCACATTTATCATCACAAAAATGACTTTCTTCCTAAGGGCAAGGGGCCATGATGAATGTCACTCAAGTATGTAGCTCTCTACATAAGCTCTGCTGTGGATCTACCTACATTTAACTGGGCACACATCAAACATAGACGTTTTTAGCTGGCAGAGAATATTTTCAAGAATATGTTTAACATCTCATTCCTTGATACAGCTACAGTTCTTGCTGTCCCAAATTCTAGATAGGGTTCCTTTTGTAGCTCCTTGATTGAGTCTTTTAGGCCTCCCTGGTAGCTCAGACTGTAAAGCGTCTGCCTACAATACGGAAGACCCAGGTTTGATCCCTGGGTCAGGAAGATCCCCTGGAGAAGGAAATGGCAACCCACTCCAGTATTCTTGCCTGGAAAATCCCATGGACTGAGGATCCTGGTAGGCTACAGTCCATGGGGTTGCAAAGAGTCGGACACGACTGAGGGCCTTCACTTTTAATAAAAAAAAAACAATTTTTTTTTGGTTACAATTATCCAACACACTAACTTCCTTACTTACAAATTTAATAGATTATCTAATCCCTGAATCCAATTTATTTGGTAAAGTGGGTATTCCTTCATTAAAGAAGGCTGAAGGTGCTTGGTTATTTTTATTATGTGCGTAACTTGCCTTGTCTTTTGAAAGCACCTGTAAAATTGTAATTTTACAATTGCAAGTCATAGATTAAAAAAAAGTTAAATCTTAAAAATGTTTCCTCAAAAATTTTTTTTTCAACAACTTAAACATCTATGAAAAAACTTCTTGCATTACTAGGTTCAAGAATTAAAAATCCACCAAGACACGATAATACTAACGACAAAAATGGAAGTTTGTTTAAAAAAAAAAAGATGCCTTCCATTTAAGTGGTTTAAATGCAGCGTAGAACTGATTTGAACCCAATCAAACACTGTATGGAACTGATTTTACTGGGGTGAGGGATCCAAAGAGAGATTCCCTTTTTTATGTGACTATACCTAGAAAATAATATTCTAGGCTTTGTTTAGTGGTTTTACATTCCTGACAAGACTCAATTTTTCTTTTAAAAATTTTCTGCATTTTGAACAGAATCTTGAAATTAAGCAACAACCTATTTAAAAACCCAGGGTTTTTCTCCTTCAGGTCCTTCCTGCGGTCTACTTGAAGCCCGCCACACCAGCTTAGTGCTCAGGAACAACTAAGGCAGCCTCAGTAGGACCCCTCGCCTAGGCCCGCCCCAACGGGCCGACTTCCGGCCGAGCCTGGGCCCGCGTCCCGCCCCACGAGCACAAGATTCGTCGAATTTTCCCGCGACGCCGCCGGGGTCGCTGGCCAAGCCCCAGAGTGCACTGCGAATACGTGCGCGCGCGGCTCAGCTGCCGAGCAGCCGCGGGAAAATTCCAAAAAAGTAAAAACAAAACACAAAAACCAATACGAAGCAAAGTCAAATTTTCAAGCCACAGAACCCGGGCGGTTGGCAGCCTTTCCGCCACTGCCCAAACTGCTGAAGTTGCTCTGACGCGGACCACGGGTAAGAGAGAGGCCGCAGAAAGCGAGTGAAGGCGTCTGCCTCCCTCGGGGGTCTGGCCGACACGTCAGCTTGGGGGTATGGGCTGGGGTAGGGGGGAAAGACTCGCGAGAACGTCCGCTGCGCGCACCGCATCTAGGTGAGTGAACAGGGCTCGGGCGGTGAGAGGGGCTGGGAAGTGGATAGGGGTTTGAGGTGGGGCCAACCCCGGGGGGCGGGGCCGCAGGCGAGGGGCGTGGCTAGAGGGCGGGGCAGGCTCGGGGGGTGGAGCCGACCGAGGGGTCGAGCGAAAGGGAGCCCCCCCCAGAGCTGTGGGAACTGGGGATTGCCGTTTTGCTTCTTTCTGTTCATTAAGCGGAGGCAGCTAGGTCTTCTTAAAAGGACAGGAGCAAAGGTGACTTTCTTTGCCCTGGATCCTTGGGCGCTGTGAAAAGCTCGCCATTTAAAATTCATCACCCTTTAGAACTGGCCGCCTGCTCGCCGCACCGCCCCCCGCCCCCAAAGTGCTGGGTGGTGGGGCCCAATTAGAGGAGCCCGGGGCGGTTTGTTACCCTTCCTGCTTTCCCAGCTTTGCATCTTAGGAGGAGAGGAGGGTTCTGATGGGCGATCATTTCCCAGAAACTTACTTTTTTGGAATGGCAGGCCAAATAGCGTCCAAAGCCTTTGGGAGGTGTTTTTGTTTTTGTTTTGCGGAGAGGTGGGGAGGTTTGTTTAGCTTGCTTTTTCGGTAATTTTTTACGTGGACGCGTTTACAACATGAATCCTTTATGGTCATGTTGCATGGGCTGGAAAAGTCCAGAGAGGGAAAAAAGATTTGGAGTTTTAAAAACATAGGAAATTTGGGACCAGAATGTCAAGGAAAGGCTGAGGAATTTTCCAGCAAAGACCTGTATGTGCTGCTGTGTTTGTTGTAATCTGAAATTGTTGGAAAGCTCTTGGGCTCCTGGTTTCATTCTAACCCTTTTCCCATTTAATGCATCATAACTGAGATGTGGTTGACTTATTTATTACATTAGTAGGGCCACCAATATTCAGTTCTTTCCGGATGTCATTCACCTTTAGTGGTGTGCAGCTCAAAACATTTTTTCATTACTTCCCTCAGGAGGAGAGGAAAGATTGTTACAAATGCTAGATAGAATTCATACCACCTGTTGGGATCAGTTGTACAAAAACTTTGATAGAAAACAATCATTGTGAGTTTATCCATTAAACTTAAAATGCTATTTCAATCTAATATACTGCACTAGATTCGCAGGGAAGTAAGCCCTTATATACGTTATTCATATGTGTACAAGAAAGACTGCATCAGAAAAGAATTTGCTTTTCCTAGTTATATCAAGGCCTCTTTCCAGCAGAGTAAAAGTTAGATCCTGCTTCTTTAAAATTGAGTTAATTATACCTTGGTATATTATATATTTTAATTCACCCTTTTCATTATTTAGTCATGTACTTCTTGATTGCTTGGAAAACACTTACTAAGCATACATGATTTTGGAAGATCTGAGTTTTCTATTCTGTAATAAAAACATTAACTTGATTGATTAGCTGAATGTGAAAGATGTGGTGCTGCTTGTATGTGAAACTGTGCGTGTACATTTAATAATAAATGGTACTTTTAACTAGTTCCATATTTCACCAAGTGGTTCCAGTAACAATTATACAAATTTTGTATTTATGAAAACCAGTTAAAGGTAGGCCAGCCTGGCCAGTAAAAAGTTGGATTGATTGTCCAGGCCACAGAGACAGCCTAGGAAACCTCACATCTGTGGCAGTTTCAGGTTGGTAGTGGTGGAACCTCAAGTCAGCCTGGAAATCAGCATCAAATGTATTATTATTTTAAAATTGAAGTATAGTCAATTTACAGTATTGTGTTAGTTTCAAGTTACAGTGTTTTTGCAGATTATACTCCATTACAGGTATTACAAGATAATGGGAATAATTTCATGTACTATATAGTATAGTTGTTTATCTATTTTATATGTAGTGGTTTGTATCTGTTAATCCCATACTCTTAGTTTGCCCCTCCCCCCTTTCCTTCTCTGCTTTGGTAACCACAAATTTGTTTTCTATATCTGTGAGTCTTTTTCTGTATCTATGAGTCTTTTTCTGTATTGCCTATACCTTCATTTTTATTATTTTTTTAGATTCCACATATAAGTGATACAATACAATATTTTTTTCTTTTGTCTCATTTATTTCACTAAGCATAATATCTTCCAGGTTCATCCATGTTGCTACAAATTTCATTATTTTTTATGGCTCACTTTGACTGTGTCAGTTCAGTTCAATTCAGTTCAGTCCAGTCGCTCAGTCGTGTCCGACTCTTTGCGACCCCATGAATCGCAGCACGCCAGGCCTCCCTGTCCATCACCAACTCCCGGAGTTCACTCAGACTCGCGTTCATTGAGTCAGTGATGCCATCCAGCCATCTCATCCTCTGTCATCCCCTTTTCCTCCTGCCCCCAATCCCTCCCAGCATCAAAGTCTTTTCCAATTGACTGTGTGGATCACAATAAACTGTGGAAAATTTGGAAAGAGATGGGAATACCAGACCACCTGACCTGCCTCCTGAGAAACCTGTATGCAGGTCAGGAAGCAACAGTTAGAACTGGACCATTGAACAACAGACTGGTTCCAAATAGGAAAAGGAGTACGTCAAGGCTGTATATTGTCACCCTGCTTATTTAACTTCTATGCAGAGTACATCATGAGAAATGGGCTGGAAGAAACACAAGCTGGAATCAAGATTGCCGGGAGAAATATCACTAACCTCAGATATGCAGATGACACCACCCTTATGGCAGAAAGAGAAGAGGAGCTAAAAAGCCTCTTGATGAAAGTGAAAGAGGAGAGTGAAAAAGATGGCTTAAAGCTCAACATTCAGAAAAAGAAGATGGCATCTGGTCCCATCACCTCATGGGAAATAGATGGGGAAACAGTGGAAACAGTGTCAGACTTTATTTTGGGGGGCTTCAGAATCACTACAGATGGCGATTGCAGCCATGAAATTAAGACACTTACTCCTTGGAAGGAAAGTTATGACCAACCTAGATAGCATGTTGAAAAGCAGAGATATTACTTTGCCAACAAAGGTCCGTCTAGTCAAGGCTATGGTTTTTCCAGTGGTCATGTATGGATGTGAGAGTTGGACTGTGAAGAAAGCTGAGTGCCGAAGAATTGATGCTTTTGAACTGTGGTGTTGGAGAAGATTCTTGAGAGTCCTTTGGACTACAAGAAGATCCAACCAGTCCATTCTAAAGGAGATCCATCCTGGGATTTCTTTGGAAGGAATGATGCTGAGGCTGAAACTCCAATACTTTGGCCACCTCATGCGAAGAGTTGACTCATTGGAAAAGACCCTGATGCAGGGAGGGATTGGGGGCAGGAGCAGAAGGGGACAACAGAGGATGAGATGGCTGGATGGCATCACCGACTCGATGGACATGAGTCTGAGTGAACTCCGGGAGATGGTGATAGACAGGGAGGCCTGGCGTGCTGAGATTCATGGGGTCGCAAAGAGTCGGACACAACTGAGTGACTGAACTGAACTGAATATTACATTGTTTTTGTATAATCCACATCTTAATCCAGTCATCTCTTGATTGGGTCCTTGGGTTGTTTTTATATCTCAGCTATTATAAATAGTGTTGCTATAAACATTGGGGTGCATGTACCTTTTCAGATTAGTGTTTTCGTTTTTTCCAGAAACATACACAGAGGGAATCATATGGTAGTTCTTTTCTTAGTTTTTTAAGGAGCCTCCATACCTGTTTTTCATAGTGGTTGGCACCAGTTTGTATTTCTACTAACAGTGAAGGAAGGTTCCCTTTTCTTTGCATCCCTGACAACGTTTGTTATTTGTAGACTTTTTGATAATGGCCTTTCTGATAGGTATGAGGTGATATCTCTTGTGGTTTTGATATGCATTTTTTATCATTAGTGATGTTGAGCATCTTTTCATGTGCCTGTTAGTCATCTGTATGTCTTCTTTGGAAAGATGTTTTTTCAAGTCTTCTGCCCGTATTTCGATTGGGTTGTTTAGTTTTTGATGTTAAGTGGTATGAGCTCTGTACATTTACCTCTTGTCATTTGCATAATTTGCAAATATTTTCTTGCATTCTGTAAGTTGTCGTTTTGTTTTCTTGATGGTTTCCTTTGCTGTGCAACAGTGTTAAAGTTTAATTGGGCCCCATTTTGGAGAAGAGAATGGCAAACCATCCAGTATTCTTGCCTTGAGAACCCTATGAACAGTATGAAAAGGAATAAGATATGACAGTGAAAAATGAATCCCCCCAGGTTGATTCAGTTCAGTTGGTCAGTTGTGTCCGACTCTTTGCAACTTCATGGATTGCAGCACACCAGGCTTCCCTATCCATGACCAACTCCTGGAGCTTGCTCAAACTCATGTCCATCAAGTCAGTGATGCTACCCAACCATCTCATCCTCTGTCATCCTCTTCTCCTCCTTCCTTCAATTTTTCCCAGCACCGGATCTTTTCCAATGAGCCAGTTCTTCATATCAGATGGCCAAAGTATTGGATTTTCATCATCAGCGTCAGTTCTCCCAATGAATATTCAGGACTGATTTCCTTCAGGATTGACTGGTTCGATCTCCTTGCAGTCCAAGGGACTCTCAAGAGTTTTCTCCAACACCACAGTTCAGAAGCATCAATTCTTCTGCGCTCAGCTTTCCTAATGGTCCAACTCACATCCATATATGACTACTGGAACAACCGTAGCTTTGACTATATGGACCTTTGTTGGTAAAGTAATGTCTCTGCTTTTTAATATGTCACCTAGGTTTGTCATAGCTTTTCTTCCAAGGAAAAGTGTCTTTTAATTTCATGGCTACAGACACCATCTGCAGTGATTTTGGAGCCCAAGGAAATAAAGGCTGTCACTGTTTCATTGTTTTCTCACATATTTGCCATGAAATGATGAGACTGGATGCCATGATCTTTGTTTTTTGAATATTGAGTTTTCAGCCAGCTTTTTCTCTTTCCTCCTTCGGTTTCATCAGGAGGCTCTTTAGTTCCTTTTAACTTTCTGCCATAAGGGTGGTGTCGTCTACATATCTGAGGTTGTTGATAGTTCTCCCAGCATCGTGATTCCAGCTTGTACTTCATCCAGTCCAGCACTTTGCATGATGTGCTGTGCATATAAGTTAAGTAAGCAAGGTGACGATATACAGCCTTGACATACTCCTTTCCCATTTTGAAACCAATCCTTTGTTACATGTCGAGTTATAACTGTAGCTTCTTGACCTGCATAGAGACTTCCCAAGTGGCAGGTAAGGTGGTCTGGTATTCCCATCTCTTGAAGAATTTTCCACAGTTTGTTGTGATCCACACAGTCAAAGGCTTTAGCATACTCAGTGAAGAAGTAGTAGATGCTTTTCTGGAATTCTCTTGCTTTTTAAATGATCCAGTTTATGTTGGCTATTTGATCTCTGGTTCCTCTGCCTTTTCTAAATCCAGCTTGAACATCTGGAAGTTCTCAGTTCATGTACTGTTGAAGCCTGGCTTGGAGAATTTTGAGCATTCCTTTGCTAGTGTGTGAGATGAGTGCAATTGTGCAGTAGTTTAAACATTTTTTGGCATTGCCTTTCTTTGGGACTGGAATGAAAACTGACCTTCTCTAGTCCTGTGGCCACTGCTGAGTTTTCCAAATTTGCTGGGCATATTGAGTGCAGCATTTTAATAGCATCATCTTTTAGGATTTGAAATAGCTCAACTGGAATTCCATCACCTCCACTAGCTTTGTTCATAGTGATGCTTTCTAAGGCTCACTTGACTTTGCACTCCAGGATGTCTGGCTCTAGGTGAGTGATCACACCATCATGATTATCTGGGTCATGAAGATCTTTTCTGTATAGTTCTTCTGTGCATTTTTGCTACCTCTTCTTAATATCTTCTGCTTCTGTTGGTCCATACTGTTTCAGTCCTTTAATGACACTCTAGGTTTGTAGATGTCCAATGTGCTACTGGGGAGCAGTGGAGAGATAGCTCCAGAAAGAGAGCTGGGTCAGAGTGGAAATGACCCTCAGTTGTGGATGTATCTGGTGGTAAAAGTAAAATCTGATGCTGTAGAGAACAATATTGCATAGGAACCTGGAATGTTAGGTCCATGAATCAGGGTAAATTGGATGTGGTCAAGCAGGAGATGGCAAGAGTGAAAAACGACATTTTAGAAATCAGTGAACTAAAATGGATGGGAATGGGCAAATTTAATTCAGATGGCCATTATATCAACTACTGTGGAAAATAATCCCTTAGAAGAAATAGAGTAACCCTCATAGTCAACAAAAGAGTCCAAAATGCAATACTTGGGTGCAGTCTTAAAAATGACAGAGCAATCTCAATTTGTTTCCAGAGCAAGCCATTCAACATCACAGTAATCCAAGTCTATACCCCAGCTACTAATGCCGAAGAAGCTGAAGTTGAATGGCTCTATGAAGACTTCTAGAACTTACACCAGAAAAAAAAAAAAAGGATGTTCTTTTCATCATAGAAAGTTGGAATGTAAAAGTAGGAAGTCAAGAGATACCTGGAGTAACAGGCAGAATTGGCCTTGGAGTACAATATGAAGCAGGGAAAAGGCTAACAGAGTTTTGTTGAGAGAATACACTAATGATAGCAAAAACCCTTTTCCAGCAACACAAGAGATAACTCTACACATGGACATCACCAAATGGTCAATATTGAAATCAGATTGATTATATTCTTCGCCTCCAAAGATAGAGAAGCTCTATACAGTCAGCAAAAAGACCTGGAGCTGACTGGCTCAGATTGTGATCTCTTTATTGCAAAATTCAGGCTGAAATTGAAGAAGGTAGGGAAAACCACTAGGTCATTCAGGCATGACCTAAATCAAATCCTTTATGGTTATACAGTGGAGGTGATAAATAGATTCAAGAGATTAGTTCTGGTAGATGAGTGCCTGAAGAACTATGTTCATAATGTTGTACAAGAGGCTGTGATGAAGACCATTGCAAAGAAAAGGAATGCAGGAAGCAAAGTGGTTGTCTGAGGAGGCTTTACAAATAGCTGATAAAATAAGAGAAGCAAAAAAGCAATGGAGAAAGGGAAAGATATACCAAACTGAATCCAGAGTTCCAGAGGAGAGCAGCGAGAAATAAGAAAGCCTTCTTAATTGAACAATGCAAAGAAGTAGAGGAAAACAATAGAATAGGAAAAACTAGAGATCTCTTCAAGAAAATTGGAGATATCAAGGGAACATTTCATGCAAAGATGGGCATGAGAAGAGACAGAAATGGCAAGGAGCTCACAGAAGCAAAAGAGATTAAGAAGAAGTCACAAGAATATACAGAAGAGATATACAAAAAAGGTCTTAATGACCTGGATAACCATGATGGTGTGTGGTCGCTAACCTAGAGCCAGACATCCTGGAGTGTGATATCAAGTGGATCTTAGGAAGCATTACTACCAATAAAGCTAATGGAGGTGATGGAGGCCCATTTGTTTGTTTTTGGTTTTATTTATTTTTCTGTAGAAGACTGATCTAAGAAAATACTGCTATATTTGTGTAAAACTGTTCTACCTCTGTTCTGTTTGGGGAGTTTTATGGTTTCAGGTCATAAACATTTAGGTCTTTAAACCATTTTGAGTTTATTTTTGTATGTGATGTGAGGAAATATCCTAATCTCATTGTTTTACATATGGTTGTACAGGTTTCCTAACACCAGTTATTCAAGAGACTGTCATTTCTCTATTGTATATTCTTGCCTCCTTTGTCATAGAGTAATTGACCATTGGTGATTGGATTTGTTTGGGGCTCTGTATTCTGTTTCATTGATCTGTGTGTCTGTTTTTCTGACAATACTGTGCTGTTTTGATTACTGTGGCTTTGCATTATAGTCTGAAGTCAAGGAGGGTTGTTCCTCCAGCTTTACTGTTTTTTTCTCAGGATGCTTTGGCAATTAAGGGTTTTTTTTGTAGTTCCATATAATTTTAGGATTATTTGTTTTCGTCCTGTGAAAAACATTAGGAGTATTTTGATAGGGATTACATTAAATCTGTAGATTGCTTTGGATAGTATGGGCACTTTAATAATTTTAATTCATGTAGTCCAAGCACATGAGTTATCTTTCCATTTCTATTTTATTCCCCCTTTTCTTTTGAATCATCTCAGTTTCCTTCATCATTGTTTTATAATTTTCAGAGTATAAGTCTTTTACTTCCTTTGTAAGTTTATTCTTATGTTTCTTTCTTGGGGTGTAATTTTAAATATGTTTATTGTTTTACTTTTTCTGATGTTTCATTATTAGTGAAACAGATTATTAATACAACAGATTTCTATATATTAATCTTGTATCCTGCAGTCTTGCTGATTTCATTTATTCTTATAGTTTTGGGTGGAAACTCTAAGGTTCTCTATAGAGTATCATGTCATCTGCAAATAGTGACAGTTTTACTTGTTTCCTTCCAATTTGGATACCTTTTATTTATTTTTCTTATCTTACTGCTGTGGCTAAGACTGCCAATGGAAATGACGAGTGGGCATCTTTGTCTGGATTTTTAATTTAGCTGAAAGGGTTTCAACTGAAAAAGTTGAAACTTTTAATTTCGTTTAATGGTTGGGTATTAATTGTGTTGGCTGTGGATTTGTCATAAATGTCTCTTGTTATGTTGAGATATAGTCCCACCATATCCAATTTTTTATCATGAATGAATGTTGAAATTTGTCAAATGGTTTTTCTGCATCTATTGAGATGATTGGACTTCCCCAGTGGCACTGTGGTACTGTAAATAAGCATCAACAGTGGCTACTGCTGCCTTTCCAGGCCCACAGCCTAGACCCTCTTGTCACCTTTGTGTCCCTAGATTGAGTCTTTCCCCAGCTCCTGGCTACTCTAGAGCCAGGGCCAAGCTGTGACATGGACAGAGAAGGGGCAGGGATTTTTCTCAGAGTGGACTGGGGAATGTGGCAAGGGAGCCTCTAGGACAGACCTCCCTCCTTCCTGTCTAGTGGTGAGGCAATACCTATGCACCTCTTACTAGAGGAGTCTTGACTTCTTCAGTCTTTCTATCTGTCCTAGTAGCAGCCAAGGGGGCTTGTCTCATCCATATAGGACCCCAGGACTAGGGCACTCATTCTGTGGCTTGACCCACTCACTTTCACAGGATAAGTGTCTGCTTATGTGATCTCCCTTTTCCTTTTAGTCCCCTCGCAGGGGCATAGATCTAACCCATTACTCTTCTTTCTGTCCTGCCCGATTATTTGTGTATCTTTATTATAGCTTTGATTTTATAGGAGTTCTTCTGCCAGTTTCCAGTTAGTTTTCCTTGAGAATTGTTCCACATATAGATGTATTTTTGCTGTGTTTATGGGAGAAGGTGACCTGCATGTCCTCTTATTCTGCCATCTTGATCCCCCGCCAAATGGATTTATTCAATTTTATTTTAGGCTGGGTATGTACATTTTCTGTTTTTGTTCATAGATCTTGAAAGACTGACCTTTTAGTATGAGAGTGAAGTGAAGTCGCTCAGTCGTGTCCGACTCTTTGCAGCCCCACGGACGGTAGCCTACCAGGCTCCGTGGTCCATGGGATTTTCCAGGCAAGAATACTGGAGTGGGCTGCCATTTCCTTCTCCAGGGAATCTTCCCAACCCAGGGGTCGAACCCGGGTCTCCTGCATTGCAGACAGACGCTTTACCATCTGAGCCACTAGGGAAGACTTAGTATGAAAGAACATCTACAAAAGAAGTGCATTGACTTTGCAAGTGTTTTAATAAAAATGCAGTGGAAGTAGAAAAGGAAAAACTTTAAAAGTTCATCAGAAAATAGATAAAATAGATAAAAAGGCAAATATTGAGCATTTAAAATTTTCTACTAAATATTACACTTTTTTTTGGACTTTCTTTTTTAAGAACATAAAAAATACAGATCTCTATTTTTACATATCTTTATTTTACTTTGTTTGTAGCTGTAACAGGAAAAACGTTTACCTTAAAAAGATAGCCCAAACCCGTGTAATAATGGTAACAAGCCTATCACTACCCCATGAAACACATAAAAAAAAAAAGAGAGACATTTTCGGACTAATTTTTGAAGAGACTTTGCAGAGTTGCCTGGTCTATTCATTCTTTTAGGCTCTTCAATAAACTCTGCTGAGTGTGTAGAAAACATTTCCCTGTTAAGATAGGAGCATCTACAATCTTCCTGTTAAGTTCAGTTCAGTCGCTCAGTCATGTCTGACTCTTTGCAACCCCATGAATCGCAGCACGCCAGGCCTCCCTGTCCATCACCAACTCCCGGAGTTCACTCAGACTCATGTCCATCGAGTCCGTGATGCCATCCAGACATCTCATCCTCTGTTGTCCCCTTCTCCTCCTGCCCCCAATCCCTCCCAGCATCAGTCTTTTCCAGTGAGTCAGCTCTTCTCATGAGGTGGCCAAAGTACTGGAGTTTCAGCTTTAGCATCATTCCTTCCAAAGAAATCCCAGGGCTGATCTCCTTCAGAATGGACTCGTTGGATCTCTTTGCAGTCCAAGGGCCTCTCAAGAGTCTTCTCCAGCACCACAGTTCAAAAACATCCATTCTTCAGCACTCACCCTTCTTCATGGTCCAACTCTCACATCCATACATGACCACAGGAAAAACCATAGCCTTGACTAGACGGACCTTAGTTGGCAAAGTAATGTCTCTGCTTTTGAATATGCTATCTAGGTTGGCCATAACTCTTTTTCCAAGGAGTAAGTGTCTTTTAATTTCATGACTACAGTCACCATCTGCAGCGATTTTGGAGCTCCCCAAAATAAAGTCTGACTCTGTTTCCACTGTTTCCCCATCTATTTCCCATGAAGTGATGGAACTGGATACCATGATCTTCGTTTTCTGAATGTTGAGCTTTAAGCCAACTTTTTCACTCTCCACTTTCACTTTCATCAAGAGGCTTTTGAGTTCCTCTTCACTTTCTGCCATAAGGGTGGTGTCATCTGCATATCTGAAGTTATTGATATATCTCCCGGCAATCTTGATTCCAGCTTGTGTTTCTTCCAGTCCAGTGTTTCTCATGATGTACTCTGCATAGAAGTTAAATAAGCAGGGTGACAATATACAGCCTTGACGTACTCCTTTTCCTATTTGAAACCAGTCTGTTGTTCCATGTCCAGTTCTAACTGTTGCTTCCTGACCTGCATACAGATTTCTCAAGAGGCAGGTCAGGTGGTCTGGTATTCCCATCTCTTTCAGAATTTTCCACAGTTTATTGTGATCCACACAGTGAAAGGCTTTGGCATAGTCAATAAAGCAGAAATAGATGTTTTTCTGGAACTCTCTTGCTTTTTCCATGATCCAGCGGATATTGGCAATTTGATCTCTGGTTCTTCTGCCTTTTCTAAAACCAGCTTGAACATCAGGAAGTTCACGGTTCACGTATTACTGAAGCCTGGCTTGGAGAATTTTGAGCATTACTTTATTAGCATGTGAGATGAGTGCAATTGTGCGGTAGTTTGAGCATTCTTTGGCATTGCCTTTCTTTGGGATTGGAATGAAAACTGACCATATCTCTAATAACAGGAAAGCAGAGTTCATATAAAAATCACCTTTTGGAAACTGTATCCTCTTTTCTAAATAATTAAATGATTTTTAGTAAATTTAGAAGATTTTTGAGATTGTGCAGTGACCCCAGCAATTCAGTTTTAGAAATTTAACATCACCTTAAAATAAGTTTACCTCTGCAGGCTTTGTACTGAGACCTGGTGCTGGCTTTAGCCTCATTGATTTGCTTTCTATCACTATCAATTAGCCTTTTATAGAGATGGATTTATGAAAGAAGTGCCGTCTTATGCCTGGCTTCATTTAGCGTAATGGTTTTGAGATTCATCCATGTTGTAGCATGTATCCATAGTTTGTTCCTGTTTATTGATAAATAACCATTGTATGACTATACTACGTTTTCTTTATCCATTCATCAGTTGATGGACATCAGTTGTTTTCACTTTTTAGCTATTATGAATAATGCTGCTGTGAACATTCATGTACAAGTCTTTGTGTGGACATACGTTCTCATTTTTCTTGGATAAATACCCATGAGGAAATTACTGGGTTGTGTAGTAGTTTCAAGTTTTAATTTTTTAAGAAACAGCTAAACTGTTTTCCAGTATGGCCATACCATATCATGTTCCCACAAGCATTGTGTGAGAGTTTCAATTTTTCCATATCGTGACTTGTTATTGCATCTTTTTTTGATAGCCATCTTAGTATGAATTAGTATCTGATATTAGTTTTAATTTGCATTTCTCTATTGGCTAATGATGTTGAACATATTTTCATGTAGTTATATACTGTTCCTATGTTGTCTTTGAAATGTCTACTGAAATCTTTTGTCCATTTTTTGGATTGGTTTGCCTTCTTATTGGGCTGTACACATTCTTTGTGTATTCTGGGTACAAGCCCAATATATGTTTTATAAATTATTTCAGTAAGTAATTTATTACCCAGCCTGTTGCTTGTCTTTTCATTTTCTCCATGGTATCTTTTGAAATACAAGTTTTTATTTTGAAGAAGTCCAGTTTATCAGTTTTTTTAAAAATAATGCTTTAGGTTTATGTTCAGTTTCTGTTAACTTTTGTGTATGGTATGCAGTATGGGTCCAAATTCATCTTTTTTGTGTGTATGGATATCCAGTTGTTTTAGCATTATTTGTTGAGGAAAAATAAAAAGATCCTTTTCCCATTTAATTGCCTTTGCACCTTTGTCAAACATCAAGTGACTTTAGGATTGACTGGATATATCTTTGTATCTAGATGCCTTTAATTTTTTCTTTTTTTGCCTAGAACCTCCAATACGTTGTGAACAGAAGTAAGGAGTGTGGATCTTATTGACTTGTTCCTGATCTTAGGGAGAAAGCATTTAATCTTGTGTGCCCCATGCACAGTGAGGCCAAACAAAATTGAAAAGTCGGTGTTTGAAGCTCAGAAAGGTTTATTGCAGGGCCATGCAAAGAGACAGGTGGCTTATTTCTCCCTAAAACTCCCCAAGTCCCAAACTCCCTGAAGGGTTACAGCAAAGCATTTTTAAGGGCAAAGTGAGGAACGGGTGCCCTTGTGAAATGTTGTCGCTGAACCATGAAAGACGCTGGGATTCTTGGCCTCCGGAGAAGAATTCAGTCCGGGGCCAGAGACGAGGCTTGATCACTCAGAGCTTTTGTGTAGTAAAGTTTTATTAAAGTATAAAAGGGATAGAGAAAGCTTCTGACACAGACATCAGAAGGGGGCAGAAAGAGTGCCCCATCGCTAGTATTAGCAATGGAGTTATATACTTTTAATTAGTTACTACAGTGAATCAAAAGAATGTCTGGTGGTTGTAAAGACCTTACTAGACCTACTCCCATAATTTACATTTTTAGATTACAGGATTAGCCAGAAGGTTTTTTTAAGAGACTGTCCTCAAGCAGGATCAGTCAGTCAGTCAGTTCAGTCGCTCAGTTGTGTCCGACCCTTTGCGACCCCATGAATCACAGCACGCCAGGCCTCCCTGTCCATCACTAACTCCCGGAGTTCACTTAGACTCACGTCCATCGAGTCAGTGATGCCATCCAGTCATCTCATCCTCTGTCATCCCCTTCTCCTCCTGCCCCCAATCCCTCCCAGCATCAGAATCTTTTCCAATGAGTCAACTCTTCTCATGAGGTGGCCAGAGTACTGGAGTTTCAGCTTTAGCATCATTCCTTCCAAAGAAATCCCAGGGCTGATCTCCTTCAGAATGGACTGATTGGATCTCCTTGCAGTCCAAGAGACTCTCAAGAGTCTTCCCTAACACCACAGTTCAAAAGCATCAATTCTTCAGTGCTCAGCCTTCTTCAGAGTCCAACTCTCACATCCATACGTGACCACTGGAAAAACCATAGCCTTGACTAGATGGACCTTTGTTGGCAAAGTAATGTCTCTGCTTTTTAATATGCTGTCTAGGTTGGTCATAACTTTTCTTCCAAGGAGTAAGCGTCTTTTCATTTCATGGCTGCAATCACCATCTGCAGTGATTTTGGAGCCCCCCAAAATAAAGTCTGACACTGTTTCCACTGTTTCCCCATCTATTTCCCATGAAGTGATGGGACCAGATGCCATGATCTTCATAATACATTATTGTCATATAATCCTAAGGAATGTAGAGGGAAAAAAAGTTTGTCCTTTCCTCCTCCTTGAGAATTCCAGACCCCTCTCTCCTTGGGGACCCCTGGACTTCTTATCAACCTGCCTAGGAATTGACTCTCTCACTTGGTTGGTTGGTTGTTGCAGGCTGCTGGTGCAGGAATTCTTTTTTCTTGCAGCTGTCCACATAGGTCAGGTCATGATGTTGTTGTAAACCTCCAACAAGTGTTATTCCCTCCTCTGCAAATTTTTATCTGTTGAAAATAGGCTATCCTATATATTTCAGACTATATGCAATCATTGTTAACTAAAGCAAAAAAAATAGGTCTAATGTGGAGTCAGATTTTTTCTTCCCTATTACTCTTTTACCAATAGGAATGATGGTAGCACTGTGATCTTTTTAGAAATGCCCTTTCAGAAAGTTGGGGAACTTCCCTTCTGTTCCCAGATTGTTGAGAGTTTGTATCATGTTGGATTTTGTTAGATGCTTTTCTGCATCTATTGAGATAACCATGTGGTTAGTTACTTTATTCTTTTAATATAACTCATTATATTAGTTGATTTTTTAATGTTATACTGGCTTTGCATTCCTAGGATAAATCCCACTTGGTCGTGGTATATAATCCTTTTTGTGTGTTACTGGATTTAGTTTAGTAATGTTTTGTTTAGGATTTTGTGTCTGTGTTTTTGAGGAATATTGGCAGGTAATTTTCTTGTGCTGTCTTTGACTGATCTTATGGTAATTCTGGCATTTTAATATGAGTTGGGAAGTGTTCTCTCCTCTTACATTTTCTGAAAGAGTTTGTAAAGGATTAGTATTATTTCTTTTTTAAATATTTGGTGGAATTCATCCATGAAGTTATCTGTTCATGAATTTTTCTTTATTGGAAGAATTTAAATGACAGGTTCAATGTCTTTACATGTTACAGGTCAATTTTGATTTTCTCTTTCTTCTTGAGTAAGTTTTGGTTGCTTCTCTCTAGGATTTTTCCTCCCTATTATCTAAGTTGTGTTATTTGTTGGCATAAGAGTGATCCTATAGAGTCAATAATGATGCCTCCTGTTTCATTTCTGATTGGGGTAGATACTGTCTTTCTCTTCTTGCTCAGTGTAGCTAAAAGTTTATTGGTTTTGATATTTTCAAGAACCAACTGTTTGTTCCATTGATTTTTACCTATTATTTTTCTGTTTCCATTGATTTCCACTGTAATCTTTATTATAGCTTTCCTTCTGCTTGCTTTAGGTTTAGTTTGTTGTTCTTTTTCTAGTTTCTTAAGGTAGGAGCTTAAGTTATTGATTTGAGACCTTTATTCTTTTCTAATACAACTGTTCAGTTACAAATTTCTCTTTAAGCACTGCTTAGGCTGCATCGCCCAAATTTTGATATGTTTATGTTTCTGTCATCAGTTCAAGATATTTTGAGTTTACTATGTGATCTCTTTTTTGAGCCATTGGTTATTTAGAAGTGTGGGTTTAATTTCCAGATATTTTAGGATTTCATGTGTGTTTATTATTGATTTCCAAATTTAAGTCCATTGTGGTCAGAACATGTGCTTTTAAAATTTATTAAGGTCTCTTGTTTGATTGTATAACAACTAACAACTGTATTTCTGCCCAAGATAAAGCTATTCTTACAAGTGAAGAAATTTTTTTCTTTCTCCAAATGAGCAAATGCACAATTCCAAGAGTCATTGTATTAATTGCTTACTATGTCACATTTCAAAGTCATCCATGGCTTAGTCACTCAGCCGTGTCTGAGCCTCTGTGACCCCAGGCCTGTAGCCTGTCCATGGGGATTCTCCAGGCAAGAATAATGGAGTGGGTTGCCATGTCCTCTTCCAGGGGATCTTCCCAACCCAGGGATCAAACCCAGGTCTTCCGCATTGCAGGCAGATTCTTTACCATCTGAGCCACCAGGGAAGCCCAAGAATACTGGAGTAGGTAGCCTATCCCTTCTCCAGGGGACAGGCTTCCCGACCCAGAAATTCAACCAGGTCTCCTGCATTGCAGGCGGATTCTTTACAAGCTGAGCTAACTCTGTGACTCAACAATTCCTTTGCTACATGTGTATACATCAGGATGTGTAAACCTGTGCTCCAGGAGCGTCATTCGAAACAGCAAAATCGCCAGCTGGTTGAGGCCACTGTGGCGCTCCTCCTTCGCCACTGTGCGCTGGCAGTCTGGGCACACTCACAGCAGCAGGTGTAGCACGCTGTTGCCCTTGGGCACCATGGACAGGGCCAGTTTGCTTAGTCTTCACTCCACTCTCTAAGAATGAAGAGTCCTTCCGTCCTCTTCTGCACAGGAGACAGTAACCCCCAGCGGGGTAGGGTGGTGGTCTATGATTCATGCCAAAATTAAAAGGAGTCTCTAAACACTTTCTAAAATCACCCATAGTCCCACTGAATGTTCTATTGTGTAAAGACAAAATTGTAAAGCCATCTTCTAACGACTTGTCAATAAAATAAAAATGGTAAGGAAAGGGAAGGAAATTTATTAACATGTGTGTGTGTATGTGTATATGTATATATATAATGTATATTAACACATATATATATACATACACATATAATGACAAATAGAAAATATGTAAAACTGTTACAATCCTTGTTCCTCTAGTTGACCACAAGGCCATAACTGATATCCATGACTTCTTTGTACAACTTATTCTGTATTTTCTTGGCTCTCAGCCAGAGCCTTAGAAGGTTAGAGTTTTTTCTTGTTAAATGAGCAAAGCTTTATCCTTGAAGGATCTGAGCTTCAGAGCCTTCTCTTGCTCTGATTCTACTCAAAGCAGGCAGCTTTACCCATAACTCTGTAGATGAGTCAAAATAGTGCATGCAAATGTGATATGTGTTGTCTTCAAAATTCAAAGAAATTATTGCACAACTGGGCTTCTTTTCATGATAGGTGGTACATTTTAGAGCAGCTTATATTTCACCTGCAGAGTATATATCTTGCATGCTCCAGATCAAGAATCGGCAAACTATGGCCTGTGGGTCTGATTTGGCCTATTACCTGTTTTTGTATGACTTGTAAGCTAAGAATTTTAAAAAATATTTTTAAGTGTTTGGGAAAAAAAAAAAGAATATATGACAGAATCCTTAAAGCCCCAAATATTTACTATGTGGACCTTTATAGAGGAAGTTTGCTAACTTCTGCTTCAAACTATTAAACCCCATTTACTTCACTGAGGTGGGTGACCCATGAGTTCCTCTGGGGTTTACTGGCATGTGTGTTAAGAAGGCATCCAAAGTACTTTGTCATTTCCTGTTCATCAGATCTAGTCAGCATGGTTGTGTTCTAGTAGTAGATCAGTGTGATATTTTATGTACTGTCAGGAGAAGTGCCTCTCGCTCCTGCAGCCCACAAGACTTCCTCAGCGTCCAGCTTCTGTAGCTTGAGTGATTCCTCAGAGCTCAGCTTCCCCACTGCCTGGCTCCTGGGACCTGCAGTTCCTCTCGCAGGCTCCTGGGCAAGTGCTGCCCCTCTGGTGCCCAGTCCTGTGGTGCACTGGGGCTGGTAGCACTTAGTCGCCTGCAGCTTGCCCCATCATTCCCCTTGGGTGATTTTTTTTTGATAGAGTGCCTCTGGTGAGACATTTCCTTGCAACTAGGTTTTCCTGGCACCATGTAGGGTAGGTATCTGGCAAGTTACAAAAGCTGGATTTCCATCAAGTTCTACTGGCACAGCACCCATAGAGGCTTCACTGTCATTTGGTGAGCCATGGTTGTTTCCTCTCCAATAAGATTTAGACCTTATTGGGTGCCTGGTAGGTAGAGTCAGAGGGGGTATTGTTCTTGGGCGCTAAATTCTAGCACTAGAAAGTAGTGGGTGCTGTTTATATCTGCTATTCCTATATTCTTTAGATTTCTTTTTACTTTTGACTAGCCAGTCTCCTGGTTAACTCAGTTATAGTGACTAATTCTTTATATTTGATTTCCCTTATTCAAACTGCTGTGAGGTTTTTTTCCTTCTGATTGGACCCAGGTTGATCTATTATCTTTGCTTCTAACTTCATACGAGATAGTAAATGGTGAGAGTAATTAGCTTATTCATTTTCTTCAACTGTGAAAGTAAAACTTTAGGATTATTGTCACTTCCAAATCACAAAAGGTAGGTTTTGATGAGATTATGTCATCCTTTTGTGTAGTGATGAACTGGACTTTATAGTTCTTTGCTTCTTTCAGGCCTTTGAAAAATAGAGTATAGGTGTCAAGGGAAGTGGGGTTAGGGAGTAAGAGGGAAGGGGAAGAGGAAAGGAATTGGTGCTGTGGTCAGTGTTATGGCATCCAGTGGGTAGGACCCCGGATGGCATGATTTTACATCTGTCTGGCTATACTTCTTATTATCCTTTATCCCATGGTTTTCATTTTTCAGATTTTTAGGGCTGTAGTTTTTTCATTTTCCTTTAGAAGCCCAATGCTGATTTTGTAATATAGAATATATGTTATATGTAACATTTTTAATGTTTAATCTGTTTTTGTATAATCTGAGATCTGGAGTCAGATATTCTGCTAACTACCCATAAGATAGTTAGAGACTGCTGTTTTTTACATACACATGCAATTATTCAGGGCAGGCATTATTTAAACATTTGAGTTTGGCTCTGTGATCCCTTACCTAGTCAGCTTTGAAGGTGCAGAATTGTTAAACTGATTGACTTCTTTCTTAGGAATTTGGAGGGGCTCGTTAGCTTAATTACTTCCAACACCCTCTTGGAGCTGGTTCCTTTGTTGTTTTTTATTCAGAGTAATCACATTATACATCCTCCTTGTACTTAACCCTGATCCCATTTCTCTGATTCTGTTTGTACATTTATGTGCTGTACCCATAGATTTCCTTACCAAGCCCTGATTGCTTGATGATCATTTCTGGTCCTTATGCACTGTTGTTCATACTATTGTCTTATGTGTGTATGCTGTATTTCCACAACTCTTTGCCTGCTGCTTCACAATTGTTGACCTTGTTGGGTGCCTACCCAGCACCTTTTCTTGCTTTTCTCCTTCCTAACAGTGCCTGGATTTTCTTTCAAAAGTCACTGTTATATAGACTCTGGGGAATACCAGTCTCGCTACTAGCTTCTCACTCTGGTTGTCTTAAACAATTTGCCTTAAATTAGTAACATTTGCATGATCACAGTCATTGGTTAGGGATGGGCATAAGTTTAAGCAAATACAGTCCGAAAAACATCTGAGGTCTCTTACTTGGGCTGCTAGAGGAGATGTGTATACTCTCTTTTTTGGTGGTATATTGTATAATGGGACTCCCATAATGACTGACCTATTTTGCTGTCATTAGGGGATTAGGATGGAGCTGGATCAATCATGAGGTCTGCCCTATCTCCAGATTTGCCAGTTTCTTTTTTTCTTTCTTTTAAAAAATTATTTATCTTTTGATTTAGTAATACATATAAGTGATATAAAATTCCCCATAGTGCAAAAACCTAACCTTGAACAATTACCTAGTTGCCTTCCACAGAGCTTATCACTGTAATCCTAAAGCATATATTTTCTCCATAAGGTGTATCAAAGCCTTCCTGTGTTTAGTAATACTAGTTAGCACTTGAGTGCTATGCTTAGGGGACATTTTAAACAGCCCCCTGTGGAACTGCTGGATCATATGGTAGTTCTACTTGTAATTTTTTGAGGAATCTTCATAGTGTTTGTCATAATGGTTGTACCAATTTACATTCCCACTAACAGTACACAAGAGTCTTTTCCACATTCTCGTCTACACTTGATATTTCTTTTTTTTTAAATAATAGCCATTCTAACATATGAGATGATACATCATTATGGTTGTGATTTGCTATGATTTGGCTGTAATTGGGATGTGATTTGCCCTGATGACTAATTATATCGAGCAATTCATTGACCCTTAGCCATCTGTATGTCTTCTTTGGAAAAATATGCAGATCCTCTGCCTATTTTTTAGTTGGGTTGTTTGGGTTTTTTTTTTGATGTTGAATTTGAGTTTGTAATATTTTATATATTAACTCCTTATTGGATATAGGATTTGCATATATCTTCTTCCAATCAGTAGGTTACCTTTTTGTTTTGATGATGGGGAAGCTTCAGGATGGGAAACATTTTAGTTTGATATAGCCCCATTGCTGACTTTTGCTTTTGCTTCCCTTGTTTTAGGAGTCCACTCCAAAAAAAACAGAAAATTACAAAGACCAGTGTCAGTGAAGTTATTGCCTACGTTTTTCTCTAAGAACTTCATGGTTTCAGGTGTTAGATTTTTTTCCCTTTCCAGTTTATTGAGATATAATTAACATGTTGCGCTCTCTAAGTTTAAAGTGTATAGCATAATGATTTGACTTATATACATCATGAAATGATTATCACAATAAGTTTAGTGAACATCCACCATCTCATATGGATACAAAATTTTAAAAAATAGAAAAGGATTTCTTCTTGTGATGAGAAATCAGGACTTACTCTCATAACACCTTTCTTGCATACCATAGAACAGTGTTAATTATATTATCATGTTGTACATTGCATTCCTAAGACTCATTTACCTTTTTTCTAACTTTTTTGAAGTATAGTTGATGTACAATATTCTATAAGTTTCAGGTATACAACATAGTGATTTGCAAATTTTAAAAGTTATACTCTTGTTTATAATGATAAACTATTGGATATATTCCCTGTACTTATTTATCCTATAACTGGAAGTTGTATCTTTTGATTGCTTTCATCCAGTTCCCTTTTCCCCCTAACTCCTGCCTCTGGTAACCACAAACCTGATCTCTTTTTCTGTGAGTTTCTTTATTTTTGAAGAATAACTGGCTTACAACACCCTGTTAGTTCCTGTTACACAAAATAAAGATTTGGTATTTCTGTACTTTTCAAAATGATCACCATAAGTCTAGTTATTATGTTATCATACAAACATATTACACAATTACTGACTCTATTCCCCACACTGTACATCACCATCTGTCTAATCTATCTGTGATTATTTTAAATTGCTGATCTCTTAAGCTCTAACACATTTTAACAATCCTTCATTTTTACTGTTTTGACATATTTTACATATTTTTGTGTTTTGTATCTCTTAATTACTTATTGTGGATATAGATGTTTTATTGTTTTTGTCTTTCCTATTATCTTTATACATGGCTGATTTACTACCTTTACTGTGTATTTGACCTTATCAATGAGACATTTCCTTTTATAATTTTCATGTTTCTAGTTGTGGCCTTTTTTGCATAGAGAAGTCCCTTTAATATTTGTTGGAAAGCTGGTGTGGTGGTGCTGAACTCAGCTGCTTTCCTGTAAAACTTCTGATCTCTCCTTTAAATCTGAATGAAAGCCTTGTCAGGTAGAGTATTATTCTTGGTTGTAGGTTTTTCACTTTCATCACTTTAAATATATCATGCCACTCCCTTCTGGCATGTAGAGTTTCTGTTGAAGTTAGCTGATAGCCTTATTGGAATTCACTTGTTCTTGTTGCTTTTTCCTTTCTGATTTTATTAGTCTCTCTTTATCTTTAATTTTTGTCATTTTAATTACAATGTGTTATTGGGTTGACCCTGTTTGAGGTACCTCCTGAACCTGGCTGGATATCTGTTTCCTTTCCTAGGTTAGGGAAGTTTTCAGCTATTGTGTCTTCAAATATGTTCTCTGTCCTTTCTTGCTCTCTTCTTCTGGGATACCTATAATGTGAATGTTAGTATGTTTGATGTTTTCCCAGAGGTCTCTCTATTCTTTTTTCTATTCTGCTTCAGTGATTTTCACTACTCTTTTTCAGCTTGCTGATCCATATCTTTGTATCTTTTAATTTATTTTTGATTCCTTCCAACTGATTGGAAAAGACTCTGATGCTGGGAGGGATTGGGGGCAGGAGGAGAAGGGGACGACAGAGGATGAGATGGCTGAATGGTATCATTGACTTGATGGATGTGAGTCTGAGTGAACTCCGGGAGTTGGTGATGGACAGGAAGGCCTGGCATGCTGCGATTCATGGGGTCGCAAAGAGTCGGACACGACTGAGCAACTGAACTGAACTGAACTGAACTGAATGTATTACCTAGTTCTTCTTTATATTTTCCAATTCTTTGTTAAAAACTTCCACTTTCTCAATCTGTTCATCCAATTTTCTCCTGAATTGTTTGAACATTTTTATAATCATTACCTTGAACTTTCTATTGAGTAGATTGCCTTAACTTCTGTTGAGTTGAATGCCTTAACTTTTCTTCTGGGGTCTCATTTTATTCCTTTGTTTTGAACATATTCCTTTGTTGCCTCATTTTGCCTAATTTGCTGTTTTTTTATTTCTATATATAGTTAGTTAGTTTGTTAGTTAAGTCGCTCAGTCATGTCTGACTCTTTGCAACCCTGTGGACTGTAGCCTACCAGGCTTCTCCATCCATGGGATTCTCCAGGCAAGAATACTGGAGTGGGTTGCCATTTCCTTCTCCAGGGGATCTTCCTGACCCAGGGATCGAACCCAGGTCTCCTGCATTGCAGGCAGACGGTTTAACCTCTGAACCACCAGGGAAGCCCCATATATCTGGTACTGATATGGCTACCACCAATGTCTGTGCTTCCAGAGTGAGTTCCAGTTGCCTCCCACCTCTCTGGTAGGTTAATTATATTTACAAACTTTGGAGAAGGACCTTTTGTTGGAAATGTTCTGTGTGTCTCAGCAGTGCATTCCCTTCTTGTCACTAGAACTGTGTACTCTAGGGATGCCCTCTATAGGCTGTGTGGGTCCTTCTGTTGTGGGTTGCTGAGTAGCCAGGAGTAGCTGGCCCTGGTCCACTTGATTGCCAGGTCTGACCTTGTGTGCAGGCTGCCAGCCACTGGTGGATGGTATTGGGTCCTAGTATGGCTGGCTGCATGGCCAGAGGAATCCCAGTCCTGATGTTGGTGTACTGGTAGGTGGGGCTGGGTTGTATAGTATTTGACTGTAGAGCCCCTGGGATCCAAGAGCTAGTGGCAGCCTGCATAGGTGGGGCAGTTGTCCCAGGGATCCCAGGATTGCTGTCTCTCCATTGGTCCTGGCTGGTCCCAGCACTAGTGGGACCCCTGGGGATGGAGCCCCATTCCGAGGTCTCTGGCTGTAGAGCCGTGGGGGTCCCAGGGCTACTGCTGGTGCATTGGTGTGCTGGGCTGGATCCTGTGCCCTCTGGTGATCAGGGCCAATCCCAGGGTTCTGTGGGCTTAGATGGTCTTAAGGCAGCAGGTCTGCTGGTGGAGGTTGTGTCTCAGCCCTGCTAGTTGTTTGGCCAGAGTTATCTCAGTACTGCTGCCTACAGGTTGGTGGACATGCCTGAGTCTTAGCACTTACAGGCTAGAGGAGTGATTCCAAAATGGTGCTTATCAGCACCAGTGTCCACCAGGTAGAATGAGCTTCCAAAAATGGCTACCACCAGTGTCTGTGCTTCCAGAGTGAGTTCCAGTTGCCTCCCACCTCTCTGGGAAGCTTTTCAAAATCAGCAGCTGAGTCTGACCCAGGCTCCTTTCAAATGACTGCTTTTTCTCTAGGTCCTAGAATGTGTGAGATTTTGTGTGTGCTCTTTAGGAGTGGAGTCTCTATTTTACACAGCCCTCTGGCTCTCCTGAAAGTAATCCACTCTGACTTTTAAATGTTCTGGAGGCTTATCTCAGTGTAAGACCCCTGAGATGGGGAGCCTGATGAGTATCTTGGACTCCTTGCTCCTTGGAGAGAACCTCTGTGCAACTGTAATTATCCTCACATTTGTGAGTTGACTATCTGGTATGGGTCTTGACTACCCTGCATCTCCACTTCTCCTTCCCTTTGTGGTTCCTTCTTTGTATCTTTTGTTTTAGAAGGTCTTTTTTGCTAATCTTCTCATCAGGAGGTTTTTCTCACCAGCAGTTGTCCATGGGAGAAGGTGAGCTTGGGGTCTTCCTACTTGTTCATCTTGGCCGCTCCCTCTCATTCAAATCTTTAATTTGTGTTAATTTTGTATATGGCGTAAGATGGTGGTCTAGTTCCATTCTTTTGCATATGACTCTCCAATTTTCCCATTTATTAAAGAGACTATCCTTTATCCATTGTATGTTGCTTGTTCCTTTGTCAGAAATTAATTTTTCAGGTATATGTGGGTTTGTTTCTAGACTTTCAGTTCCATTGGCCTTTGTTTTTGTACCAGTACCATACTGTTTTGATTTTATTAGCTTTGTAGTATAGTTGCAAACCAGGGCTTTTGATACCTCCAGCTTTGTTTTTCTTCTTCCAGATTGTTTTGGCTAGTGAGGATCTTTAGTGGTGGACATGAGTTTGAGGGAACTCCAGGAGATAGAAAAGGACAGGGAAGCCTAGTGTGCTTCATGGGGTTGCAAAGAGTCAGACACAACTGAATGACTGAATAACAACAACAAATTTTAGAATTATTTGTTTCAGTTATGTGAATATGCCATTTGAATTTTGATTGGGATTACACTGAATCTGTATATTGCTTTAGGTAGAATGGACATTTCAACAATATGAATTCTTAGCCTCATTTGCAGCTAAGCACAGCCATATGATTCTTTTAATCGATAGGTTTTAAGCAGGTTACTTCCAGGTAGAAATATTTAGCTATAGAAGAATGACCTGGCTGTCTCTCTTCCTGAAGTAGTGATTATGGATGCAAGGTGCTAAAATGTCAGAGCTTCTATTGTCTTGGATCCACAAGTGAGTAAGCAGACCACTCTCATTCCCTTCACGTCCCATATACACACTGAACGTACAGCATGAACAAAAACTTACCTTAACGTAACTTATTTTGACTTATAAAGTTAGGTTTCTCTTGCTAGCAACTAAAAGCATCCTAGGTGATATAGTTTATAATTCCTTGTACATGTGATATACACAGTATATGCAGGTTATACATTCAGAATGATCTGCAAAACTTATACTTGTTTGAAGAAATCATTTGTACTTAACTCTACCTTGCTGAATTTGGGGTACTCAAGCATAGCCTTGTAAAACATGAATTATGATGATTCTTTATCCTGTCCTTGCAAATCAATGTTTACAACAAAAGGCTATCTAGAATGCACGTTTAGATGCTTGTAATTTCTAGTGAGACTCATTTCTGCTTTTATTTGAAGCTGTTATCTATGTATCTGTAATCTCAGGCTTTGAGAGTGAGTAAACTTGTATCAGTGTCATAAGCATGATACTTTATATACCAAGTGGCATTTTCTGCTGTATTTGGCAGAGAAAAATATCCTGCTTCTGATTCTGATCAGAATCATTAGACTTAGTCATTATGCAAAAATATTGGCAAAGCTAGTGCACGTTTTGCCTGCTGAGAAGTATTTGGATAAATTGGTATTTTTTTGAGACTGCATCCAGTTTTAGAAGTAACACACATAAAAATATTTTTATATGAAGTACTGTAATAAGGATGATTTTCTTTTTAAGTTGAGTGATATAAATTAAGATAAGTACAATGAGAAATATCTTGAATTTTGTTAGTGATTTTCCTAACGTCACATTTAGGAACATCAACATTTAGTATAGTATGGAGCTATACTAAAAGCTTGAAATTTATTTCACTATATGAAAGATTCTGTATCTCCATTTAGTTCTGCAAATGTGTACACTATACATTTAATGTATGGCTAATACTGTGCTAAGTTCTTTTCATTTTAAAATAATTTGTTTAATTTTGAAATTATTTGAGTTATTAAAGACTTATCTCTTCTTGAGACAGAATGGTTAAAATAAGACAAGTGTTTGAAAATATTCTTATACTTGATTAGAATAATCTCTGGTTGTGTTGTTTTGTGGCCACAGTGGCTATGAGTATCTGACTATAAATTATTTTTAAACCATTTTATTTTGAAGTTTTACTGATAGACAGTGAGCTATACATAGCTCAGTTCAGTTGAGTTGCTTAGTTATGTCCAACTGTTTGCGATCTCATGGGCTGCAGCATGCCAGGCTTCCCTGTCCATCACCAATTCCCAGAGTTTACTGAAACTCATGTCCATTGAGTCAGTGATGCTATCCAACCATCTCATCCTCTGTCGCCCCCTTCTTTTCCCACCTTCAGTCTTTCCCAGCATCAGGGTCTTTTCCAGTGAGTCACTTCTTCGCATCAGGTGGCCAAAGTATTGGAGTTTTAGCTTCATCATCAGTCCTTCCAATGAATATTCAGGACTGGTTTCCTTTAGGATGGACTGGTTGGATCTCCCTGATGTCCAAGGGACTCTCAAGAGTCTTCTCCAATGCCACAGTTCAAAAGCATCAATTCTTCAGTGCTCAGCTTTCTTTATAGTCCAACTCTCACATCCATACATGACTACTGGAAAAACCATAGCTTTGACTAGACAGACCTTTGTTGGCAAAGTAATGTCTCTGCTTTTTAATATGCTGTCTAGGTTGGTCATAACTTTTCTTCCAAGGAGCAAGCATCTTTTAATTTCATGGCTGCAGTCACCATCTGCAGTGATTTTTGGAGCCCCCCAAAATAAAGTTTGTCACTGTTTCCACTGTTTCCCCATCTATTTGCCATGAAGTGATGGGACCAGATGATATGATTTTAGTTTTCTAAATGTTGAGTTTTAAGCCAGCTTTTTCACTCTCTTTCACTTTCATCAAGTGACTCTTTAGTTCTTCTTCGCTTTCTGCCATAAGGGTGGTATCATCTGCATATTTGAGGTTATTGATATTTCTCCTGGCAATCTAGATTCCAGCTTGTGCTTCTTCCAGCCTAGCGTTTCTCATGATGTACTCTGCATAAAAGTTAAATAAGCAGAGTGACAATATACAGCCTTGATGTACTCCTTTCCCTATTTGGAACCAGTCTGTTGTTTCATATCCAGTTCTAACTGTTGCTTTTTGACCTGCATACAGATCTCAGGAGGCAGGTCAGGTGGTCTGGTATTCCCATCTCTTTCAGAATTTTCCACAGTTTGTTGTGATCCACACAGTCAAAGGCTTTGGTATAGTCAATAAAGCAGAAGTAGCTGTTTTTCTGGAGCTCTCTTGCTTTTTCAATGATCCTACGAATGTTGGCAATTTGATCTCTGGTTCCTCTGCCTTTTCTAAATCTAGCTTGAACATCTGGAAGTTCACACTTCACGTACTATTGAAGCCTGGCTTGGAGAATTTTGAGCATTACTTTACTAGCATGTGAGATGAGTGCATTTGTGTGGTAGTTTGAGCATTCTTTGGCATTGCCTTTCTTTGGGATTGGAATGAAAACTGACCTTTTCCAGTCCTGTGGCCACTGCTGAGCTTTCCAAATTTGCTGGCATATTGAATTCAGCACTTTCACAGCATCATCTTTTAGGGTTTCTATCACCTCCACTAGCTTTGTTCGTAGTGATCCTTCCTAAGGCCCACTTGACTTCACATTCCAGAATGTCTGGCTCTAGGTGAGTGATCACACCATCTTTCTTATCTGGGTGGTTAAGATCTTTTTTGAATGATCATATGTATTTTTGACACTTCTTAATATATTCTGTTAGGTTCATATCATTTCTGTCCTTTACTGTGCCCAGCTTTGCATGAAATGTTCCTTTGGTATCTCTAATTTTCTTGAAAAGATCTCTAGTCTTCCCATTCTGTTGTTTTCCTCTATTTCTTTGCATTGATCACTGAGGAAGGCTTTCTTATCTCTCCTTGCTGTTCTTTGGAATTCTGCATTCAAATGGGTATATCTTTTCTTTTCTCCATACATATGTCAAAGCATATCAAAGTGTACTCTTTAAATATGAATACATCCTTGAAATCGTCACCACAATTAAGATAATGGTCATGTATATCATACCCTCAACTTTCCTAGTGCTCCTTTGTCAACGTTTTCCTCTACCTCTTCCACTCCACACTCTACCCTCTCCTCCCATTCCCAGGCAATCACTAATCTGCTTTTTGTCACTATAAACTAATTTACATTTTGTAAAATTTTGTACAAATTGATTCAGATAGTACATACTATTTTTTGAGGGGTCTTTTTTCACTTAGTATAATTGTTTTGGTAACTGTGTTAGTAGCTTGTATTACTAGTTCATTTTTATTGGTGAGTAGTATTTCATTATTTGGATACAGCAGTTTTTTGGCTCCTTTTCATGGACATTTAGGTAGTTTTCAATTTTTGTCTATACAAATAAAGCTGTTATGAATATTTATGTTCAGGTGTTTGGATGAACATAGCTTTCATTTCTCTTGGGTAAAAGTGTAGGAGTGGAAGGGCTAAATTGTAGGATAGGTAAAACTTTAGCTTTTTAAGAAATTGCAGTTTCTGGTTCAAGATGGCGGAGTAGGACATGTGCCTATCTCCTGGGAGAGCAACAAAATCACAGTTAGCCGTTGAACAATGGGGGATGCTGGAACCCAACAGAAAGAGATATCCTATATCCAAAGACAAAGAAGAAGCTCCAACAAGACAGAAGGAGGGATGCAATCACAATAAAATCAAATCCAATACCCTCCAGGTGGGCCACTCAAAAACTGGAGAACAATAATACCCAAGAAGTTCTCCCACCGTAATGAGGGGTCTGAGTCCCACGTCAGGCTTCCCAGCCTGGGGATCCAGCAAAGGGATTGGGAAGCCCTTGAAGGCCAGCATGATTTGATTACAGGACTTCTGCAGGACTGGGGGAAGTAGAGACTCAACTCTTGGAGGGCACAAACAGAATTGATATGCGCCAAGGTCCAAGGGACAGGAGCAGTGACCTCACAGGAGACTGAACCAGACCTGCCTGCTTGTGTTCGAGGGTCTCCTATGGAGGCATGGGCTGGGGGGCTTCCTGCAGGGATGGGAGCACTGGCAGCAGCAGACCTGGAAGCTGTCCCTTGGCTTAAGGACTCTTGGAGGTCACCATTAACCCTACCAGGGCCCTATAGACCCCAGGGCTGGGTCACCTCAGGACAAAAAGCTAACAGGGAGCACAATCCCATCCTTCAGCAGATAATTGGATTAATGCTTTACTGAGCAAGGCCCTGCCCACCAGAGCAAGACCCAGTTTTTCCCACCCAACCCCTCCCATCAGGAAGCTTACACAAGGCTCTTTGCCTCATGCACTAGAAGGCAGACAGAAGAAGCAAGAAGAACCACAATTTCACAGTGGCTAGAATGGAAACCACATTACAGAAAGTTGATCAGGATAAGAAAGCAGAGAGTTATGTCCCAGATGAAGGGAGAAGATAAAACCCGAAAGACAACTAAATGAAGTGGATCTAGGCAACCTTCCAGAAAAGGAATTCAGTATAATGATGATGATCCAGGATCTCAGAAACAGAATGGAAAAAATGCAAGAAATGTTTGCCAGAGACCTAGAAGAACTAAAGAACAAATAGAGATGAACAATATACCCGAAGGAATCAATAGTAGAAGAACTGAGGCAGAATAACAGATAAATGACCTGGAGGACAGAATGGTGGACGTCACTGCTACAGAACAGAATATAGAAACAAGAACGAAAAAGAAATGAAGACAGTGTAAGAGACCTCTGGGACAACATTAACTGCACCAATATTCACATTATAGGGGTCCCAGAAGAAGAATACAGAGGGAAAGGACTTTAGAAAATATTTGAAGAGTTAATAGCTGAAAATTTCCCTAACATGGGAAAGGAAACAGTCAACCAAGTCCAGGAAGTGCAGAGCATTCCAAGCAGGGTAAATGCAAAGAGGAGCACACCGAGACACATAGTAATCAAACTGACTAAAATTAAAGACAAAGATAAAATATTAAAAGCGACAAAGGAAAAACAATAAATAACATACAAGGGAACTCCCATAAGGTTATCAAATGATTTCTCAACAGAAACTACAGGCCAGAAGGGAGTGATATGATTTATTTAAAGTGATGAAAGGGAAGAACCTACAACCAAGAATACTCTACCCAGCAAGACTGTGATTCATATTTAACAGAGAAATCAAAAGCTTTCCAGACAAGCAAAAGTTAAGAGAATTCAGCACCACCAAACCAGCTTTACAACGAACGGTAAAGGAACTTCTCTTGGCAGGAAACACAAGAGAAGGAAAAGACCTACACAAAATAAACCCCAAACAATTAAGAAAATGGTAATTATACTGCCAATTATCTTAAATGTAAGTGGATTAAATGCACCAACCAAAAGATATAGACTGGCTGGGTAGATTAAAACAAGTGCGCTTCTGCTTACCACACCACTCTACTTAACCCCTCCAAATTGTATGTATTTATTTTATATTGTTAGGTTAATCATGTTTCCATTATGGCTTGCAATTGTAATTATCTTTTGTTTTTATCTGGCTATTAATTGTGAAAACATCTTTTACTATTGTGATTATGTAACTGTTATTAACTTAGTACCATTGTATCATGATTGGTCAACAGAAAATAATATAATTTTATATCATTAAAACTACCATTTAATAGAAAAACCTGTAACCACTTTTTAAAATCCAGATGCATATCAGAGTTAGCTGGGAAATTTTTGAAAAATACAAATGCTCAGATATTTCTTTTTTTTTCCTCCGAAGCTCCACATAAACGTATTTAATGAGCAGCCATGTTTAAAAACAACTAGACTTTATGATGATATTTTCATTTTATATAGTTGGTTTCACTTTTTCTATTTCCTTTTCACTGCTTATTTATGTTTTTCAATTTTTCTGTCTCTTTTTTTTTTTGATGTTCTTTCTCAAGTCTTTATCAAGCATAGTAGCTATCAAGCATAGTAGAAATGCTTTTGTGTGTATATGTATATATATGTGTGTGTGTGTGTGTATATATATATGTATGTATGTGTATGGATATATACATACCTTTTTCAAGACTCCACATTGTATTTAATTGCATTGAGCAGTTTCAACTGCATGCAACAAATTCTGGTAAATTCTCTTTTCATTTTTATTCTGTTACAAATACTTTCTATTTCCTTGTTATGACTTCTTAGATAACGCCCATCATTTGAAAGTAGACACTTAATTTCCAAATGCATGGGATTTTTAAAGTATCTTTGATATTATTTTCTATTTTGGTATTAATTTCATATTAAAATGCTTCTCTGTAATTACTGTCTGTGTTTTTTCAGTCTTCTGACTTTATTGAACCTTTCAGTGGCTAAGTCAAGATCTCTCTTGGTAAATGTCACATTATACTTGAAAATATGTGAGTTATTTTCAAAATCTTTTGATATTGATCTCTAATGTAATTCCACAGTGATAAGAGAATAGACTGTATGATTTCAGTACCTTTAGACTATCAAATTTTTGAACCTGGTCTTATGTCTGTGAATATGTTCTAGTGTCTCCTAGTTTATAATCTGTGGGAACTTGAATAGAATTTTTATTCTACTGTTTTGTGAAAATTATATAAATCTTAATTATGTTGAATGGGTTCATAGTACTTTTCAGGTCTACTATACTTCTCTGTATATTCATTCTGTTAATTTTTGAGATATTGAAACTCCAACTAAAAATCTTAATTTATCTACTTAAAAATAATTATAATATATAGTAGAACTATAACTTTGTTCTGTATTTTCCAAGTCTCCTATAAGTGTGTTATCATATTTTCATAATTAAAAAAATAAAAAGTAACACAAAAAAATTACTGTGTACACCTGAAACTAATACAGTATAGTAAGTCAGCTAGCTTACTTGAATAAAAAAATTCCTAAGTTATTTTCAAAAGGGGTTATACCATTCTATTCCCTCTTGCAGTATATGAGAGTTTCCAGTTCTACATCCTCACCAACACTTACGATGGTCAGTCTTTTTTAATTTTAGCCCTTCTAATGTGTTTGTATTAATATTGCACAATCATTTTAAATTGTATTTTTCTAATACAAGTCCTTTGTCAGATACATGATTTGCAAACGTTTTCCTCCCAGTTTATGCCTTCCTTTTTTATTTTCATATTGGTATCTTTTGAAGAACAAGAAGTTAATTTTATTGAAGTCCAGTTTATTGATTATTTTACTTTAAAGTTTGTGCCTTTTATGTCCTATATAGGAAATCTTTTCCTAACCCAAGCTTGCTGAGATTTTTTTTCCTATGTTTTCTTTCAGAGATTTTATAGTTTTAGCTCTTACACTTTAGGTCTATGATCCATATTGAGTTCATGTTTATATATTGTATGAGCAAAGGGTTCAGATTCATTTTTGTACGTACCTTTCCAGTTTTTCTATACTATCAAAGATTATTCTTTCCCTATTATTTTGGAGCTTGTCAAAAATCACACAATATATATGTGACTATTTCTGAACTCTTTTTTTTTCTGTTCCATTTATCTGTATATATGTCTCTATGCCTTGATTATTTTAGCCTTTTGATGAGTCTTGAAATCAAGTAGTGTAAGTCCTCCAACTTTGTTCTTTTCAAAGTTGTTTGGCTGTTCTAGGTTATTTACATATATGCCCTTTATCAGGTTGTGGAAGTTTTTCTCTATTCCAGGTCTGATGAGATTTTAAAAATTTTGAGTGGTTATTTTTGATATGTGCTTTTCTGCCTACATTGAAGTACACATAAGTTCTTGAAGATTGTATTCTCATCTAACTGTTTTGACTGCCTTTGTGGTAATTTTGTGTTTGTTTTCCACAGTCCCATATGTTTTGAAATTCAAGCCATGGTGTCTATAATGGGATTGAAGATCATTATGTAAGCATTTGTCAACCAACTCAGAGGGACAGGACTCTCTGCACTTTTGATGCCTAGATTCTTACTTGGCTGAGGCACTTAAGTATTTACTTAAGCATTCATTTCACAAATATTCAACACAGTATTAGTCAAAGTAAATACTAGTTGTGGTAACAAAATCCTAAATCTCAGTGGCTTAACATAAAAAGTGTTAATTTTTGCTAGTGTGACAGTTCAGTTCAGTTGCTCAGTCATGTCTGACTCTTTGCAACCCCATGGATGGCAACATGCCAGGGTTCCCTATCTTTCACCAACTCCTGGAGCTTGCTCTAACTCATGTCCATTGAGTCGGTGATGCCATCCAACCATTTCATCCTCTTTCGTCCCCTTCTCCTCCTGCCTTCCGTCTTTCCCAGCATCAGGGTCTTTTCCAGTGAGTCAGTTGTTTGCATCAGGTGGCCAAAGTATTAGAGTTTAAGCTTCAGCATCAGTTCTTCCAACGAATATTCAGTGCTGATTTTCTTTAGGATGGACTGGTTGGATGTCCTTGCAATCCAAGGGACTCTCAAGAGTCTTCTGCAATGCCACAGTTCAAAAGCATCAATTCTTCAGTGCTCAGCTTTCTTCATAGTTGAATTCTCACATCCATACATGACAACTGGGAAAACCATAGCTTTGACTAGACGGACCTTTGTTGGCAAAATAATGTTTCTACTTTTTAATATGCTATCTAGGTTGGTCATAGCTTTTCTTCCAAGGAGCAAATGTCTTTTAATTTCATGGCTGCAGTCATCATTTGCAGTGATTTTGGAGCCCCCCCCCGCCCAAAGTAAAGTCTCTCACTGTTTCCATTGTTTCCCCATCTATTTGCCATGAAGTGATGGGACTGGATGCCATGATTTTAGTTTTCTGAATGTTGAGTTTTAAGCCAACTTTTTCACTCTCCTCTTTCATCAAGAGACTCTTTAGTTCCTCTTTATTTTCTGCCATAAGGGTGATGTCATCTGCGTATCAGAGATTATTGATTTCTCCTGGAAATCCTGATTCCAACTTGAGCTTCAGCCAGCCTGGCATTTTGCATGATGTACTCTGCATAGAAGTTAAACAAGCAGGGTGACAATACACCACCTTGATGTGACAAGCGTGACAGGCCGCTGTATGTCAATTTTCTCTCTTGTGCATATTTTTATATACAGATTTCCTGAAGGTTCCCCAGTTTCTCTGGGATCCTTCCATTTTCTGGCTGCACTGATTCAGTTCTTTACTTCCAGCCTTGTGCTTTGGGGGAGAATTTAGAAGACTGCACAGGATTTTTTAGAGGCCAGGCATGAAAGGCATGTACATCATTTATGCTCTCATTTCTTTGGCCAAAACTTAGTCATACAGCCAGCCTAACTTCCAAGCTGCTGGGAAGTATTCATTTGGCACAGATGTGGGGAGTGCTGGTAAACTCTGTCACATACAACTCTTTTGAGTTAGGCACTGTGGTAGGTGCTGGGGATGTAATAGTGGACTTGATTCTTGTTCTGGCTGAGGTTACCTTCCAGGATGGATTGGGAGTAGAGAGTGTTGTGGCATACTTGGGTATTTGATAAAGGAAGAATCATTTACTGTCTTCCATTTGTGATTGGCCAGATGACTTCTCCTGCTTGATGAAGTTAAGGTAATTATTTTCATAGGAAAAAGTAAACTATTGAATATATTAACATGAATTATAATATAATTGAAGCATTGAAAATGTCACTAAACTTATTATTAGTGTAAGTAGTATTTTAACCAGATCTGTAAAGAACAAATATGGTAGATGTATATGGCTTACATGATGTCTGAAAATTTTTTTGAGTCAGTGTGATCTCGGGTGGCCTTGGCCTATAGCAGCTTCAGTCTGGATATCCGTTCCTGTCCAGAGGTTGAGGTGGGGAGAAACTCTTCAGCCTGGGGCTCATCTATCTCCTACCTCAATTTACCCACATTTAAACACTAAGTTATTTTACTTATCTTTAAGATGAAAGTTATTTTCAGCTTATCTTTTAGCTGAATAGCAGTCTGACAATACTAAATCGGACTTCTTTTTTTTTGGCAGCAGCTGGCAGGAGCTAAGTTCTGGCCATCTTCTTTGGATAGTCTTTAGTCTTCTGGTTGCCTCAAGCCCATCTGATTGCTTTACTCATTTTACTGACCTCTTTTGGACATTTGAATTTATGACTTTTGTATGAAGTGATTTACTAACTTTTGGAACATCTTGAAATGACACTTAGAGAAAGAAATGGGTAGTTCAGAACAAATGTATCATACTTACTGGGGAAATTGCTATAGTTAGTAATCTATGTTCTCTGATGAGTTCAGAGTTTCATAGTTGAAAGCTTATTGTTATTATCCTGAGCAATAATATACCATACGCCCTTTAGAAATCAGAGCTTTTGTTCTAATGATTTTTTTTAAAGTTTATTGATTTTATAAGCTTGTTTTTTTTTTTTTCACTATTTTTGGGTCTTGGTTCATTTCTAATATTACCTTGGTCATAAACCCTACTAAATGTGTTTCATACTTCCATGAAACCATACATACCAAAGTAAGACAGGTATTCAAACAAAAAAGAAAAATAGAGTGGAGCCTTTTCAAAAAAATTAATCTGGACCAGGGTTAGGGGTTCTTGAGAGATTGCCCAAAAGAAGATAGCTGCTGAAGAACTGCTAGGGTTACTTCTGTTGTACATCTTTTAAATGTGTCTTAATTCTTATGGCATGATAATATTTTCAGTTACTAAAAGAGTTAACTGATTTTAGCAGCAAACATTCACCTTTGATAATAATTTCTCTTTGAAATGTTTACAGAGAAGGAAAATGAGGTTGCTTAGTGGCAAAGCTGTTGAGTGTTTTCCCGGGAAACTAACTCTTGTCTAGTGCTCTTTTCATTGCACCAGCAGCTCCATATCAAGGGGTTCTGATGCTTCCTATTGAAGCATTCTTAAGCAAGTTTTTGGCAGACTTTTTTGTTGCATCTTTCTACTGTATAAATAGAGGCATTAGAAGAAATGTAATTTTTGAATACTGCTTAACCAGTTTCTGCTTGGTAATGTGCCCCAAGACCCTCAATGAATGCCAGCAAACAAATTAGACCCACAGTGTACTTGATATGTATATCTTTTCCCCAAACAAAATTTGAATTCTACAAACACAAATTGAGTCATTTTCCAAATGTTTGTATATGAATGGAAGTTTTTGTCCTGTCCTTCTCTAACCAATACCATAAAACTTCTGAAAGTCTATGATGCATTTGTTTTACAATGTTAATCCAAAACAAAACTTTATTCTGACTAAACTTGTAGCTATAGAGAGATACCAAACTCATTTCCATTGATCAGTACAACATGTTTGTACCAACTATATCCAAAAAAATGTGTAAAAGAGTGCCATGCTGTAAATTATAGTTGTAAACACAAGTGCAGCTGTTACAAATCTAGCAAAACCTCAGATTAAACAATTTAAAATTTACTGAAGATGACATTCCAGACCCATTTTTCATAATATAAACACTCTGGGACATGCCTTTGAAATGAGTGGGATTGTCATTAATATTAATGCCACTGAATTCAAGACTGGGAGGTCATTTCTTTTGAGCTTCATTTTCACTCCTAATTTTGGAATAAAATATGCTTTTAGCCTAAAGTATGGCATGTTTATTCACGGCCTGAAAAAAATTTGATCCTGTTGTTTTTGAATTGCAGGCATGCAAAAATGTGGTATAAATATTTTAGTCTTTATTTATGACCTTTTAACTTAAATGAGTTTGTTAGAATTAAATTTGGCAAAAATTAGCTGCTAGTGGAATCCAGTTGCTTTGGTCAATTAAAAAAATAAAAAGACACTAAAAATAGTTGCTATTTTAAGATTGTATTAGTTTGACATTTTAGAATCCTGTACTTAAGGAATTTTATTTAAATGATTCTGAGCATGTTTCTTGTGGTTTTGCCTTTCAGCTAGACCAGGGTGGGACAAGCATTCAAAATCTGCACCACTCTAATTTGCTTTTCTCCTTATTTTCCACTTAGTGGTATGACTGGTTGAGTATCAATTCAGCATTATAATATTTTCTAGAATTACATTCTGTGCTCTGATATCTTATGACATCTTGTATGAATTTTGAATATATAAGGGTCAAATTTAAGCTCTTTGAATGAACTAGGCTACTAGTTCTGGGTGGTAGGGGGTGGGGAGGAGGAGGCAGGTGGTTGTTTTGGTTTTGTTTCCTTGTTCATTGTTGACTAGATTTTAAAATTCATTTGCCTTTTCTGAATTTCTTGTCTAGAGTTTTGAGGGAGCCTTTAAATTGGGTAATGGAGCACTTATGTGACTGTTGATAAACTACCTCTAGTCCTTGAATAAAAAGAGGCATTTATCTAAAGAAGCCAGTGGAATCTCTCATTTACATTTGTTCTCTAACTTCTGTCGAACATATTTTTTTGATCAGGAGAATTGCCAGCCATTGTCAAGTACCGTGTTGTAACCTAACATTGGTAGTTGTGATTGGTAGCACGTAGCTGATCTTGTTATCCCTTATTCAGAAGAACTTTGGATATTTCTGTCAACATAGAAGATTGGTATACCACAATGACTGCTACTGTTGCTTTTGCCTTGTCTTCTTTCTTTTTTTCCCCCTTTCGTTTTACTTTAAGAGTTTGTGGAGGTTTAACTCTTTTGTTATTTACATGAGATAGAAATCTGGGCAGATATAAATAACCCCTTCTTTTCTTGTTTAAAAGTTTCTTTGCAACCATCTGAGGATTTTTCTTCCTTACCATCCATTCTTCTATTCTTTCTCTGGTATTACATATATCTTCTCTTTTGGGGGAAGTACATTCTCTAGTACCTTCTTAAAATGGTGTGTGGGAGGTAAATTATTTCTGGTCACTGTACTAGTTATACTCGATTGATAGTTTGTCTGGATATAGAATTCCAGGTTGGAAATAATTTTCCTTCAGAATTGTGAATTCTGAATAATTTACCTTCAAAATTGTTCCATTTCCCTCTGTCTTCCAATGCTTTTATAATAAAATCTTATGATGATGTGCTATTGTGTGAAATTTTTCATCCATTGTGATGGGCGCTTGGCTAGCCCTTCCAATCTGAAAGTGCTTGTCTTCTAGTTTTTGTTTTTAAGTTTTGTTGATTATATCCTCCCTTCATTTTCTTTGGTGCTTGACCTCCAAATATTTAAAATTTGCCTCCAGGAGTAATGCTTCTATAACTGGAGTAACTGTTCTCTAAGAGATAGGGAGCAGGTTTTTTTTTTTTTTCAGTATAAAAATGTTTGTTGTTTGATAAGTTAGGGGTGCTCAAGACAACCTCCAGGTTTGATAATTCACTAGGAAAACTCAGAATTCAGCATATAGTTGTTGCCATGCCTATGATTTATTGCAGGGAAAGAACACAAAGCAAAGTCAACAAAGGGAAAAGGTGCATGGGATGAAGTCTGGAGGAAACCAGACACAAGCTTCTAAGAGTCTTTTTCTTGAGGAGTCACACAAAGCATGTAATTTCACCAGCAGAATTATGACAACACATGTGAAATGTCATCCATCAGGGAAGCTCATTAGAGATTCAGTGCCTAAGGTTTATTTTGGGGGCTGGTTGCATAGTCATCCACTGTTGAGCAAGTATCAAAATTTCAAACCCTTGGAAGGAAAGCAGATGTTCAGGATCAGTGACATTGTTTGTACAGTTTGTGCAGAGAGAGTCCATCTTAGCAGTTAGGTCGGTAGGAACTAATACAGTATCCAAGTTCCCAGACCCTAGCCAAGGGACACCCTTGCAAGTTTTTTTCATTCTTTTTTTTACTTTTTATTTTTATTGGGGCCCTGCTTATTTAACTTATATGCAGAGTACATCATGAGAAATGCTGGGCTGGAAGAAACACAAGCTGGAATCAAGATTGCCGGGAGATATATCAATAACCTCAGATATGCAGATGACAGCACCCTTATGGCAGAAAGTGAAGAGGAATTAAAAAGTCTCTTGATGAAAGTAAAAGAGGAGAGTGAAAAAGTTGGCTTAAAGCTCAACGTTCAGAAAACGAAGATCATGGCATCTGGTCCTATCACTTCATGGGAAATAGATGGGGAAACAGTGGAAACAATGTCAGACTTTCTTTTTGGGGGCTCCAAAACCACTGCAGATGGTGAGTGCAGCCATGAAATTAAAAGACGCTTACTCCTTGGAAGAAAAGTTATGACCAACCTAGACAGCATATTCAAAAGCAGAGACATTACTTTGCAGACTAAGGTCCATCTAGTCAAGGCTATGGTTTTTCTAGTGGTCATGTATGGATGTGAGAGTTGGACTGTGAAGAAGGCTGAGCACCGAAGAATTGATGCTTTTGAACTGTGGTGTTGGAGAAGACTCTTGAGAGTCCCTTGGACTGCAAGGAGATCTAACCAGTCCATTCTGAAGGAGATCAGCCCTGGGATTTCTTTGGAAGGAATGATGCTAAAGCTGAAACTCCAGTACTTTGGCCACCTGATGCGAAGAGTTGACTCATTGGAAAAGACTCTGATGCTGGGAGGGATTGGGGGCAGGAGGAGAAGGGGACGACAGAGGATGAGATGGCTGGATGGCATCACTGACTCTATGGACGTGAGTCTGAGTGAACTCTGGGAGTTGGTGACGGACAGGGAGGCCTGGCGTGCTGCAATTCATGGGGTCGCAAAGAGTCGGACACGACTGAGCGACTGAACTGAACTGAACTGATAGCTGATTAACAATGTTGTGATAGTTTCAGGTGAACAGGAAAAGGGACTCAATCATACATATACATGTACCGATTCTCCCCTAAACTCACCTTCTGTTTGGGCTGCCACATAGCAATGAACAGAGTTCTATGTGCCATACAGTAGGTCCTTGTTGGTTATCCATTTTAAATATAGCAGTGTGTACATGCCCATCCCAAACTCCCAAACTATCCCTTACAAGCAGTTCTTTCTAAGGAGAGCGGTCTTGGACCTGCTGTGCTGACTCTTTTCTGCATAAAGAGGGAAGCAGTCATTTCTGAGGACCAAAGATAAGTTTTACTTTCAATGAATTTCAGAGTTGTCTGATGGCAAGGTTAAAACCTTACTCAAGTATAAACTGGTCGTGTGGTAAGAGAAGGCAGAAAACTAAGCCTCTAGAAGATTATGAATTAAGGGCAGGAGGTATGGCTCATGAAATATTGGAACTCATGATAAAAAAAAGCTAGTTAAGGAAGAATGGAAGGTTGAGCAGAGACTGAATTTTGTCACTGCTCTGCCCCCGCCACAAATTCATATGCTGAAGCCCTAACCCCTAGTTTGACTGTATTTGGAGATAGCTCTTTAGAGAGATAATTAAGATTAAATGATGTGTTTGTGAAAAGGTTGGCTTAAAGCTCAACATTCAGAAAACAAAGATCATGGCATCTGATCCCATCACCTCATAGCAAATAGATGGGGAAACAGTGGAAACAGTAGCAGACTTTATTTTTGGGGGGCTCCAAAATCACTGCAGATGGTGACTGCAGCCATGAAATTAAAAGACGCTTACTCCTTGGAAGAAAAGTTATGACCAACCTAGACAAGATATTAAAAAGCAGAGACATTACTTTGCCAACAAAGGTCCGTCTAGTTAAGGCTATGGTTTTTCCAGTAGTCATGTATGGATGTGAAAGTTGGACTATAAAGAAAGCTGAGCGTGGAAGAATTGATGCTTTTGAATTGTGGTGTTGGAGAAGACTCTTGAGAGTCCCTTGGACTGCAAGGAGATCCAACTAGTCCATCCTAAAGGAAATCAGTATGGAAGGACTGATGTTGAAGCTGAAACTCCCAATACTTTGGCTACCTGATGCAAAGAGCTGACTCATGTGAAAAAAACCCTGATGCTGGGAAAGACTGAAGGCAGGAAGAAAAGGGGATGACAGAGGATGAGACGGTTGGATGGCATCACTGACTCAATGGACATGAGTTTGAGTAAACTCCATAAGTTGGTGATGGACAGGAGGCCTGGCGTGCTGCAGTCCATGGAATCGCAAAGAGTCAGACATGACTGAGTGACTGAACTGAACTGATGTGTTAGTTGCTCAGTCATGTCTGAATCATGTGAACCCATGGACTGTAGTCCCTCAGGTTTCTCTGACACTGGGATTTTCCAGGCTAGAATACTGGAGTGGGTTGCCATTCCCTTCTTCAGGGGACCTTCCCAACACGGATTCAACCCAGGTCTCCTGCATTATAGACAGATTCTTAACCTTCTGAGACACTAGGGAAGCCGGAGTGGAATCTAATCTGATAGGTCTGGTGGCCTTATAAAAAGAGGGGAGAGATCTCTTTTCCTTCACACACCAAAGAAGAGGTCATGTGAGTACACAGAGATAGATGGCAGGGAAGAGGATCTCACCAGGAACCAAGTTGTCCAGAAACTTTTGGCTTTTTAGCTTCTAAAACTATTAGAAAATGAACTTGTGTTGTTTATGCCACCCACTGTATGGTTTTTGGTTATTTCACCCTGAGTTAAGACAGCTTGAGATCAGAATAGGACCTCAGCTTTATCAAGGTGAATCCTCTGTGAACCAAGAGAATATCATCAGTAACAGGGTGCTGGATTTTCTGCTGTTGTTTTTGTGTGTTTTGCTTCTCTTCTTGTCTGTGAGCTTTCCAACTTTGCTAACTCATCCACATACCATCGCTTCTTAATTAGCAGAGGTCACTAACCCAGTGTTCTGGGTCTGTGCCATCCAGTAGCATAGTCAATAGCTGCACGGCATGGTCCAAATTAATTTAAATTAGTTAAATTAAATATAAATTAAAATTAAGTTCCTCACTGTCACTGGCCACCTTTCATGTGTTTAACAGCCACCTGTGTTTAGGGATGTGGTTGTTGTTGTTCAGTCACTAGTCATGTCTGACACTTTCTGATCCCATGGAGTGCAGCATGCCAGGCTTCCCTGTCCTGCACCATCTCCTGGAGCTTGCTCAAATTCATGTCTGTTGAGTTGGTGATATCATCCAACCACCTCATCCTCTGCCAGCATCAGGGTCTCTTCCAGTGAGTCAGTTCTTTGCATCAGGTGGCCAGAGTATTGGAGTTTCAGCTTCAGCATCAGTCCTTCCAATGAATATTTTGGGCTAATTTCTTTTAGGAAAGACTTGTTTGATCTCCTTGCTGTCCAAGAGACTCTCAAGAGTCTTTTCCAACACCACAGTTCAAAACCATCAATTCCTCAGTTCCTTGGTGCTCAGCACCTTATGGTACAACTCTCACATCCGTACATACCTACTGGAAAAACCATAGCTTTGACTTTGTGGGCCTTTGTCCCCGAAGTAATGACTCTGCCTTTTAATACTCTGTCTAGGTTTGTCATAGCTTTTCTTCCCACGAGCAAAAATCTTTTAATTTCATGGGTGCAGTCACCATCTGCAGTGATTTTGGAGCCCAAGAAAATAAAGTCTGTCACTGTTTCCATTGTTTCCCCATCTATTTGCAATGAAGTGATAGGACTGGATGCCGTGTTCTTAGTTTTTGAATGTCGAGTTTTTTTTTAAATTTATTTGTTTTAATTGGAGGCTAATTACTTTACGATATTGTAGTGGGTTTTGCCGTACATTGACATGAATCAGCATTGACATCAATGTTGAGTTTTAAGCCAGCTTTTTCACTCTCCTCTTTCACCTTCAGTTCCTTTTAGCTTTCTGCCAAAAGAGTGGTGTCATCTGCATATATGAGGTTTTTTATATTTCTCCCAGCAATCTTAATTTCAGCTTGTGCTTCATCCAGCCGAGCATTTCACATGATGTAGTGTGCCAGATCTATAGGGTCATCGAAAAAGCAAGAGAGCTCCAGAAAAACAGCTGCTTCTGCTTAATTGACTACGCCAAAGCCTTTGACTGTGTGGATCACAACAAACTGTGGAAAATTCTTCAAGAGATGGGAATACCAGACCACCTAACCTGCCTCCTGAGAAATATGTGTGCAGGTCAAGAAGCAACAGTTAGAACTGGACATGGAACAATGGACTGGTTCCAGTCAGGAAAGGAGTATGAAAAGGCTGTGTTTTGTCACCTTGCTTATATATTTAACTTATATGCAGAGTACATCATGAGAAATACTGGACTGGATGAGGCACAAGCTGAAATCAAGATTGCTGGGAGAAATATCAATAGATGACACCACCCTTATGGCAGAAAGTGAAGAAAAACTAAAGAGCCTCTTCATGAAAGTGAAAGAAGGGAGTGAAAAAGTTAGCTTAAAACTCAACATTCAGAAAATTAAGATCATGGCATCTGGTCCCATCACTTCATGGCAAATAGATGGAGAAACAATGGATACAGCGACAGACTTTAATTTTTGGTGCTCCAAAATCACTGCAGATGGTGAGTGCTGCCATGAAATTAAAAGCCGCTTGCTCCTTGGAAGAAAAGTTATGACCAACCTAGATAGCTTGTTAAAAGCCAGAGAAATTGCTTTGCCAACAAATGTCCATCTAGTCAGAACTGTGGTTTTTCCAGTGGTCAAGTATGGATGTGAGAGTTGGACTGTAAAGAAAGCTGAGCGCTGAAGAATTGATGCTTTTGAACTGTGGTGTTGGAGAAGACTTTGTCCATTCCTTGGACAGCAAGGAGATCCAACAGAGATCGTAAAGGAAATCGGTCTTGAATATTCATTGGAAGGACTGATGCTGAAGCTGAAACTCCAAGACTTTGGCACCTGATACAAAGAAGTGACTCATTGGAAAAGACCCTGATGCTGGGAAAGATTGAAGGCGAGAGGAGAGGGAGATGACAGAGGATGACATGGTTGGGTGGCATCACCGACTCAGTGGACATGAGTGTGAGTAAACTCTGGGAGTTGATGATGGACAGGGAGGCCTGGCGTGCTGGAGTCCATGGGGTCACAAAGAGTTGGACATGACTGAGCTACTGAACTGAACTGAACTCTGCATGTAAGGTAAAGAAGCAGGGCGACAATATACAGCCTTGACTTACTGCTTTCCCAATTTGGAACTAGTCTGTTGTTCCAAGTCCGGTTATAACTGTTTATTTTTGACATGCATACAGATTTCTCAGGAGTGCACTTATGCAGTAGTTTGAACATTCTTTGGGCTTTCCTTTTTTCAAGTGGTAAAGAATCTGCATGCAATGCAGGAGACCTTGCTTTGATACCTGGGTTGGGAAGATCCCCTGAAGAAGGGAATGGCTACCCACTCCAGTATTCTGGCGTGGAGTATAGTCCATGGAGTTGCAAAGAGCCGGACATGACTGAGGGACTTTCACTTTCACTTTGAGCATTCTTTGGCATTGCCCTTTTTTGGGATCGGAATGAAAACTGACCTTTTCCAGTTCTATGGCCACTGCTGCATTTTCCAAATTTGCTATCGTTTTGAGGGCAGCACTTTAACAGCATCATCTTTTAGGATTTGTAGTAGCTCAGCTAGAATTCCATCACCTTAGCTAACTTTGATCAACGTGATGCACCCTAAGGCCCACTTGACTTCACATTCCAGGATGTCTGGCTCTAGGTCAGTGATCACACCACTGTGCTTATCTCTGTTATGAAGATCTTTTTTATAGTTCTTCTGTGTATTCTTGCCACCTTTTCTTAATCTCTTCTGCTTCTGTTAGGTCCATACCATTTCTGTCCTTTATTGTGCCCATCTTTGCATGAATTGTTCCCTTGGTATCTCTGATTTTCTTGCAGAGATCTCTAGCCTTCCCCATTCTATTGCTTTCCTCTATTTCTTTGCATTGTTCACTTAAAAAGGCTTTCTTATCTCTCCTTGCTGTTCTTCATTTCATTTCACTTCAGTTCATTTGTTCAGTGTTTGCGACCCCATGGACTGCAGCATGCCAGGTCTCCTATCCATCACTAACTCACGGAGTTTACTCAAACTCATGTGCATTAAGTTGGTGATGCCATCCAACCATCTCATCCTCTGTCATCCCCTTCTCCTGCCTTCAATATTTCCTAGCATCAAGGTCTCCAAAGTGTCAGTTCTTCGAATCAGGTGGCCAGTATACTGGAGTTTCATCTTCAGCATCAGTCCATCCAATGACTATTCAAGACCGATTTCCTTTAGGATGGACTGATTGGATCTTGCTGTCCAGGGAACTCTCAAGAGTCTTCTCCAACACCACAGTTCAAAAGCATCAATTCTTTGGCGCTCAGATTTCTTTATAGTCCATCTCTCACATCCATACATGACTAATGGAAAATCCATAGCTTTTACTAGACAAACCTTTGTTGGCAAAGTAATGTCCCTGCTCTTTAATAAGCTGTAGGTTGATCATAGCTTTTCTTCCAAGGAGCAGGCATCTTTTACTCTCATGGCTGCAGTCACCATGTGCATTGATTTGGAGCCCCATAAAACGAAGTCTCTCACTGTTTCCACTGTTTCCCCATCTATTTCCCATGAAGTGATGGGACCAGATGCCATATCTTAGCTTTCTGAATGTTGAGCTTTAAGCCAACTTTTTCACTCTCCTCTTTCACTTTCATCAACAGGCTCTTTCGTTCTTCTTCACTTTCTGCCATAAGGGTGGTGTCATCTGCATATCTGAGGCTATTGATATTTCTCCCAGCAGTCGTGATTCCAGCTTGTGCTTCCTCCAGCCCAGCATTTCTCATGATGTACTCTGCATAGAAGTTAAATAAGCAGGGTGACAATATACAGCCTTGACATAGTCCTTTCCTGATTTGGAACCAGTCTGATGTTCCATGTTCAGTTCTAACTGTTGCTTCTTGACCTGCATACATATTTCTTAGGAGGCAGGTCTGGTGATTTGGTATTCCTATCTCTTGAAGAATTTTCCACAGTTTGTTGTGATCCACACAGTCAAAGGCTTTGGCATAGTCAATAAAGCAGAAGTAGCTGTTTTTCTGGAGCTCTCTTGCTTTTTCGATGATCCTACGAATGTTGGCAATTTGATCTCTGTTTCCTCTGCCTTTTCTAAAACCAGCTTGAACATCTGGAAGTTCACGGTTCACATACTCTTGAAGCCTGGCTTGGAGAATTTTGAGCATTCCTTTGCTAGTGTGTGAGATGAGTGCAGTTGTGTGGTAGTTTGAGTATTGTTTTGCATTGCCTTTCTTTGAGCTTGGAATGAAAACATGTTTCCCAGTCATGTGGCCACTGCTGAGTTCTCCAAATTTGCTGTAATTTTGAGTGCAGCACTTTCACACCATCATCTTTTAGGATTTGAAATGGCTCAACTGAAATTCCATCTCCTCCACTAGCTTTGTTCTTGGTGATGCTTTCTAAGGCTCACTTTGCATTCCAGAATGTCTGGCTCTAGGTGAGAGATCACACCATGGTGATTCTCTGGGTCATGAAGATCTAGTTCTTCTGTGTATTCTTGCCACCTTTTCTTAGTATCTTCTGCTTCTGTTAGGTCCAGACCATTTCTGTCCTTTATTGTGCCCATCTTTGTGTGGTGGCTTGCCTGGTGGCTCAGAGGGTAAAGCGTCTGCCTCCAATGCGGGAGACCCGGGTTTGATCCCTGCGTCGGGAAGATCCCCTGGAGAAGGAAATGGCAACCCACTCCAGTATTCTTGACTGGAGAATCCTATGGACGGAGGAGCCTGGTTGGCTACACAGTCTACGGGGTCTCAAAGAGTCAGACACGACTGAGCGACTTCACTCACTCACTTGCATGAAATGTTCCCTTGGTATCTCTAATTTTCTTGAAGAGACCTTTAGTTTTCCCCATTCTATTATTTTTCCTCTCTTTTCATTGATCACTGAGAAAGTCTTTATATCTCTCCTTGCTATTCTTTGGAACTCTGCATTCAAATTGGCATATCTTTCCTTTTCTCCTTTGCCTTTCACTTCTCTTCATTTCATAGCTATTTGTAAGATCTCATCAGACAACCATTTTGCCTTTTTGCATTTCTCTTTCTTGGGGATGGTGTTGATCCCTGCCTCCTGTACAATGTGATGAACCTCCATCCATAGTTCTTCAGGCGCTCTATCAGATCTAATCCCTTGAATCTGTTTGTCACTTCAACTGTATAATAGTAAGGGATTTGCTTTAGGTCATACCTGAAGAGTGTGGTGGTGTTCCCTACTTTCTTCAGTTTAAGTCTGAATTTGGCAATAAGGACAGAATGGATTAAAGATTTACTGAGCATGGCCCTGCCCATCAGAATAAGACCCTGGTTCCCCCTCAGTCAGTCTCTCCCATCAGGAAGCTTCCATAACCCTCTTATCCTTCTCCATCAGAAGGCAGACAGACTGAAAACCGCAGTCACTGAAAACTAACCAGTCTGATCACATGGACCACAGCCTTGTCTAACACAATGAAACTATGAGCCATGCTTTGTAGGACCACTGAAGATGGACGGATCATGATGGAGAGTTCTGACAAAATGCGGTTGACTGGAGAAGGGAATGTCAACCCGCTTCAGTATTCTTGCCTTGAGAACCCCGTGAACAGTATGAAATGCAAAAAGATAGGACACTGAAAGATGAACTCCCCAGGTCAGTAGGTCCCCAATATGCTACTTTAGATCAGTGGAGAAATAACTCCAGAAAGAATGAAGAGACAAAGCCAAAGCAAAAACAACACCCAGTTGTGGATGTGACTGGTGATGGAAGTAAAGTCCAATGCTGTAAAGAGCGATACTGCATAGGAACCTGGAATGTTAGGTCCATGAATTGTGGTCATACAGGAGACTGCAAGAGTGAACATCAACCTTTTAGGAATCAGTGAACTAAAGTGTCCTGGAATGGGTGAATTTAACTGAGATGGCCGTTATATCTATTATTGTGGTCAAGAATCCCTAAGAAGAAATGGAGTGGCCATCATAGTCAACAAAAGAGTCAGAAATACAGTTCACTTCAGTCGCTCAGTTCATGTCTGACTCTTTGTTACCCCATGAATGGCAGCACGCCAGGCCTCCCTGTCCAATATCAACTCCCAGAGTCCACCCAAACCCATGTCCATTGGGTTTGGTGATGGTGATGCCATCCAACCATCTCATCCTCTGTCGTCCCCTTCTCCTCCTGCCCTCAATCTTTCCCAGCATCAGGGTCTTTTCACATGAGTCAGCTCTTCACATGAGGTGGCCAAAGTATTGGAGTTTCAGCTTCAACATCAGTCCTTCCAGTGAACACCCAGGACTGATCTCCTTTAGGATGGACTGGTTGGATCTCCTTGCAGTCCAAGGGACTTTCAAGAGTCTTCTCCAATACCACAGTTCAAAAGCATCAATTCTTGGTGCTCAGCTTTCTTTATAGTCCAACTCTGACATCCATACATGACCACTGGAGAAACCACAGCCTTGACTAGATGGAACTTTGTTGACAAAATGTTGTCTCTGTTTTTCAATATGCTGTTTAGATTGGTCATAACGTTCCTCCAAGGAGTAAGCGTCTTTTAATTTCATGGCTGCAGTCACCATCTGCAGTGATTTTGGAGCCCAGAAAAATAAAGTCAGCCACTGTTTCCACTGTTTCCCCATTTATTTGTCATGAAGCGATGGGACCAGATACCATGATCTTTGTTTTCTGAATGTTTAGCTTCAAGCCAACTTTTTACTCCCCTTTCAGTTTCGTCAAGAGTCTCTTCTTCACTTTCTGCAATAAGGGTGGTGTCATCTGCATATCTGAGGTTATTGATATTTCTCCCAGCAATCTTGATTCCATCTTGTGCTTCCTCCAGCCCAGCATTTCTCATGATGTACTCTGCATTTAAGTTAAATAAGCAAAGTGACAATATACAGCCTTGACGTACTCCTTTTCCTATTTGGAACCAGTCTGTTGTTCCATGTCCAGTTCTAACTGTTGCTTCCTGACCTGCATACAGGTTTCTCAAGAGGCAGGTCAGGTGGTCTGGTATTGCCATCTCTTTCAGAATTTTCCACAGTGTATTGTGATCCACACAGTCAAAGGCTTTGGCATAGTCAATAAAGCAGACAGATATTTTTCTGGAACACTCTTGCTTTTTCAGTGATCCAGTGGATGTTGGCAATTGGATCTCTGGTTCTTCTACCTTTTCTAAAACCAGCTTAAACATCTGGAAGTTCAGTACTTGGAGCAATCTCAGAAATGACAGAGTGATCTCTGTTTATTTCCAAGGCAAACCATTCAATATCACAGTAGTCCAAGTCTGTGCCCCAACCGGTAATGCTGAAGAAGCTGAAGTTGAACGGTTTTATGAAGACCTACAGGGGTCTTCATAAAGATGTCTTTTTGATTATAGGAGACTGGAATGCAAAAGTAGTAAGTCAAGAGATACCTGGAGTAACAGGCAAATTTGGCCTTGGAGTACAAAAGGAAGCAAGGCAAAGGTTAACAGAGTTTTGCCAAGAGAATGTACTCGTCATAGCAAACACCCTCTTTCAACAAAGTGAGAAGACCCTACACATGAACCTACCAAATGTTCAATACTGAAATCAGATTGATTATATTCTTTGCAGCCAAAGATGGAGAAGCTCTATACAGTCAGCAAAAAACAAGACCAGAGCTTACTGTGACTCAGATCATAAACTCATTATTGCCAAATTCAGACTTAAATTGGTTTTCTTAGATCTCTGCATTGAGATGGGTGTATCTTTCCTTTTCTCCTTTTGCGTCTCTTTTTTTGTCAGCTATTTCTAAGGCCTCCTCAGTGAACCATTTTGCCTTTTTCATTTTCTTTTTCTTGAGGATGGTCTTAATCACTGCCTCCTGTACAGTGTTATGAATCTCCTTCCATAGTTCAGGCACTCTGTCTACCAGATCTAATCCCTTGAATCTATTTGTCACTTCCACTGTATAATTTAAGGGTTTTAATTTAAGTTGTACCTGAATGGCCTAGTGGTTTTCCCTACTTTCTTCAATTTAAGTCTGAATTTTGCACTAAAGAGTTCAGAGCCACAGTCAGCTCCTGGTCTTGTTTTTGCAGACTGTATGGAGCTTTTCATATTTGTTTGCAAAGAATCAGATGGCATAGATATTGAGCAAAAATCTTCATCATTGTAGAAAGCCTTTCTTAGCAGCACTTTTCTAAATAGTAGCTTCAGACGTCTCACTATTTTCTGTCTCAATGGTTCCAGATTTCTATAGATTCAAGGCATACTTACAAATATTAAAGTTGTTGGTGGATGTCTTTAAAAGTTTTGAAACTAAGAGATGGACACCAATTACAGAGCAAATTCTGTTAAAGTATAATATGTCGAGCTGAGTCTGCAACTATATTTGCAATTATCAAGCTATTCTTTTGGTCATGCTTCTGTAGTGTGCGCCCCTAGAAAGTGTTTTCTGCTTCTACTGGGCTTGTGATGTATTGATAGGATGAAGAACTTGGATAAACATGCCTTTATACCCTGACACACTCTTCCCTATTTTACTCTTCTGGATGTTTGCTCTGCTCTCTCCTGGAGGTAGTAGATGCAGTTGCTTTAGAAGGAAGCATCAGTATCCAGGTTGTTCTGCTGAGCACTAATTAATCTGAGGAATTATAGACTGAGGTCAGTAGAAATGGCAGTCTGGCATTATTAGGAACAGAATGTCTCATGAAAGAATAAACTGTACAGAATTGTTCAGAACGGTCATAGTCTCCATGGTAACTGGCCCACCAGTTCATATCATCATGTGGGCCCTGGTCTTTAGAGTCCTCAAAACAACCCTGTGTAGTATTTATTATTCCACTTCCAAAGCCAACTGAAGGTAACTCAGGAAATTTTCATGTAGTTTTTCCTGGGCCACTGGACTAGTGAATAGAGATGCTGGATTCAAGTTCTTCCAGTTGATCTTCACAACTTGTGTTTTTTGCACCATAATGCAGCTAGGCTGTGTCTGTGGCACTTCCTCTCCACTGAGTGGGACAGCTGACTCAAAGCTGTATTCTGTGTGAAAGGGGTTGTTTGTAGATTGAACACACATTTAGCTTCCCAAGTGGCTTAGTGCTAGTGGTAAAGAATCCATCTGCCAGTGCAGGAGAAACAAGAGGCATGAGTTCATTCCCTGAGTCAGGAAGATCTCTTGGAGTGGGAAATGGCAACCCACTCCAGCATTCTTGCCTGGAAAATTCTATGGACAGAGGAGCCTGGTGCGCTACAGTCCGTGGCTTAAAGAGTCAGACATGACTGAGTGTGCACATGTTTGTGCGCACACACACACACACACACACAAAGAGTGAGTGACCTGGAAGGGGGTGTTTTTTCTTTTACTTTAAGGAATTTAAAGGGATTTTTGTTATTTTTGTTTTAATTACATTAAAAAATGCAAGAAAAATGTAAAAGAGGTAAAGATCACTCATAATATGACCATTTCTTTTGAAATCATTTAAAAACTTTTCCTGTGCTTGTAGAGGCATAATTTTGCAAAAATGTTAGCATGTTATTATACATATCTTCTCCAACTTCTTCATTGACTTCAGAATTTAGGATGAATGTCTCTCCAAGTCAGTCAGGAATATTCTGTGTGGTTAACTGCTCTGTTACTTTAAAAATATCTGTGTGTATGTGTGTGTGTGAGTGTGTGTGTGTGTGTCTCTGTGTGTGTAATGGTTATTGTTATACCCACTTTAACCACTCTCCTTCATTTTAGCGTGTAGGTCTTATTTTCTCTTTGTATGGTGTTACTAAGAAGTAATCATAAGAGGGGAACAAAGCCTTATATTTGGAGGCACTCGGCACCAAATAATTCTGGCTGCTCGCTTTCCCCATGTGCAGAGAGGACCCACACTGATGCTGTGTTCGTTCTTTTCATCCTCCTTTGTCTTTATTTCTCTTCCATTTCATTTAATTTTAACCTCAATACCAGACTTCTTTTGTGTAGCCCTTGGCCTGCTGCTGTGGTATATTTGCCACTGGCTCTCGTTCCAGCCCTCAGTCGCTAATGTGTCTCTTGGCAGGGAATGGAAATGATGGTGGTCCTCTCAGTTGACTCAGGAGCACCCCAAGTCAGCAGTAATATTTGGCATAACAAGTACCAGGGTGGGATAACCACATGTCTGCGGACTGGGATTTTAAAGTTGTTAGTTGTACTGAGAGCTGTGGTTTAGTGATCAATTTAAGCAAGAGATTAAATTTATTTTCTGCAGGCTTCTTCTTGGTCCTACATCCAACAATATTACCTTATTATTGTCTTTCATATTGCTTTTTAATTTTTTTGGCTTAAATTTTCCTTTAAAATTTTCATTTTACTTTGATCTCTTTTTCTTTTCTTCTCTCTATTTCTGATTCCTCACATTAATCAGATTTTCCTTCTACTTGAATCTAATGATCTAGTTTTTCAAGTGAGTGGGGACAGGAGGGTGAGATAGGAAGATGGTGGGGGTAAATATGCCACCTGATAATTGTTTAATATAATGTTAAACAGGGATATTAAGGAACCTAATTTCTTTTTGATTCCTTGTGTTTGGGAGAATATAGAGTCAGTTGGACACTAATATCAAGTGATTTTTGTGTGCAAAACCTTACAAAGAGATAATGACAGATACTGTGGCCGTCACCCCTCACGAGGGGATGTGAGCTACCTGGACAGGTCAGTCCAGAACTTGGGAAACAACTTGTGCGTCCAGCACTGAGGAGGATGCTGGCCACAGTGCTCAGGCTGAAGGGTTCTGGAGCCCCTATAAATGTGGGCCAGGAATCTTTCCTGGAAGTGCCCATATGGATAAAAGAGTACAGCATACGAAATGCTGGGCTGGATGAAGCACAAGGTGGAATCAAGATTTCCGGAAGAAATAGCAACAATCTCATCTATGCAGGTAACACCACCCTAATGACCAAAAGCAAAGAGGAACTAAAGAGCCTCTTGATGAAGGTGAAAGAGAAGAGTGAAAAACTTTGCTTAAAACTCAACATTCAGAAAACTAAGATCATGCTATCTGGTCCCATCACTTCATGGCAAATAGATGGGGAAACAATGGAAACAGTGACAGACTTTATTTTCTTGGGCTCTAAAATCACTGCAGATGGTGACTGCAGCCATGAAATTAAAAGCCACTTGTCCCCTGGAAGAAAAGCTGTGACAAACCTAGACAGCATATTAAAAAGCAAAGACGTTACTTTGCTGACAAAGGTCCATGGTTTTTCCAGCAGTCATGCACAGATGTGAGAGTTGGACCATAAAAAAAACTGAGCACTGAAGAACTGATACTTTCAAATTGTGGTGCTGTAGGAGACTCTTGGAGTCCCTTGGATTCCAAGTAGACCAAACTAGTCTATCCTGAAGAAAATCCACCCTGAATTTTCATTGAAAGAACTGATACTGAGGTTGAAGCTCCAGTACTTTGGCCACCTGATGGGAAGAGCTGACTCATTAGAAAAGACCCTGTTGCTGGGAAAGGTTTAAGGCAGGAGGGAAAGGGGGTGACAGAGGATGAGATGGTTGGATGGCATCATTGACTCAATGGACATGAGTTTGAGCAAACTCTGGGAGATGTAGTAGGACAGGGAAGCCTGGCGTGCTGCGGTCCATGGGATCGCAAAGAGTTGGACATGACTGGGTGACAATAACAGCAGCAACCCCATCAGAACCCCCTGTAGCGTTTCCCCTCCTCTTTCTCCCAGACAGCGAGAATGGCACCACTCTTTTACCACAGACGTTTCCCTGACAAATTTTCTTTTTTTAAAAAATTGAAAGACAGTAAATGACCACCTGTATACACAAACACATACACACACACTTTTCATTTTCATTTTGCTAACATTTGATAAGTGTGGATATGGTGGCATATCTCCCCACCCTGCCCACTACTTCAATATTCATTGCCTAAGAATAAGGACATCCTAAATGACCACAGTACAGTTATCACACACCAGAAGTATAGCATCTAAAGTACACTCCATATTAAAAATTTCCTAATTATCCACCCTCCTCCCGCAAAGTCCCCATTTCCCATGAGTTCATGGTGTGCTGTGGGAAAAGGTACTTGCCTGTGTAGAAGGTGCAGGAAAAATATACCAGCAAAGGTGACCAAACACGATGGTAAGAAACTGTGGTATCAGTGACACATAAATTGTGCATGGGTGATAGATAAAAATGGAAAGACTTTCAGAAGGAACTGCATTTTAAGTATATAGAGATTTAATTTTGGTAATAAACGGAGCTATATTAATAGTATATATAGTGTAGTATACTTATTTGAAGAAAAGCTAAGTATTGACTAAGACATAGAACTAGTTCTGGGCCTCAGAAAAAAAAGATTTTGAATAATAATTTCAGTATACAGTTGGACAAATTTTTACTAAAATATGTCTGAGTCTCGTTATTGAATATGTGCGTGCATGCTAAGTTGCTTCAGTCATGTCCAACTTTTTGTGACCCTCTGGACTGTAACCCTCCAGCCTTCTCTGTCCTTGGGATTCTCCAGGCAAGAATACTGGAGTGGGTTGCTATGCCCTCCTTCAGGGGATCTTCCTGACCCAGGGAGTGAACCTGCATCTCTTATGTCTCCTGCCCTGGCAGTTGAGCTCTTTACCGCTAGTGCCACCTGGGACACTCTGGTTGTTGATTATATCTAAACTTCTATTTAGCAACAGAATAATTATTAATGAAGCAGTTGACAATCAAGATTGCAGAAAGTGAAGAGGAACTAAAGAGCCTCTTGATGAAAGTGAAAGAAGTGAAGTGAAGGTCTCTCAGTCATGTTTGACTCTTTGCAGCCTCAGGGACTGTAGTCTGCCAGGCTCCTCTGTCCATGGGATTTTCCAGGTAAGAATACTGGAGTGGGTCACCGTTCCCTTCTCCAGGGGATCTTCCCAACCCAGGGATCAACCCAGGTCTTCCACATTGCAGGCAGATTCTTTACCACCTGAACCACTAGGAAGTCAGGAAAGCCAGTAGAAAAGTGAAAGAGAAGAGTGAAAAAAATGGCTTAAAACTCAGAAAACAAAGATCATGGCATCTAGGCCTATCACTTCATGAGAAATAGATGTGGAAACAATGGAAACAGTGACAGATTTGATTTTCTTGGGCTCCAAAAATCACTGCAGATGGTGACCGCAGCCATGAAATTAAAAGACACTTGCTACTTGGAAGTAAAGCTACAACCAACCTAGACAGCATATTTAAAAGCATAGATATTGCCAACAAAGGTCTGTCTAGTCAAAGCCATGGTTTTTCCATTGGTCATGTATGGATGTTAGAGTTGGACCATACAGAAAGTTGAACGCTGAGAAGTTGATGCTTTTGAACTGTGGTGTTGGAGAAGACTCTTGAGAGTCCCTTGGACTGCAAGGAGATCAAACCAGTCAGTCCTAAAGGAAATCAGTCCTGAATATTCATTGGAAGGACTGATGCTGAAGCTGAAGCTGCAGTACCTTGGCCACTTGGTGAGAAGAGCCTACTCATTGAAAAAGACCCTGATGCTGGAAAAGATTGAAGGCAGGAGGAGAAGGGGATGACAGAGGATGAGATGGTTGGATGGTATCGCTGACTTGATGAACATGAGTTTGAGCAAGCTCTGGGAGTTGGTGATGGACAGGGATCCCTGGTGTGCTGCAGTTCATGGGGTCACAAAGACACAACTGAGCGACTGAACTGAACCTCTGGGTGAATCAGATTGAGTTTTTTGAAAGAACCTGTTTATCATCTTTGGGGAAGTTCTAGTTGAAACTGGAAAATTTTTAATTTTATTCTAGCTCATTACATATTATAGGGACTTCAATATTGTTCATTCAAAAATTCAGTACATTTTAGAAACTAGCTATTAGTTGACCTTAGTTTTGTACGTTTTTGTTACTTTGCAAGAGTACCCTTAAGGCTCAAATCAAGTTAAAATTAGGGTAGATGGTGTGTGCCTATAAAGTCAGACTAAAACTGTATTTTTTTCCTGTCAACACTTGAATAGAAAAAAGTAATCTAAGAATCATGCTACAGTGTACAGTCTTATTCAAAACCACATATACTATAGTATTTTTAAAACCTGGAACCAAAATGTAGAATCATTGTGTTTAATAGCAGTTAAACTACATCTGATATTACTTGTATGTCTCTGCTGCTCTGTTTCGGCTTTTGGATTACATTAGTGGTATGAGAATGATTTTTATATTTAAGTAAGATACACTGCTTCACTGCACAGATGGTATCAGTTTTGAATTACAGTACTAAGTAAAAGAAAACTAGAACAACAATGATTTTGCCAGTCCGTTCTTACTGATTATTTATTTTGGATGATTGTAGTCCTTTTGAAGGTAGCAGACTTAACCTAGAAACTGGAGCCAGGAACCAAATGGGTGGGCACTCCTCCTATTCCCTAGTACAGGTCTGCTCGTTTTTCCCAAGAGAATCAGTGCAAGTTCTCCCTGAATGCCAGACTTTACTTCCTTGACAAAATTACTGTCTTGATTAACTTCCCTCTGCTCCTCGTTTAAATATCCATGGGTCAGGTAAGTACTCTGTAGCTCTCACATCCCTATGACCTTGTCCCAATCCTTTTTTTTTTTCCCTCATTTTTTTTTCATCCTCCCTAGATTAGCTAGCTCATCCCTTTCCATGGCTACAAATACCTTCTATCTGTTGATGGTTCCCACATCCATGTCTTTAGCTCAGATCTGTCTCCTAGCCTACATACTCATTGGACATTTTCACTCGCGTGCCTCAAGTATCTTGTACTCAACATGCCCTAAACTAATTCATCTTTCAATCTAGGTATGTCCTTAGTGCTTTGTTCCTTCTTTTAGTACACAGTGGTACCATGCATCTAGTTCCCGAATCAGAAACCTGAAAGTGAAAGTCACTCAGTCATGTCTGACTCTTTGTGACCCCATGGACCCCAAGGACTGTAGTTGTCTAGGCTTCTCTGTCCATGGGATTCTCCGGGCAAGAATACTGGAGTGGGTAGCCATTCCCTTCTCCAGGGATCTTCCCAACCCAGAGATTGAACCCAGGTGTCCCACATTGCAGGTGGATTCTTTACTGTCTGAGCCACAAGGGAAACCCCAGAATGCTGGAGTGGGTATCCTATCCCTTCTCCAGTGGATTTTCCTGACCCAGGAATTGAACCGGGGTCTCCTGCATTGCAGGTGGATTCTTTGTCAGCTGAGCTACCAGGGATATACAACACCGTCTTACCAGGGGACCTGAATATCATCTTTACTTCCTCCCTCTTCATGTTCAGTCAGACACTAAATATCATATACACTGTGTCTTCAGTATCTCTCATATCTAGGCACTTTTCTTCATTCTTTCATGAGTTAGACTAGGCCTCGATTACTGAAAGGTGATCATCTGTCTTACAGTATGAGCCTCCTGTTTTCTACTCATTTTACGTGCTGCTTCTATGTAATCTTTCTAAAATACAAATCTAATTACATCACTTTTGTGGTGGAATTCTCCAGTGGCTTCCTATTATTCGGAATAATGTCCAATATCCTTATCAATCTTATAAGGTTCTTTCAGGTCCATCTACTGCTTGCCTAAGCAAGGTGACAGCTTTGGTCAAATTTATTTTTTTACCCTACAGTCCTCCAGATGCTTATCATTCATGATGTTTTTCTTGTGAGAAGCCAGAAATTTTATTGTGCTCTACTGTCCATTACTAAACTCCAGTCAGAATGGTGTGTTTTTCTTCCTAAAGACACTTTGTACATATTGTAGCAAATAGTTGTACTAGCTGGCAAATTCCTTTGAGAAAGCTCTACCTAGAAGTTATGCTTGATATTATTTCAGTGTTTTTATTACTGACTATAAAGAAGCTATGGAGAAGGAAATGCCAACCCACTCCAGTCTTCTTGCCTGGAGAATCCTATGGACAGAGGAGCCTGGCAGGCTACAGTCCATGGGGTCGCAAGAGTTGGACACGACTTAGCTACTAAACCACCACCATAAAGAAGCTATGTACTTTATTGAGCCTGATAAAATAATAGAGGTGATTAGATGTCACCGTAGTCTGTCATTTTTCTCCAGACAAGGTGATAAAGAGTAAACGTCAGCTTCTGTTGAAGCAATTGCTCAAACATGCCAACAGAGGTTGGTTGTAGGTAAGTCTCCTAAGAGAGGGGTGTTCCTGAACTTAGGAAGGAAGAAGGAACAAAGAAAGGAATGTCTCCAGTGGAGGGATGTAAACGGTGAGGTCAAAATACAAAGCACTAATAGAGTAATCCTTTGGCTGATCTCTGTCTCTAGATGCCCTAAGATGTTTGTTTTCATGATTAAAAAAGAACTCACTGTAGGGCTTGCCCAGAGAAGGGAGTAAGTCCTGATTTGGCAAGATCCTAAAACAGCTGCATTATATCTTGTTAGTCTATGCTTTGTCTACTGACAGGTCCTCTTGCCTCAGTCTTTGCACATGCTGTTCCTGTTGCCTGTAACATCCTGCCTCCTATTCACTTGATGAACCCCCACATGCTGTTCAGGTCTCTTTCTTGACACCCTGGGGCTGGGTTAAGTGCTCTGCTGAGTCTCTCTTACTATGGGAACATTTATCACACTGCAGCTTTAGTTTTAAGTTCGGTGACTGTGACTAATTTTACCATTTAAAATGAAGGAGATTTTAGAAGGTTTGCTTTTTAAGAGAATTAACTAGAGTTATGAGCCATTTCTCCATTTCTGAAACCAGTAAAGCTATGAGTTGCCTTTGAACCTAATTACAACTTTGAAAATTTGGGTGTAACGTACCATAGGGTATTCTATAGATGAGAGCTAGCCTACCCCAGCCTAGTTGCAAGTGTCTTGAATGTGAATGCTGGTGTTCTTTTTTTAGTATGTACTCCAGTTGAAAAGCCAGCCCAGTTTTGTCCCAACACATGACTTGTGTTTATTTGGCTAATACAATATATCCTACCTGCATTTTCTCTACTTTCATCCTAAAAGTTCTCTTTGCCCTCTTTAGCACTTAGCCCCTAGATCCCCTCCTGTTAGTATGGATATTTGCTTTCATTAACTAGATGTTTTTCCTCAGGCGGTATTATCTAGAACAGTTGCTTTGAGAGCACTTTTATTTCTATGCTCAGAGGAGTTGAATAGACTTGATATACCATAATCCAATAAGGATATGTATTTTTTCCTAACATATTTTACTGGAACCCTATTGGACAATCCAAACAAACTACCTTTGGTTAAGAAAAAAATACATAAAGATATAGGAATCTGATGTGGAATCTAAAGGAGCAGTGATAAAAAGAGAACATTTCTTTTCAAATTTGTTTTCTTCACTTTATCACAGTCTTCTTTGTCATTCAAAAGACATGACACCTGGGCCCTCTGTCTCTTTTCTGTTTTCCAGGCAATGAATCCTCCTGTTACATTAGATCAGTGTGTCTATATCATGGTCCTTACATCATTTTACATTGGAGTGTGATATAGAAGCTTTTCAATATAATATACAGTAGACTTGATATTTTCAGATTTAGCATGTACAGTTCTGAATATTTGCAGTTGATTTCAAAAATCTATGACATGCAGTAAGTTGTAGTTTTGCTGAGATTCACATTAGAGTAATAGATACTGTGAGGCAAATTTGTGAGCCTGAAGCATTGACCTAGTGAGTAAGCTTAACTCACGCCTCAGGGTCTGCCTCAGAGTGAATTTACTGTCTGTTCAGCATCAGAGCTTATACGATAGTTTTTATGAAGCAATAAAACATTTTAAAATGTATTATAAATAAAATGAACTACTAGTCCTGTAGAAGAAAGAGAAGAGAAAATATTAAGATCTAAGAACATGTTGATTTTTGGTGTGAATAGTGAAGTTTTGAATAAATTAAGGATTAGGATATCTAATTAAATTGTGATTATGAACTAAAATGTGAATGAGTCCATGGTAGTCATTAAGTTAGTGAACCTATTTCGTTGAGTACTCCAGCCAGTATGAAATTTGCTCGGGTGAATGAGAAATTGTAGAAGTTGAATAGGTAATTGTGTGCTCTGAAGATAGGAAGGAGAAGTCTGTTATTCTTTGTGGAAATTTTTTTGTAGAAAACCAGGGTCATGGATATAAAATATGAAACATCAAGTATTGAAGGCAATAGTCAATTTCAATTAATAAAATAACCTTTAGTGTGAGTAAAGGTCTATAATTTTGAAGGGGGGATAAAAAATTATACTTTTGTTATACTATGTATAGAAACATATGGAAATATCAAGGGAACATTTCACCCAAAATGGGCACATTAAAGGACAGAAGTGATAGAGACTTAGTAGACGCTGGAGAGATCAAGAAGGGATGGGAAGAATGCACGTGGAAGAACTGCACAGAAAAGGTTTTGATGGACTGGACAGGCACGGGCATGTGGTTGATCACCCAGAGCCAAACATGCTGGAGTGTGAAGTTAAGTGGGCCTTCTAGTCGATTTGATGGAATTCCAGTAGAGCTATTGGAATAGCTCTACTATTCCAAGGATGGTGATGCTATCAACGTGTTGCACTCAATACATCAGCAAATCTGGAAGACCCAGCAGTGGCCACAGGACTGGAAAAGGTCAATCTTCATCCCATTTCCCAAGAAGGGTAGTACTAAAGAATGTTCAAACAATTGGACAGTTGCGCTCATCTCCCATGCTAGTAAGGTCATGTTTAAAATCTTGCATGCTAGGCGTCAGCATTACGTGAACCAAGATAGGCAGGGGAAACATCAACAACTTCAGAAATGCAGATGATACCACTCTAATGGCAGAAAGTGAAGAGGAACTAAAGAGCTTCTTGATGAAGGTGAAAGAGGAGAGTGAAAAATCTAGCTTAAAAATCAGAGTTCAGAAAGTGAAGATCATGGCATCTGGTCCTATTACTTCATGGCAAATAGAAGGGGAAAAAGGTGGAAGTAGTGACAGACTTCCTCTTCTTGGGCTCCAAAATCACTGTGGATGGTGACTGCAGCCATGGAATCAGAAGACAATTGCTTCTTGGCAGGAAAGCTGTGACAAACCTAGACAACGTGTTGAAAAGCAGAGCCATTACTCTGCCAACAAAGGTCCATATAGTCAAGGTTAGTGGTCTTCCCAGTGGTTACATACAGTTCTGAGAGCTGTAAAGAAGGCAGAGCACTGAAGAATTAATGCCTTCAAACTGTGGTGCTGGAGAAGACTCCTGAGAGTCCCTTGGGACAGCAAGGAGACTAAAGCAATCGATCTTAAGGGAAATCAACCGTGGTCATCTGATGTGAACAGCCAACTCATTGGAAAAGTCTCTGATGCTGGGGAAGATTGACTGCAGAAGAAGAGAGTGTCAGAGGATGAGATGACTGGATGACATCACTGATGCAATGGACATGAACTTGGGTAAACTTCGGGAGATGGTGAGGGACCTGGAGGCCTGGTGTGCTGCAATCCATGGGGTCGCAAAGACTTGGATGTGACTGGGCGACTGAAAAACAGCACATATAGAAAACAAAGGCTAAATGAATAGTCACTAAACTATTTATAATTAACATGCAGAAGGTGATTCAGTTCAGTTCAGTTCAGTCGCTCAGTTGTGTCCGACTCTTTGCGACCCCATGAATCGCAGCACGCCAGGCCTCCCTGTCCATCACCATCTCCCGGAGTTCACTCAGACTCAGTCCATTGAGTCCGTGATGCCATCCAGCCATCTCATCCTGGGTCATCCCCTTTTTCTCCTGCCCCCAATCTCTCCTAGCATCAGAGTCTTTTCCAATGAGTCAGTTCTTCGCATGAGGTGGCCAAAGTACTGGAGCTTCAGCTTTAGCATCATTCCTTCCAAAGAAATCCCAGGGTTGGTCTCCTTCAGAATGGACTGGCTGGATCTCCTTGCAGTCCAAGGGACCCTCAAGAGTCTTCTCCAACACCACAGTAGAAGGTGATTAGGAGATCCTTTTTTCCTTTTAAAGGTCTGCAATCTTAAAAGATCTGATTTTCTTTGTGTGACACAAAGTTAATGTGAAGCACAAACCAGTCCTAGTGCTAGGGGCAAGTTTCCTCTTGAGTTCTAGAAGGTGAAGATGTTATAGACTAGAAATGTGCTCCACAAGATGACAGAGACAAAAACAAATGTAAGGAGATTATGAATAAGCTGCATATGATTTTCAGAACTCCAGGAAGTAGTCTAATATAGAAGTTGATAACTGCCATATTCAGTCACTTGTGATGCATTGATGAATTGAAGAATGCCTGAGCAGTAAATTTCTCATTAGCTCCATGTAAAATAAATTTATAAAAATGTAGAAAGGGAAAAAATAGTTATTAAGTTTTCTTTAAGGGGCAGGGGATTAAGAGGTAAAACTACTATGTGTAAAATAAATCAATCAGAAAAGATATACAGCAAGGGAATATAGCCAATATTTTATAATTTCTGTAAATGGAATATAACCTTTAGAAATTGTTGAATCACTATGTTGTACACCAGGTATTATAAAAATTTTATAATAGTATAGCTAATTTATAAATTAGCTATACCTTAATTTTTTTAAAAAAAGGAAAGAAAGCATCTACCACTTTCTTTGTTTTTCTCCTTTGAATTTTTCACATTATGGATTAAAACTGCCCCCCCTCCATGTTTTTTTCCACCACTTGTTTCTTTCCCTGATATAACTGCTTACGGTCATCACAAGGTCAGAAGGACCTTGCTGAAAGTTTATTACCTGCTCTTTTGTACCTTTCATCTAGGAGGTAACTGGATGGCACAAGTAGTGATGGGCATTTTGTATATGGAATCTTACAATATGTGCCTTTTTGTGTTTTTCTTCTTTTAGTTACTATAATGTTTTCAGAGTTGATAATTGTAGTATGTATCAATATTTCATTCCATTTTATGATTACATAATACCATATTTTATCCCATTCATCAATTGATGGATATTTGGGTTGCTTCCACTTTTTGATTATTATGAATAATGCTGATTTGAACATATGTAATCAAATTTTTCTTCGAATACCTCTTTTTTTGGGGGGGGCCTATACCAAGGACTAGAACTTCTGGGTCATATGGTATGTCTATGTTTAACTTTTTGAGAAGATGCCAGACTATTTCCCACAGCTTGCTGCACCACTTTACCTTCTCACCAGCAACATATGAGGGTTCCAATGTCTCCACAACTCATTAGCACTTGTTATTATCTTTTGTGTCACTAGCTTTACAAATGATTTTTTAAAATTACAGTTGATTTGCAACATTGTGTTAGTTTTCAGTGTACAGGTTCAGATTCTTTTTCATTTTGGGTTATCACAGGATACTGAACATAGTTCCATGTGCTGTACAGTAAATCCTTGTTATTTATGTATTTTACATATAGTGATGCATACCTATTAATTCCATTTTGTTGTTGTTCTTTAGTCACTAAGTCTGTCCCACTCTTTGTGACCCCGTGGACTGCAGTTTGATAAGCTTCTCTGTCCTTCACTGTCTCCTGAAGTTTGCTGAAATTCATGTCTTTTGAGTCGGTGATACCGTCTAACCATCTCATCTTCTGCCGCCCTTTTCTCTTTTTGCCTTCAGTCTTTCCCAGCATCAGGGTCTTTTCCAGTGAGTCGATTCTTTGCGTCAGGTGGCCAGGGTATTGGAGCTTCAATTTCAGCATCAGTCCTTCCAATGAACGGTGAACTGAAAGTCGCTTGACCCCGTGAACTATACAGTCCATGGAATTCTCCAGGCCAGAATACTGGAGTGGGTAACCTTTCCCTTCTCCAGGGGATCTTCCCAACTCAGGGATCAAACCCAGGTCTCCTGCATTGCAGGCCTATTCTTTACCAGCTGAGCCACAAGGGAAGCCCAAGAGTACTGGAGTGGGTAGCCTATCCCTTCTCCAACGGAGCTTCCCAACCCAGGAATCCAGCCAGGATCCTTCCAATGAATATTCAGGGTTAATTTCCTGTTGGATTAACTCTTCCATCTCCTTGCTGTCCAAGGGACTCTCAAGAGTTTTCTCCAGCACCACAATTTGAAAGCATCCGTTCTTCAGTGCTCAGCCTTTTTATGGTCCAGCTCTCATATCTGTACGTGACTACTGGAAAAACCATAGCTTTGACTAGATGGACCTTTGTCAGCAAGGTTGTAATATCTTTGCTTTTTAATTCTCTGTCTAGGTTTGTCATAGCTTTCCTTCCAAGGAGCAAGCATCTTTTAATTTTGTGGCTGTAGTCACTGTCCAATTGATTTTGGAGTCTGGGAAAATCAAGTCTGTCACTGTTTCCTTATGTTTTCCCATTTATTTGCCATGAAGTGATGGGACTGGATGCCATGATCTTAGTTTTTTGAATGTTGAATTTTAAGCCAGCTTTTTCATTCATCTCTTTCACCCTCATCAAGAGGCTGTTTAGTTCCTCTTCACGTTCTGCTTTTATCCCTCTTCCTCCCCTTTCCCCTTTGGTAACTTTAAGTTTGTTTTCTATGTCTCTGAGTCTGTTTCTGTTTTGTAAATATGCTGATCTGTATTATTCTTTTAGATCCCACACATAAGTGATATCGTATAATATTTGTCTCTCTCTACCTGACTACAGATGATTTTGATTGGTACAACAATTAAAGTCTGAAAGAGCCATTTAAAACTTTGTGTTATTTTTTTGCCCTGTGATATACTTTAGTAGTATTAACAAAGGTCTCAAGGACATATTTCTTATATAAGGTTTTTACATTTAGGAAATTTAATTTATAACAGATTCATAACTAGGTTTTGAACTTTTCTTCTTTAAACAGTTTCTTCTGAGTAATAATTTAATATTTCCTCCTTTTTGCTATTATTTGGATTCTTCTTTTTTTTTCTTCTAACTTCTTGAGATACCTAACTTATTAATTAAATTTTTTTTCATTGTGGTAAAATATACATAACATAAAATCTAAGTAACATATAAAAGTATACATAACATAAAAGTTTCATTGTATGTATATCCCACAGTTTATGTGTCTATTCATCTGTTGTTTCTACCTTTTAGCTGTTATGAACAGTGCTGCTGTGAACACTAGTGTACATGTTCTGCTCACTGCTTTCAGTTCTTTGGGATATATACCCAGAGAAGGAATTGCTGGGTCATATTGTAATTCAGTTTAATTTTTAAAGGAACAGTCATATGCTCTTTTCCATAGTGGTTGCATCAAAGACTTTTCCAATGAGTTGGCTGTTTACATCAGATGACGAAAATATTGGAGCTTCAGCATCAGTCCTTCCAATGAGTATTCACGGTTGATTTCCCTTAAGATCGATTGCTTTAGTCTCCTTGCTGTCCAAGGGACTCTCAGGAGTCTTCTCCAGCACCAGTTTGAAGGCATTAATTCTTCGGTGCTCTGCCTTCTTTACAGCTCCCAGAACTGTATGTAACCACCGGGAAGACCACTAACCTTGACTATATGGACCTTTGTCGACAGAGTAATGGCTCTGCTTTTCAACACACTGTTGAAAAGAGTTGTCAGTGTTTATATCTATACTCAGATTTTTTTGAAGTTTTAATTGTCATCCTGATAAAGACTGTATGTTTGGATTTTAAAAATTCATTTTGATCATCTTTTTTAAACTAGATCATTTTAGTCTATTTATATTTGATGTGATCAGTGATAAATCAGCTTTTTATTTCCTTCCTTTTTTGTACTGTAACTATTCTGCTTTCCATTTTCTCTCCTTTCTTACATTCTTTTTGACTGATAATTTTAAAAAATCTGTTCATAGTTTGTTCATGTTATTTTCTAAATTACCTAATCTATATCTGTTCTTTTAATGATTATCCTAGAAGTTCTCCTCCCTGTATTCTTTCTCCACTTCCCTAACAGTTTACTTTCCAAATAAACTACTTCTGGGGAACCTCAAATAAGGCATTTATTGTTCTTGGGATTTAGAGTTCTAAGATCTGTGGATTAACGTGCACATTGATGATGGGAAGATATAATTGGAAGATGTTCAGTTTCCTTAATGGTAGTAGATATGGAAATCTGTGGATCAAGTCCCCTTAGTTCTCATGAGGTTTTTATATATTTTTGGTCATTTACCACTCCTCATGCTTGAATGTTATTGTTTGGAACCCAGTGACATTCTTACCCACTCAGCAGGGAGAAGTAATTGATACGCAGAAATCCTCGTACATTCTCCAAAGTTTACTGCACGATTGGATGGACATGAAAACCAATTTTCTGGAAACATTCTCTTAGCAGGCTTAAACTTAAGGCATGTCTAAGCATTGTTCTGAAATTTGTATGCTACAGTTAAGGTTAAAATTAAAAATTTTTTAAAGTTTGAGCTGTGGTACATATACACAATGGAGTATTACTCAGCCATTAAAAAGAATACATTTGAATCAGTTCTAATGAAGTGGATGAAACTGGAGCCTATTATACAGAGTGAAGTAAGCCAGAAAGAAAAACACCAATATAGTATACTAACGCATATATATGGAATTTAGAAAGATGGTAACAATAACCCTGTATGCAGGACAGCAAAAGAGACACAGATGTATAGAACAGTCTTTTGGGCTCTGTGGGAGAGGGAGAGGGTGGGATGATTTGGGGGAATGTCATGGAAACATGTATAATATCATATAAGAAGTGAATCACCAGTCCAGGTTCAATACAGGATCCTTGGGGCTGGTTCACTGGGATGACCCAGAGGGATGGTATGGGGAGGGAGGAGGGAGTGGGGTTCAGGATGGGGAACACGTGTACGCCCGTGGTGGATTCATGTTAATGTGTGGCAGAACCAATACGATATTGTCAAGTAATTAGCCTCCAATTAAAATAAATGCATTTAAATTAAAAAAATAGTTTGAGAACAATAGCAGATTTATGAATATTGGAATTTATATGAATTCTGTGGAGAAGAGTGATTTATGAATTTTAGCATGATCAGAAGCCTTAGCTATTGATATTAACACATAAAATTATTATTCTCTTGGTATAAATGTAACTGGTTTCAGACCATGAAGTTTAAATCATTATAACTAGGCTCAAACACATCTTTATTAAGCAAAATAGTAACGATTACAGTTGACACATTTTTGCCAATGAGAAATAGGTTTATTCCTGTAGCATAAAAATCTGTGCTTAGGGATTTGAAAAACTCTTGGAAAGCGTTTTCTGCATCCTGATAGTTGTAGAAGCATTTTCCCTGCAAAAAGTTGTCAATTTGCTTGAAGAAGTGGTAAGAGAGGTCAGGTGAATATGGAGGATGAGGCAAAACTTCTTAGCCCAATTTGTTCAACCTTTGAAGCATTGCTTGTGTAACGTGTGGTTGTGCATTGCTGTAAAGAAGGGTCCTTTGTGTTGACCAGTGCCAGCTGCAAGCATTGCAGTTTTTGGTGCATCTCATTGATTTGTAGAGCATACGTCTCAGATGTAATGGTTTTGCTGAGATTCAGAAAGCTGTAGTGGCCCAGGCAGGCAGCAGACCACCATGACCTTTTTTTGGTGCAAGTTTGACTTTGGGAAGTTCTTTGGAGCTTCTTCTCAGTCCAACCACTGAGCTGGCCATCGCTGGTTGTATAAAATCCACTTTTTGTTGCACATCACAATCCAGTTGAGAAATGGTTTGTCGTTGTTGTTGCCTAGAATAAGAGAAGATGACACTTCAAAATGACATATTTTGATTTTCGGTTAGCTCACAAGGTACCTACTTACTAACTTTTTCACCTTTCCAGTTTGCTTCAAATGCCAAAGCAGTGGTCAATGTTGAGTTCTTCAGCAACTTCTCATGTGGTTGTAAGAGGATCTGCTTTGATGATCCTCTCAATTGGTTGTTGTCAACTTCTGATAGCCAGCTACTGCATGCTCTTTATCTTCAAAGCTTTCATCTCCTTTGCAAAACTTCCTGAACTGTACATTTGTTAGCAGTTACTGGGACAAACGTGTTGTTGATGTTGTGAGTTTTCTCAGCTGCTTTACGACCCATTTTGAACTCAAAGAAGAAAGTTGCTCGAATTTGCTTTTTGTCTAACATCATTTCCCTAGTCTAAAATAAATATAAAATAAACATCAAGTAATAAGTCAGTAGCAATGAAACACAAAGTGAGAAATACTCTTTAAAATGATGTATAACATAACCACATTTATTTAAGAATGTATTCCAGTATTAAACACCAAAGTTCAATAGTGCAACCACAATTACTTTTGCACCAATTCTCACAACTGTACATAACTACTGGAAAAATCATAGCTTTGACTATATGAACCTTTGTCGCCAAAATGATGTCTCTGCTTTTTAGTAATCTGTTTAGGTTTGTCTTAGCTTTTCTTCCAAGGAAAAAGCATCTTTTAATTTTGTGGCTGCAGTCACCATCCACAGTAATTTGGAGTCCAAGAAAATAAAATCTGTCATTATTTCCACTTTTTCCCCATCTATTGCCATGAAGTAATGGGACCGGATGCCATGATCTTAGTTTTTTGAATGCTGAGTTTTAAACCAGCTTTTTCACTCCTCCTGTTTCACCCTCATCAAGACACTCTTTAATGCCTTTTCACTTTCTGCCATTAGAGTGGTATCATCTGTATATCTGAGGTTGTTAATATTTCTCCTTGCAGTCTTGATTCCAGCTTGTGAGTCATCCAGCCCAGCATTTTGCATGTTGTATATACTCTTCATATAGTTAAGTAAACAGGGTGACAACATATAGCCTTGATGAACTCCTTTCCCAGTTTTGAACCAGTCTGTTGTTCCATGTCTGATTCTGTTACTTCTTGACCTGCCTATAGGTTTCTCAGTAGACAGGTAAGGTGGTCTGGTATTCCCATCTCATTAAGAATTTTCCACAGTTCATTGTGATCTACACAGTAAAGACTTTAGCATAGTCAGTGAAGCAGAAGTAGATGTTTTTCTGGAATTCTCTTGCTTTTACTGTGATCCAGTGGATGTTGGCAATTTGATCTCTGGTTCCTCTGCCTTTCTAAATCCAGCTGTACATCTGGAAGTTTTCAGTTCATGTAGTGTTGAAGCCTAGCTTGAAGGATTTTGAGCATTACCTGCTGATTTCACATTAGTGAAATATAAATGGAGAAGCTATAGATTGAAATTAAATTCTTAGTGGAGCAGAAAAATGAAAGAGAAATATGATTGGAAAAAAGAAAAAGAATGAAGGGCTATAGTGCTAATCAAATAGAAGCACTGGGTGTGAATACTCAACAAATGAATCAAGATGGAAGAGCATAGGAAATATGTGTCTTGGCACAGGCTTGATAATGTAAGATGTTAACACCAGTATTAAACACTGAATCCGGGTGCTGGGTGATATAACTATTACCTATTATGAGAATGCATATAAGGAAATTTACAGAAAACATAAAAGCACAGACACCTGTATGAGAGTGCAACTTGCCAGGAAAATTTGTATCATGGCATGCTAAGACCAAGCAATAACCTTGAAATGGTCCAGTGGTTTTCAAGTATTAATAATACCTGGGCAAATAAATAAAATACATCAATGTCTAACTAGTAACTATTAAGATCTGTTGGAGCAAATAGTTCCATAGCAAGTTTAATTATCTCTTAAAAGGTCCATCTAGTCAAGGCTATGGTTTTTCCAGTGGTCATATATGGATGTGAGAGTTGGACTGTGAAGAAAGCTGAGTGCCGAAGAATTGTTGCTTTTGAACTGTGGTTTTGGAGAAGACTCTTGAGAGTCCCTTGGACTGCAAGGAGATCCAACCAGTCCATCCTAAAGGAGATCAGTCCTGGGTATTCATTGGAAGGACTGATGCTGAAGCTCCAAAACTTTGGCCAGCTCATGTGAAGAGTTGACTCGTTGGAAAAGACCCTGATGCTGGGAGGGATTGGGGGTGGGAGGAGAAGGGGACGACAGACGATGAGATGGCTGGATGGCATCACCGACTCGATGGACATGAGTTTGAGTGAACTCCGGGAGTTGGTGATGGACAGGGAGGCCTGGTGTGCTGTGATTCATGGGGTGGCAAAGAGTCGGACACGACTGAGTGACTGAACTGAACTGAAAGATCACCTTACATAAAAAAGACACAATCACTTGGACAGTTCAGTTCATTTCAGTTCAGTTGCTCAGCTGTGTCCGACTCTTTGTGACCCCATGAACTGCAGCACACCAGGTCTCCCTGTCCATCACCAACTCCTGGAGTCCACCCAAACCCATGTCCATCTAGTCGGTGATGCCATCCAACCATCTCATCTTCTGTCGTCCCCTTCTCCTCCTGCCCTCAGTCTTTCCCAGCATCAGGGTCTTTTCAGATGAGTCAGCTCTTCTCATCAGGTGGCCAAAGTATTGGAGTTTCAGCTTCAACATCAGTCCTTCCAATGAACACCCAGTACTGATCTCTTTTAGGATGGACTGGTTGGATCTTCTTGCAGACCAAGGGACTCTCAAGAGTCTTCTCCAACACCACAGTTCAAAAGCATCAATTCTTCAGCTCTCAGCTTTCTTTATAGTCCAACTCTCACATCCATACACGACCACTGGAAAAACCAATGAAATTATAAATAAACTGTACTTTAAAAATTATTTTTCCTTGCTGAAACATTAGCCTTTATTTTAGAGAAAGCATGAATGTTTTTACATAAAAAACTAATTTTAAAAATCTCATTCATTAGTGTTAAGTGTCAGACATTTTACTTTCATGTCAGATCCCCTGTTTTTAATACATAGATTGTCAGGAGCTCAGGACGTGAATTTGTACAACTTACAAATTAAATTTCAGAGCTCTTGAGAGAAATTGTGACTTGGGCTTGGGAGGATAGGGAAATCTTATCAGCTGCAAAAATGGATTTTACTGTATAGCAGTGATAAAATCTCTTATCTTGGATATGTGTCTTGAATTTTTACTTAAGAAAATAGAAATATATTTTTATTCAGGAAAAAGCATACTGCAGATATACAGCTTCTTTCTACACATTCCTGCCTTTTTGTTAGAGATAAAAAAGCAGATTTTCTAGTTTAACTTTTTGAGGGCAACTTGAATAGTTTCCATCTTGCAAATTATGCAATTTCATATTAAATAGCCAGTGGTGAGGTGGTCGCAGGGAGGTATTCAGTTCATTCAGCATCATCAGATTGATTTGACAAAAGGGATTCTTTTAACTGTGTGGAAAACATTTTTTTCCCTTTATCCTTTGGCAGAGGCAGACATTGTCTTTGGTTTCCCCACAGAAGTTTGGGTGGGTAGACTTGGGATGTGTAAATAGAAACAGCAGACAGAGAGATTGCCTCTGACAGTTGGAAGGACCCACTGAAAATTTTAGAATGAGCCTGTTGACCCTGATGATGTGGTATGGGATGGGGTTGTTAGAGAGTTTTGAGAGAAGAATTAAGCAATTTAAATGTAAAAGAGGAATGCAAATGCTCAGAATAAAATGATAATTTATCCTTAAGAAAATAAGCCAAAATTTTTAGGTTGAGTCCCTGAAAAATTTTGCTTTTGTTAACAGATAAAAACAAAAGTTACTTTTCATATTCAGCTTTCACTTCCTTTTGGACATGTCATCAGTGATTTGTGATGTGGATGAGTGCTTGATCTGTTTCTCAATGAATAAGACATGTGAACTTGGGCAAGAAATTGAATCTCTCTTTGCCTCAGTTTCCTCATCTTTAAAACAGCATTGTGGATATAGAGACATCAAAAGAGCTAATGGTTGTTGTTGCTGTAGAATAAGCACTGTGTAAGTGTTAGCTGCTATAATCATCATCATCATTTTTATACCAAGAGATTGAGAAAGTCTGTTGAGGATGAAGTTATGTCTTCCTCTAATAACCTCAGCATATTTGATGTATTTTTATAGAAATGAATCAAGAATGAATTGTTCAGTGTCTAAAATATTTCATCATATGTTCATGTTACCTTTTAAAAATCAACTTTTGAAAGATATACATATTTTCTTAACTTTTTTCCTAATTAAAACATGAGCCAATAAATGTCACATAAAAAAAAAATACAGCCACATGGGACCATTTAGTTTTGGGGCAAAGAACTGTACACACCCCATTGGTCCCTAAGGGCATTATTATGTTACAAATGTATACAGCAGTTCTTAATGATAAGCAGCCCCCAAGTCATCCAGATTTTAGGATGTGCCTTCAAAAAGACATGGAAGTGTATATTTGTTTTTGAACAAAATCTCCATCATGTGTACATACAGCAAATCTGGGCACTGAAAATTCCTCTGTGATTTCAGCAAGCTCTGTCGGGTTTAGTGTGTTCTTACGTGCATTGAAATTAAAGGTTTCTGTATTTTTTTCATGGCCTTGAAGTTAGCATGAGAGAAACAGAGCTCTTAATCTTTGTTCCAGATTTTCATACTCCTCTCTTGTAGTGTTGTCAGTACATAATGTGTGGTAGGGCAGTGGTGGCTTGAAAAACTGTCTTTGTTTTTGTTTTGTTTAACCTGTGCAGTTGGTCAGGTTTATGTTGTGGTGGTGGTAAGTTTATTTTGTTTTCTTGTTTAATAAACTGCCATTGAGCCAACAAATTCTCTTACTTGTGAAGAATAAAATGGAAGATGGATGATAATTAAGATTTTTGTATTTAACTACTAAAGTTTACTAATTTAGAACTCTTAGAAGTAATAGCAGACAATCTCCCTATTTAGAGATGGGCCAAGAACTGCACAGTAGGTGTTCAGGTAAATGAATTTTGAATGACAAATAAATGAATCGCATCTAGATGTTACCATTTTCAGAAGAATGCAGTGGCTCTCACACTTTCCTTTTCAGGAGCAAGAAAACCTTTCCTGGAGGCCTCTATCCCAGATGTCTCCTTGTATCTCCTTGGCCAGGATACAGTTATGGTTGTAACTTTACTCCAGTTAAGAGGTGTGGGATTACCCTCATAGACTTAGCTGTAATAATTGTCTTGGGTAAACCACAAGGATGACTGTACTGGATATAAAAATAATACATTTCCTTTTATCTTAGGAAATTTAGAAAATAACGAGAAGTATAATTAAGCAAATAAATTCACCACACGGAGATAACTATTGTTAACATTGCAATATTTAGCTTTTCAGTTGCATATGAATATATTTATGTATATAAAATTGCAGTCATCCTGTGTATAGTATTTTATAGTCTTAAATTTAGCCATCTAACACAAGCATTTTTCCATGCCACTAAATCAGGTTCCTCTAAAATGAGATAGGAGTTTGTTGGTACTTTTATCTGGCTGTATTGCAAATTAGTTAGTTGCTTGTTGGAAATTTAGATAACAGTTTTTTTGCTGTTATATGCAGTGAACATTCTTATATATCACTCATTGTGTACATCTCTGGTTATTTCCTTAGGCTCTGTTCCTAGAAGTGGGTTTATAGGTGAAAGGGCATAAACACTTTCAAAGCTTTTGGCATACTTTTCCTATTATCCTCCAAAAAAACTTGTACAAGTTACACTCCCATAAACTTGTATATGAGTGGCTATTTAACTGTATTCTTGCCAGCACTGGGAATTACTTTTTAATTGCTAATTTTATAGGCAAGAATTGGTATTCTTTTGTTTTACTTTGGTTTTGTTTTTTCTTGTTTTTTGTATTACTGCTGTTATTGACTACTTTTTCATTTAATCAGCAGTCCAGATATCAGTTGATGAAAGAATAAATATGTGTTTCTTGATGTGATCTTCTTAACATGGCATCATTTTTACTTTTTAATTATGATATACATAAAAGAACATAATGTTAATGTTAAGTGTAAAACTTCATAGAATTTGTAACAGTCTACTTTATGTTTACTTAAAATATTTATTTAACTGATAATATTATACTAATTTTAAATTATAGTTTCTCTGAGCCAATTCTGGGTGAATTATTCCATCATAGTTGTAACCTGCCTGAAGTTCCTAATTACATATAAATTTCATCTTTGAAACTGACTAAAAAATAGTTTCTTTTCAAATTCTTTCAAGTTATTTAGTAAATGTCTGTGACTTTTACTCACAGTTCTTTGCTTTGACAACATAGCATTTTCTTTATCTTCACTTTCTTTCAGGTATAAAAAAATCTTTGTTATATAGGAGGAATTTTTAAATGTCTTTTAAAGTTTTCCTCCTTACATCCTAGATTAGATTCTTTTTTCTTTTTCTTCTTTTTATTGTATGAGTGTGTTTGTGTGTGTGTGTGTGTAGGAATAATCTCAGAGCTCAAGTAAATGATATTTTCCTGTGTTATTTATTAACAGCTACAGCTACTGCATATTGTCAACATTTGTCTCATTTAATCTACTTTTTGGTTCTAGGCAGTTGGTATCATTATCCTTTTCTTTTAAAGAGAAATGAAATATTTTGACCCACACAGCTAATGATGGTAGAGCTAGTTTGGAACCTAGTTTCCTAGTGATGTGTTTGGGTTTCACGTTATAAACTGTACTGTGTTTGGTCTTGTACATTAAAAGAGACTGAATTGAAATTGTCAAGTTATCTTGAGAAATTTACAGTTTAGTTAAATTTGGTTCTCACTCTTAAGTAGACTCTTCTCCCTATTATTTGCAGCTAGAAAAATAGAAAGCCTCAAATATAATTTAATATAACCATTAAGAACCATAGCACTTTTACAGTCATTTTTGTTGTAAACTTGTGTTTATACAACCCATGACTTGATAGCAGACCAAACCATCTTATATTACCATATTTTGAATGTAGCAGGAACTGGCTTAGCAAAATTTTGAAATCTCTGACTCTAATATTTGTGGTATAGTAAAACAAACAGCTCTGTGGCTTTCAGGTTTGTGTGGTGCAACCTGTCCAAGGCACTGATGCTTATTCTCACTGTTGACTCCCTAGATTTCAGGAGTGCTTTTGCTGACAGGCATTTCACCAGGAGAGATTATTTCTACCTAGTGGAGAAATCTTGGAGATATCATCATTGTTTTGTTAGAAATGCCATAACTAATGATAGTAGCTAACATATTTTGAGTGCTTACAATGTGCCAGGCACAAGTCTAAGTGGTTTCTAGATAGTAATACATTTTATTATCACAGTAATTCCTAGGTTTTCCGCATTTAACGATGCAGAAACTGAGGCATGAGGAGGTTAAATAATTTCCCAAGGTCACAGGGCAAAGTGAGAATTCAAACCTTGGCAGTCTACCTCCAGAGGCAGCCTCCTTAGTTACTCTGTTATACTGACACTTACTAGATGAAGAGAGAGAGGGTAGACTCATAAGTAGCTGTTCATGCTTTTGGAAAAGGTTAACCTTATTTCTCACATCCATACATGACCACTGGAAAAACCATAGCCTTGACTAGACAGACCTTTGTTGGCAAAGTAATGTCTCTGCTTTTGAATATGCTATCTAGGTTGGTCATAACTTTCCTTCCAAGGAGTAAGTGTCTTTTAATTTCGTGGCTACAATCACAATTTGCAGTGATTTTGGAGCCCAGAAAAATAAAGTCTGACACTGCTTCCCCTGTTTCCCCATCTATTTGCCATGAAGTGATGGTACCAGATGCCATGATCTTAGTTTTCTGAATGTTGAGCTTTAAGTCAACTTTTTCACTCTCCTCTTTCACTTTCATCAAGAGGCCTTTTAGTTCCTCTTTACTTCCTGCCATAAGGGTGGTGTCATCTGCATATCTGAGGTTATTGATATTTCTCCCAGCAATCTTGATTCCAGCTTGTGCTTCTTCCAGTCCAGTGTTTCTCATGATGTATTCTGCATAGAAGTTAAATAAGCAGGGTGACAATATATAGCCTTGATGTACTCCTTTACCGATTTGGAACCAGTCTGTTGTTCCATGTCCAGTTCTAACTGTTGCTTCCTGACCTGCATACAGGTTTCTCAAGAGGCAGGTCAGGTGGTCTGGTATTCCCATCCAGTTGAACCGTGAAGAAAGCTGAATGCTGAAGAATTGATACTTTTGAACTGTGGTGTTGCAGAAGACTCTTGAGAGTCCCTTGGACTGCAAGGGGATCCAACCAGTCCATTCTAAAGGAGATCAGTCCTGTGTGTTCTTTAGAAGGAATGATGCTGAAGCTGAAACTCCAGTACTTTGGGCACCTCATGTGAAGAGTTGACTCATTGGAAAAGACTCTGATGCTGGGAGGGATTGGGGGCAGGAGGAAAAGGGGACGACAGAGGATGAGATGGCTGGATGGCATAACTGACTCGATGGACATGGATTTGGGTAGACTCCGGGAGTTGGTGATGGATAGGGAGGCCTGGCATGCTGCGATTCATGGGGTTGCAAAGAGTCGGACATGACTGAGTGACTGAACTGACTGACTGACTGAACCTTATTTCTAATGGGAGTCAAAATAATTAAGCTATTCAGTTCAGTTGAGTCACTGAGTTGTGTCTGACTCTTTGCGACTCCATGGACTGTAGCATGCCAGGCTTCCCTGTTCATCACCAACTCCCAGAGCTTGCTTAAACTCATGTCCATTGAGTTGGTAATGCCATCCAACCATCTCATCCTCTGTCACCCCCTTTCCCTCCTGCCTTCAGTCTTTCCCAGCATCAGGGTCTTTTCTAACAAGTCTGTTCTTCACATTAGGTGGCCAAAATATTGGAGCTTCAGCATCAGTTCTTCCAACAAATATTCAGGCCTGATTTCCTTTAGGATGGACTGGTTGGATCTCCTTGCAGTCCCAGGGACTCTCAAGAGTTTTCTCCAACACCATAGTTTAAAAGCATCAATTCTTCAGCGCTCAGCTTTCTTTATGGTCCAACTCTCACATCCATACATGAGTACTGGAAAAAAACACAGTTTTGACTAGACAGACCTTTGTTGGCAAAGGATGGTCTCTGCTTTTTAATATGCTCTCTAGGTTTGTCGTAGCTTTTCTTCCAAGGAAAAGTATATTTTAATTTCATGGCTGTAATCACCATCTGCAGTGATTTAAGACAAGATGGTAGAGTAGCTATTGCCACTTATTAAATTCTTAACTCATAAAAATGAGTTGTTTTATGCCTAATATTACTGTGGAACCCAGTGAATATTTAGATAAACTTGCACTTCCAGTAAATAGTTTTCTAGAAAGATAGTGTTTAAAACAAAATATAGAGTGGGTTCAGAATCAATGTGACAGTCACAGAATGACTGAGTGATCTTGTTAATGCTCTGTAATAAATATTGCAGACCATGCCTTATAGATTGTGTACTCTGTGCTTTATAACTGTATCTTCCAGAAATGGCAGGCTAAATAATTTGGAATTGCCCAGGCTGGCTGTAGGTAGAATTTGTATTTGACCTCTTCTCATTTCACCTATCGTTGATTGGGACCTTTGTCTGTTCTTCCTTTCCCTGTTTCAGCATGCTCCTCCTGAGACATTGGTATTAATGTTTAACAGTATGTTTCATCTTCTCAGGGTATTTGCGTTTAATAAAAACTCAAAGGCCATGCTACAGAATTACTTCCACTATTTGCCTCATTCCTTGATGAGGCTCAGGAAATTTCTTCTTCGTATCATCATCTCTCTTCCAGAAGTCTATTTTGCTGTCAAGTCTAGACCTCAATAAGGAGGCAGTGAACAGGGAGAAGAGTAGATGGAGAAAAGTCTAAATGAGATGGGAAGGCATGTGTGTAGATCATGGGTGGGAAAAGCAAGGGATCCCAGAGAACTCACGGAAGCAGGAAAGAATAGTGCTCCATTTGGAAATGAGGCAAGTAAGGTAAATTGAAGATATTCAGGACAGATAGTTCAAAAATGAAGAAACTTCTCCTGACCGAGTGTAATACAGTGAAACGAGAATATAGATATGTGATAGAGTTAAGATTCTGCAATAAAAATGCAAATAATATAAGATTATGCATTTAATTTTTTATGAATTATCTTTTGAATTATTCCTGGTTCACAATTGATTAAAACAATGTAAACATTTTATAAATTTTGAAATTATTAAATATAAAAGTAAAATTTTATGTGAATTGCCACTGTTGAGAGTAAGAGGTGGTAATGATATTTTTGGTGAGTGCCTTCAGAAATGTTATCAGTGCTCATCTTTTGAATGATTTCTTTGTAAAAGGTTTTTCATTTGATGCAGTCCCAGTTATTTTTGCTTTGGTTTCCTTTGCCTGAGGAGATATATTAAAATATATATATTCCTGAAAACCACTGTTTGTTTTCTTTTAGAAGTTTTATGATTTCAGATCTTACATTTAAGGCTTTAATCCATTTGGAGTTGATTTTTGTATATAGTGTGAGAGTAATCCAATTTGATTCTTTTGCATGTAGTTGTCCAGTTTTCCCAACACTATTAATGAGGGTGTTTTTTTCTCATTGTATTGTTTCACTAATGTTTTGTTGTAGATTAATTGACCATATAAATACGAGTTCACTTCTGGGCTCTGTTTTTTGTTCCATTGATCTATATGTCTGTTTTTGTGCCAATACCATACTCCTTTGATTATTGTAGATTTGTAGTATAGTTTGAAGTCAGAGTATATGATTCCTCCAGCTTTATTGTTCTTTCTCAAATTTGTTTTGTGCTATTTAAAGTCTTTTTGTTTCTACCCAAATTTTGGAATTATTTGTTTCAGAACTAAGATGCCATTGGTGTTTTGAAAGGAATTGTATTGAATCTGTATTCCTTTTGTAGTATGGTCATTTTAACAATATTAATTCTTTAATCCATGAACATGGTATATCTTTCCATTTCTTTGTACCATCTTCAATTTCTTTCAACAGTGTCTTATAATTTTTCACATAGGTCCTTTACTTCTTGGTTAGATTTAGTCCTAGGTATTTTATTCTTTTTGATGTAATTGTTATTAAGTGGGATTGTTCCCTCTTCTTCCCCTCCCTCCCCCCCGCCCCCGCCACTGCCAGGCATTTTATTTGTAGGTATTACATCCCTCGAGAAAAAAATCCAAGGATTTTCCTTCCTGTGTGTTTTCATCTTGCTTTTTCATGGTTCATGATGCCAGCTGAAGTTGTCAGTACAATGAAACCAAATTGATGGGATGGGAGCAGGTTATTCTGCCATTTTTCAGATGTTAATCTGGGGCTGATCACTCCACACTTATTTAGCCTGCCTGTGAGGTTCACAACAGTTTTCCCAGCTCTGTGATGATCTGTGATTTCAAATTCACCAATGTAACCATGCTTCACCATCACAGTTAGAAACCTGATGATGACTTTGGAGCACAGCCTAATAAGCACCTGGCATTTGCCTCTCTTTTCAGCATTGTTGATACTCTTGAGAGCATCAGCCAGGACATTCACGCTTTTTCACTCTCCTCTTTCACCCTCATCAAGAATCTTTTTAGTTTCCTTTTTGCTTTCTGCCATTAGAGTGGTATCATTTGCATTTCTGAGATTGTTGATATTTCTCCCAGCGATGTTGATTCAAGTTTGTGAGTCATCCAGCCTGGCTTTTAGCTTAACGTACTCTGCATAGAAGTTAAATAAGCAGGGTGGCAATAGACAGCCTTGACGTACTCCATTCCCAGTTTTGAACCAGCCCATTGTTCTATGCCTGGTTCTAACTGTTGCGTCTTTCCCTGCATAAAGGTTTTTCAGGAAGCAGGTAAGGTGGTCTGATATTCATTCCCATCTTTTTAAGAATTTTCCACAGTTTTCTTGTGGTCTACACAGTCAAAAGCTTTAGTGTAGTCAATGGAACAGAAGTAGATGTTTCTTTGGAATTTCTTTGCTATTTTTAATGATCCAATGGATGTTGGCAATTTGATCTCTGATTCCTCTGCCTTTTCTAAATCCAGCTTGTACATCTGGAAGTTCTTGGTTCATGTACTGTTGAAGCCTAGGTTGAAGGATTTTGACCATTACCTTGCTAGTATATGAAATGAGTGCAATTGTGTGGTATTTGGAACATTCTTTGGTGTTGCCTTTCTTTGGGATTGGAATGAAAATTGACTTTTTTGAGTCCTGTGGCCACTGTTGAGTTTTCCAAATTTGCTGGCACATTGAGTGCAGCACTTAGCAGCAGCATCTTTTAGGGTCTGAAATAGCTTAGCTGGGACTCCATCACCTCCACTAGCTTTGTTCATGGTAATGCTTCCAAAGGCCAAAGGTTACAATCATGTTTAAGCTAGTGAAAATTTTCAAGATTTTTACCCATAGTTATTAAACAAATAGACTCATACTCTTTCTTTGATTTTTTTTTTTTAATCTTAACTAGATAGATATGGTTAAACTTTCTGAGCTTTGCCAGACCAAATACAGTTCTTGTGGTGTGACAGGGAAAGATCAGTAGATCAGTAGCACATTATTAGCCCTTATGCTGTGCACATACATACCTACATAATTAACCCGTTACTTGAGATCACCTTGCCTCTAAACAAGTGGTCTTGAAAATGAGGTAGAGAAAGGTAAAAAGATCAGACTGCTTGTGACAGGGAGAGGAACATCTGTTAGCGGAAGGGTTTAAAGAAAATCTGGCTCATGGAATTAATGCCAGAGGGCATGTGCTGCTGTAGAATATCCTGTAGTCTAAGTTGGATGAATAAACAAACCAAGCAACAAAAAAACCCTTCATATTTGACATGTGAGAGGAGCTCTCCCTTATGAAATTCTTAGTTGACATTGGAAATACATAGTATCTTGAGGGTAGAGTTAGGGGGAGACACAATAAAAAGCTTTTGTATTTTAATTTCCTGGTGGTTGAGGAGTCACATAGTAGACTTTGAAGCAGATAATACCTCATAGTATAACCAACACAAATTATCCTCTGTGTCTGGAGGAAGCAAGCAGCTGGCTGTCTGAATTTATGAAATTGTAATTCAGGGAACTGATTAATTTTACTATATAGGGTGTGAGGGCTGCAGCTGCTGCCAGATAATAGTTGAGATCCATTTTTTGCCTTTTTCACTCTGCTCCTGCTATTTCTGAACCTTTTTATTTTATTTTATTATAGAGGAGTTTTAGGTTCTTAGAAAACTTGAGTGGAAAGTACAGACTTACCATATATTTTGTTCCCCTACATATGTACCACCTCCTCCATTATCAACATCCTTGCCACATTAACTGTACATTTGTTACAGTTAATGAACCTTCATTGACATATCATAATCATCCAAAGTCCATCATTTACTTTAGGGTTCACTCTTGGTATGGTACATACTATGGGGTTAGAAAAATGTATAGTGACATATATCCACCACTAGAGTATCATGCAGAGTGGTTTCACTGTCCTAAAAATTCTCTGTATCCTGCCTATTCATCCTCCCCTCTTCTCAACCATTGTCAGCCTTTTTTTTTTTTTATAACAGAACAGCCAGTTCTGTTATAATTTCATTGCTCTGTACAACTGTTGCACTGTACTTTGATCACAGTTAGTTCAGAGGATTTTTTTCTCCTGTAAGTACTGCTGATATCTTGTTTTTATTCCTTTCCTCGAAGTAATGGCAGGTCAGTGACCAGATTGTATAACAGAGATGGTTTTTCGTTTCTTGAGATTTCCCTGATAGTCTGCTAATTGAAGATACTTCCGGATATTAAATGATAAAACCTGATAATACAGCCCTAAGTAGTAAGGTTTTGCTGTAGACTCACAGAGCTAGAAGGAAATTTTAGGCTCCTACTCTCTGTTTACAGATTGTGGTCATCTCTTCCACAGATCTCAGATACAGAAATGATGTAATTCTCCTGAGTGTCCTTAACTAAAAGAGCTATATAACTCTTGATTACCATAATGCACATGCTGATCATTTCCTCTTTGCTTTACCTGCCTTTGAAAAATCTGCACAGACTTTCAGTTCAGTTCAGTCGCTCAGTCGTGTCTGACTCTTTGCAGCACGCCAGGCCTCCCCGTCCATCACCAACTCCCACAGTTCACCCACACTCATGTCCATAGAGTCGGTGATGCCATCCAGTCACCTCATCCTCTGTTGTCCCCTTCTCCTCCTGCCCCCAATCCCTCCGAGCATCAGAGTCTTTTCCAATGAGTCAACTCTTCACATGAGGTGGCCAAAGTACTGGAGTTTCAGCTTTAGCATCATTCCTTCCAAAGAACACCCAGGACTGATCTCCTTTAGAATGGACTGGTTGGATCTCCTTGCAGTCCAAGGGACTCTCAAGAGTCTTCTCCAACACCACAGTTCAAAAGCATCAATTCTTCAGCACTCAGCTTTCTTCATGGTCCAACTTTCACATCCATACATGACCACTGGAAAAACCATAGCCTTGACTAGATGGACCCTTGTTGGCAAAGTAATGTCTCTGCTTTTGAATATGCTATCTAGGTTGGTCATAACTTTTCTTCCAAGGAGTAAGCGTCTTTTAATTTCATGGCTGCAATCACCATCTGCACAGACTTTAGTACCTGTCAAACACTAGTCTTTGTGGGATGAGCAGCTGACCCAGTAGAAAACAATTTAGAGACGTTGTTGAATGAACTGAGCCAACTAAATTTTCTTCCTGAGAATATGGACCCTGAGGTTCTGAGTTAATTAGATGGTGGTGAATCCTTTGACTGAAGGATCATATACCTCCTTGAAAGATGCTGCATTAATTGCCTGAGGCTGCTGTAACAAACAATTACCAATTTAGAGACCGAAAGCAGAAGAAAGGTATTATTTTATGGTTCTGGAAGCCAGAAGTCTGAAATCTGGCAGGACTGCTTTCCCTCTGGGAACACTAGAGGAGAATCTGGTCCTGGCTTCTGGTGACTGCCAGTGAAAGCACTTCTGAGCTTGTGGCTCCATTGCTCTGATCTCTGCTCGCCTGCCTCCTCCTCTGTGTGTCTGCCTCATGCTCCCCCATTCTCAGAAGGGTACATCTGATTTCTTTTATGGCTTACCTTGGTAATCCATTATAAGTACTTCCTTTGTATTTGCCATACAAAGTGAATATGAATTCATTCCTTCAAAGTAATAATTGCAGGTCCCAGGGAGACCATACATTTGAGGGGCCCATCATTTAGCCTACTATGTATGCGATGGCATGTTCGAATAATTTTAAAAATCTTTTCATTCTGTCATATTCTTGACAAGAAACTGCTGTGTTGAGTGAATTAATGAGTATTCTTTATCTGAAATTATAATGTCGATATGTTGCCTTTGGTGATTTATGTAATATGCTATGAAGTGAAAAGAACATGTAATGAGGAGAAAAAATTGAGTTATTTTCCAAGAAGTGGTCTATCTTTTTAAGAGCCCTCCTGGCAAGGAGCCATCACCTGAAACCTATGTTTGCCTACCACACTTAATCCTAAGGCTGGCTTCTGTATCATGGTGAGATAGCTGTGAGCAGCAGCTGGAACTCTTATTTCCTTCTTCACATCTGACAAGGAGAGAGTCTGTTCTCGGAAACTCCTGGGTGAGTGAGTGAGTGTTCTAGCATGGGTGAGGGAGTGACATTTCGGGCCAGACAATTGTTGGTCTTGGGGGACTGTCCTGTGTGTTATAGGAAGTGTAGTAGCACCCATGGCCTCTATCCACTGGACGTCAGCAGCACACTCCTCTAGTTGTGACAACTAGAAATGCCATCAAACATTGTCAAAGGTCCCCTGTGGGTCAAGGCTGCCCCTGATCGAGAACCACGGCTTAACCCAATCAGAGCTCATTCTTGTCTCATCAAAATCTGCTGGCTAAGAAATTTTAGGTTCCTGTTAGGAAGGAGGAATGTAGAAAATAAGTGTTGGAGAGGTGACTGCAGATGTTCACTACATCCGGAATTCTAATGAGGGCCCAAACTGGGTCAAATCTAGCAGACCTACTAAATTTCTTCTAGGCCCCTGTTGGTATATGTTGTCCAACTCTTTGTTGTGTCTGACTTTTTGCAACCCTATGGAATATAGCCCACCAGCCTCCTCTGTCCATGGGATTTTTCCAGGCAAGAATATTGGAGTGGGTTCCCAGTCCCTTCTCCAGGGAATCTTCCCAACCCAGGAATTGAACCTGCATCTCCAGCATTGGAAGGTGGATTCTTTACCACTGAGACACCTGAGAAGCCCCTCTGTTGTCTAACATTATTTTAAAATAATATCTATTTTATATTGGACAAATAAAACCCAATATTATGTCTTTTTTTTTCACCCCCAATTCTATGGGCCTGTGAATCACATGTTGGTTTTTTTTTTCCTGCTTTATTTCTGTCAACTAGTTGGTTGCTTTTTATCTTAGAATTTGCCTCTTTCTTGTATAACTTCATTCTTTTCCAGCAAGTCTCTCTGCTGAGGTTCTCACATTCAGCTGGATTTACCTTTCCTATGACACTGCTCTGGTTTCCTGTTGCTACGGGGCTTTAACAAGCACACCATATAGTGCAGACTGCACTTAGCATAGCCATGTATGAACACTAGAGAACTGTGATTGGAATTTTTCTAAAGTATCCTCTTTTATTCTACGAAGCAATTAAAATAGAATAAAGACATATTTATTGCTTTGAAACTTTCAGTGATTTCCAGGTTAACAAATTTGTACTTTTACAGGCATCAGAAGACTGGCATTTTGGGGCTATGTGTTATTTCTTCCACGATTGTGCCATGTAGAGGATCCCCTCTATTTTCGTGTGAGTACTCTGGCTGTGGTGGAACCCTGACTAGTAACTGATGACAGAATGCACGACATGATTGGGAGTAAACATGAGTTGCTGCTTTTTCACCACAGTTAAGGCGTGGGAGAGGTTATGCATACAATGGCTCATAAACAGAGTACCCCCATCGGACCAATAAAAAGTAACAAGACCGCACGACATAGAAGCTAGAATTTATGTGAGTTGTTCAAGCAAGTCTGGGTCAAGGATTTTGTAATTGGTAGTAACTAAGAGCTTCATGAAATTCTGAGGGGTTACAGAAAGAACTCTATTTTTGCCATGGCTTTTGCTTTATTCTGTATGTATGCAGCATAGTAGAAACAATCTGCCTTACTGTGATATTAGTTGCACAACCCCCCAAACTGTCCTTCCTGTGTGTTTTCTTCTTTATTTTACTAGCAGCTCATTTGGCCTCCAGCTTTGCTGGTCTAGAACTTCTGTGTTCATTTTAAGCTCCTTGAGGGAAGGGGGGCTACTGTAATCATCTTCAAATGAGTTTGAAAAAAAGCACAATTCCCCAGTCTTAGTATTGTGCCTTCTTTGGTTTAAAATTTGACTGAATGACTTGATATATATCCTTTCTAGACTCATTAGAACCCATAGGTTGCCCCTTGAGTTTTCTCTGCTTCTTGGAAAACAGATGGGGGAAGAGATCTAGAAATATTCACTGAGATAGCTCAAGCTGAATAGGAGGGAGAGAGGATACTGATAGTAGCAAGACTCATTTTACTATGGTTATTAAAGCAAAAATGAGGGCAACAATTCCTTTTTCAGGAGGTCTTGGCAAGGACCCTAGTTTTAAGCAAGAAAGAGTCACAGCCAGTTATATTGAAATGATTTGAAGTCCATCCCTCCACAGTCATGTTTTTCTGAAACCAAGGTAAACAGTTGGTTAGAGGTGGGTATAGAGCTAGCCATTTTTTGATAAATGGATAAATTGTCCCTTGGAACTATTTCAGTAGGTGGTGCTCTTGTGCCATAATATAACAAAATTTTTGGAAAATATCTGAGACCCTGTGGCTAGTTCTAGAGCCTTTGTCCCTCTTGATCCCCTCGAGTAACTACCAGGTATACCACTTGGATAGCATGATGTGGGTGGTTTTAGTGAGAGATTTTATATCTGGAAATTAGGCAAATTCGGGTCTCTTACCTTCTTTAGCTTGCCTGAGCTCTGCTTTCCAGGGGAACCTAAATGAGAGGTTCACTAACCTTTATGAAAAATTGATGACTCTTGTTCAGTCACTCAGTTGTGTCTGACTCTTTGTTACCCCATGGGCTGCAGCATGCCAGGCTTCTCTGTCCTTCACCATCTCCTGCAGTTTGCTCAAATTCATGTCCTTTGAGTCGGTGATGCCATCCAACCATCTCATCCTCTGTCATCCCCTTCTCCTCCTGCCTTCAGTCTTTCCTAGCATCAGGGACTTTTTTCCAGTGAGTAAGCTCTTTGCATCAGGTAGCCAAAGTACTGGAGCTTTAGCTTCAGCATCAGTCCTTCCAATGAAAATTCAGGGTTGATTTCCTTTAGGATTGACTAGTTGGATCTCCTTGCAGTCCAATGGACTTTCAAGAGTCTTCTCCAGCACGACACTTTGAAGGCATCATTTCTTTGCACTTAGCCTTTTTTATTGTCCTGCTCTCACATCCATACAGGGCTGCTGGAAAAACCATAGCTTTGACTATACTAACCTTTGTAGGCAAAGTGATTAGTCTAGTCTTTATCTAAACAATTATGATATGTGTTATATATTACCAGTTTTCTGAGACCAGTTGTTCTGTTGGAAATCATCTGTGATCCTCCAGATAACTTCAGATAACATATCTGAAGATGTTATCTTCCAGATAACATCTGTTATCCTTTCCAGATAACTCAGGCTTTCATTCTTGTTTCTTTATGCTTCCAGACAAGATGCAATGGAATGAAATAACATGTTGTAAAGAAATTTATAAGTGGTGAAGGAACAAAGATGAAAAACATCAAGTTGAGATAGCAGCTGATAATAACTAGAGCTGACGTTGAACCCTGTTAGCATCAGCTCCTTGTCTCAGTTCTTTTGCTGTATGTATAATGAGTCCATTGGTCTGAAGTTGATTGTGATACTATGATGAACAGGACATCCAAAGAAGTCCATGTTAGGTGCTGCTGGCAGAAACATGGTGGGCAAGGAAGAGAAATTTAAATCCAGACTACATATCATTCCAGGGTGGACACATCTCTTGTTGCTAGAAACATTTAAGGTTCTGCTTTTTCAGGAAGTTTTTTGTCTCTAAAATGAAAGACAGTCACCTCACTTTGTATCCACCAGCTGTTAAGAAAGAGGTAAAATGCTCATGGGACTTTTGCCTCAGCATGAGTGTGCTGATCTGAGCTGCTTAATTCCCCATTGTCTCTGCAGGCTGTTAGGCCTCAGTGAGCTCGGCTGCAGCCCTAGCGGCTTGCCTCTTGAGCCTTGCGACTCAGCAGATCCGGTGATGTTCAGGGTGCTTTCTGGTAGCTTTTGAGATTTTCTTTGACAATTAATATTTTAGACTGTGTGGGTTTTAAAAATTGATTTATTTACCTGATTATTATTATTATTTAAGTTGGAGTATAATTGTTTTACAATGTCATGTTAGTTTCTGCTGTACCACATCTGAATCAACTATTGGAAAATTCTGAAAGAGATGGGAATACCAGACCACCTGACCTGCCTCTTGAGAAATCTGTATGCAGGTCAGGAAGCAACAGTTAGAACTGGACATGGAACAACAGACGGGTTCCAAATAGGAAAAGGAGTACATCAAGGCTATATATTGTCACCCTGCTTATTTAACTTCTATGCAGAATACATCATGAGAAACACTGGACTGGAAGAAGCACAAGCTGGAATCAAGATTGCTGGGAGAAATATCAATAACCTCAGATATGCAGATGACACCACCCTTATGGCAGAAAGTGAAGAGGAACTAAAGAGCCTCTTGATGAAAGTGAAAGAGGAGAGTGAAAAAGTTGGCTTAAAGCTCAACATTCAGAAAACAAAGATCATGGCATATGGTCCCATCACTTCATGGCAAATAGATGGGGAAACAGTGGAAACAGTGTCAGACTTTATTTTGGGGGGCTCCAAAATCACTGCAGATGGTGACTGCAGCCATGAAATTAAAAGACGCTTACTCCTTGGAAGAAAAGTTATGACCAACCTAGATAGCATATTCAAAAGCAAATAACTTTGCCAACAAAGGTCCGTCTAGTCAAGGCTATGGTTTTTCTAGTGGTCATGTATGGATGTGAGAGTTGGACTGTGAAGAAAGCTGAGTGCCGAAGAATTGATGCTTTTGAACTGTGGTGTTGGAGAAGACTCTTGAGAGTCCCTTGGACTGCAAGGAGATCCAACCAGTCCATTCTGAAGGAGATCAGCCCTGGGATTTCTTTGGAAGGAATGATACTGAAGCTGAAACTCCAGTACTTTGGCCACCTTATGCAAAGAGTTGACTCGTTGGAAAAGACTCTGATGCTGGGAGGGATTGGGGGCAGGAGAAGAAAGGGACAACAGAGGATGAGATGGCTGGATGGCATCACTGACTCGATGGACGCGAGTCTGAGTGAACTCCGGGAGTTGGTGACGGACAAAAAGGCCTGCCATGCTGCGATTCATGGGGTCGCAAAGAGTCGGACACGACTGAGCGACTGAACTGAACTGAACTGACTGAATATACATATATCCCCTCCTCCATAGGCCCCCTGCTCCATCCCACCCTTAGGTCATCACAGAGGACAGAGCTGAGCTCCTTATATATCTATAATTATTTAAATTGTCTTTTTCAGTATTTAGAATGTACTGTTAATCAACAAATTCGTATTTCTTGAATATTTCTTGCTTTTATCTCTTTAAATATTGTTTCTCTTCATTCTCTTCACTTTTTCTTTTTTGCTGTGACACCTTATAGATGTTTGTGAAACCTTTATGTTTTCTAACTTCTTTCTCATAATTTTTGATTTTCCTTCTGGGCTGCATTCTGAGTGAATTTCATGGTATTGTCTTCAAATTTTCTAGCTCTTTAGTTTTGCCTAAAGTATCTTGTGTACTGCATTTTTAATTTTAATGACTGTATTCTTTACTTAAATAATTTTCAATAGATTCTTTTGTAGTCATCTATTGTTTTAACTCAGAGTTTGTGCTTTATAATTTCTTATTTTTAATTAGGTTTTTAACATCTTAAATAAAATTATTTTGATTTTTAATTGAAGTATAATTTACTTACAATGTTGTATTAGTCTCAGGTGTGTAACGTAGTCATTTGATATTTTTGTACATTACAAAATAATCACCACAGTAAGTGTAGTTCCCATCTCTTACCATACAGAATTATTACTGACTATATTCCCTGTGCTGTATATTATATTCCCATGACTTATTTATTTTATAAATGGAAGTTGGTAGTTCCTGTTGATCCCCTTTACCTACTTTGCCCTTTCTACTTACTCACTTCTCCTCTGGCAACTACTAGTTTTTTCCTCTGTCTCTATAAGTCTTTTTCTGTTTTTGTTATATTGTTCATTTGTGGTGTTTTTGTTGTTGTTCAGTTACTTAGTCGTGTCTTACTTTTGCAACCCCTGAACTGCAGCATACCAGGCTTCCCTATTCTTCACTATCTCTCTGAGTTTGCTGAGACTCATGTCCATTCAGTCAGTGATGCCATCCAACCATCTCAGTCTCTGTCGCCCCCTTCTCCTCTCGCCTCAACCTTCCATCAAGACCTTTTTCAATGAGTCCACTCTTCATATCAAGTGGCCAAAGTATTGGAGCTTCAGCTTCAGCGTCAGTCCTTCCAATGAATATTCAGAATTGATTTCCTTTAGGATTGAACTGGTTTGATCTTGCAGTCCAAGGGACTCTCAAGAGTCTTTTCCAGCACCACAGTTCAAAAGCATTAATTCTTCAGTGCTCAGCCTTCTTTATGGTTCCGCTCACATCTGTACATGACTATTGGAAAAACCATAACTTTGGCTATACGGACCTTTTAAGACTCCACATATAAATGAAATTTTATGGTATTTGTCTTTTTCTATCTGACTGATTTCATTTAGCATATTATCTTCTACTAATGGATCCACCCATGTTGTTTCAAATGGCAAGGTTTCATACTTTTTTATGGCTGAGTAACAGTACATTGTGTGTGTGTCTACATCTGTGTTTGTCCATGCGTGTATGTGTCTCACATCTTTACTCATTTATGTATTAATGGACTTCTGGGTTGCTTCCATATTTGACTATTGTAAATAATGCTGCAGTGAACTCTGGTTTGCATATATCTTGTTGAATTAGTGGGGGGTTTTTTGGATAAATACCCAGAAGTGTTATTGCTGGGCCATATGGTAGTTTTATTTTTAATTTTTTGAGAAACTTCCATACTATTTTCCATAGCGGCTGTACCAATTTATATTCCCACCAACTATGTACTAAGGGTTCCTTTTTCTCCATATCCTCACTAATATTTATACTTTGTTATCTTTTTAATGATAATCATTCTGACAGGTTTTGATTGGCATTTCTCTGATGATTAATGATATTGAATATATTTTCATGTGCTTGTTGACTGTCTCTATGTCTTCTCTGGAAAAATGTCTTCATGTCCTTTATTTTTTTAATTGGATTTTTAAAAATATATTGAGCTGTATGAGTTTCTTATATGTTTTGGTTGTTAACCCCTTATTGGATGTATCATTTGCAAATGTCTTCTCCCATTCAGTTGGTTGCCTTTTTGTTTCGTTGATAGTTTCCTTTGCTGTGTAAAAGCTTTTTAGTTTGATGTGGTCTCATTTGTTTATTTTTGCTTTTGTTGCCCTTGCCTGAGGAGACAGATCAAAAAAAAATTCCTAGAGACCGATGTCAAAGAGCTTACTGCTTGCTTTCTTCTAAGAGTTTTATGGTTTCAGGTCTTAAATTTAAGTCTTTAATTCAGTTAAATATACTTATTTTGTTGGACTATTTTATAATATTCATTTCATCTGAAATGAATTAGTGGTTTGATGGCTGATTTTGTTAGTTGCCTTTATTGGGATTAGATTTCCTCATGTACTTCAGAACTTTGGTTGAATGGCATGTTTTGAATGCAGCATATTTTTTAATTGCTTTCATTGATTCATTTTCTGCCTCTCTTTCTCCCTCTCTGCTTAGTCTTCCTTGTTTAAAGCAATTTATAGTTGTCTCTGGGGCTTTCATGGAGCCCTAGTCCAGAATTGCCATGGTGTTTCAGTTACTTGGAGAAGGAAATGGCAACCCACTCCAGTATTCTTGCCTGGAGAATCCCATGGACGGAGGAGCTTGGTGGGCTCCAGTCCACGGGTTGCAAAGAGTCGGACACGACTGAGTGACTTCACTTCACTTCAGTTACTTGGGCAATCACAGGCTGCTTCATTGAATTCCTCATCTCTGGCTGGTCTGTGTTCTCCCTCCTCCCTAGGGACAGCTCCATATGCGATAACCAGTCTTCTTTCAGGAATGGAGGAGCCCTCCTCCAGTTTCACCTCCAACCCTGCCTCAGGTAGGATGCCACGTCTGCCTCTGTCCTTGGTGGGTTATGGTTAGTTTGAGCAAACTCCGGGAGATAGTGAAGGACAAGGAAGCCTGGCATGCTGCAGTCCATGGGATCACAGAGTAGAACTCAACTGAGCAACTGAACAACTACCACCAACTTTTGTAGGTTTCATGCTTCCAGTTACAGTGCTTATTTTTGGATCCTGAGCTTAGGAGGCTAAAGGCTTTAACTCTGAGAATTTACTCCACTCTGTTTCTGCCTCATATCTATTAGACAGAAATTTTTCTATTGTTTTTGAACTTGCTTGCATCCTCTTGGTTTTCTCTTCTTGTTTCCTCTCTCTTTGCTGTGTTTGGAGTAGAAGGGATCTATCAAGGAGTGAATTTACTTGCCATCTTAACTGGAGGTCACATGGCTGAGGGTTTAAAGGAAACAAAGTGAGATATTTGGTTTTACATAGTACTAAAAGCTAACCACAAAAGTGCTTTTCTGTTTGAGTTCAGTGACCCGCAGCATACAATCATTTAAACTCCTCCTTCAGAGGCTTGCAACCCCAAAAAGATGAGTGGGATTAAGCAGGTGGGATTTATTAGGATGCCATGGCTCTCTACAAGGATTTCACTTTTTATTTTGATGGTAATTTTAAGAATTCAATTGTTTCCAAACACCCACAGTTCTAACTAAATAGTGTCTGAAGACATCAGAGCCTGCAGTTGTGTTTGTCTTGGTGCCAAGTAGCACTACTTTTAGATGCTGAAAACTGAACAGAGGTGAAAATGTAAATAATATGTGTGAATGAGAGAGTGAGTGAGTGCTGTTTCTGGCTGGCTGGGGTGTCCCTTTTTGATGCTGTCTGCAGCATTCCATGTTTTCTTCTCTCCCAGCCCTTCCCAGGAATAATTGTTTTATCTGTTTGCAGTTCGTGATTTCCTCATTAGCCATGGGTTGCTTGAGAGGAAATGGGAATGCTGCCATTTTTTTATTTGCAGTGTTTTTAGAGTTCCTGTCATATGGTAGTTTTCCAATAAATATGTGGGATTTTTTGTTTTTGTTTATTTAATAATAAATTATGAGTAGAACCAAGGATGGAAAGAGGCAGAAATAACTTGGAGCCAAGTTACTAATGACAAAGGCAAGAAGATTTCTAATATTTTAATATCTAATGTGCTCCTCAGCCCGTTTTTCTTCCAATCTCACTGAAAGCGTACAGTCTTACTGTCTGTCAGTTAAGTGAATTGAGGACAAAAATGCAATGAAAGTAAGTCACCACTATTTCTAACAGAATGTATATGTGAAGACTGATATTTCTCACGTCCCAGTGATAGGTCCTTGCTGCTCTGATGGAAATAAGGTCAGGAGTTTCTATCTGAGCAGCTTCAAAAGCAAGCAGTCCTAAAGGGATGTTTCTATTTGGGGGCCAGATCCAGAGAGCAGCTCGTTTTCCCACGTGGCTTGGGGCATGGATGGGAGAATGGAGCTCAGTAACCCCCCAGAAAGTTATCTGCTAGGTTAAATTTCCTTAATTCTTTGCAAAACTGAGTGAAGAGTATGTACACTCTGCACCTGAATTGCAGTTGCCTCCTCTTATTTCTTTGGTCCAGGTTTTGTTTATGATTGGGGTTTGTTTGAAATTATCTGCAAATTTCAGGTCTGTGTTTTTGATTAGAGTGTCTCAGAAACAAAACACTCCTGACTCAACAGAGAAAAAGCCAGCTCCTCCTAGTGGAATTTTTCTTAAAACCTCATTGTTTTAACAGGAAAAAGTGTATCATTTGTTTCTTTCATAAGCACTTTATGGGAGCAAGAATATTTTATTGTGAAATTTTTTAAAGAAAGCTACAAATACATGGACAAGTTTATCAATCCTGCTTAAAGTAATGAAGCAAAGAAACATTGAAAAGTAAATTGAGAATACTGGTATCAGGGTTTCAATAAGGAAGAGGAAGAATATTGTCAAGTATAAGCATAGTTGAGCATAAATTTCTTAACTTTATATTTGATTATATTTAATGGAGGTTTTAAGTAGTTTCTGATAAGGCTATTGTACCCCTAGTTAACGACATTGACTGGAGGCTAGATATTTGTCTCTTTTCCTTCTTCCATAAACACTGTGTTTTCTAGCCTTCTGTCCGTAATTCTCTGTGTAGTGCTTATTTCATGGGAGAAGTGACTTCAGTTGATTCATACTCAGGGAAAATGGGGGAAAAAACTCCAAAACAGTGCTTTTTATCAGGTTGCCACTGAGTAGGTTATGGTCTATATATGGCAAATGTAGACTTACCTCTCATACTTGGAGATTGTGCAGACCAAATGAAAGTAATTTCAGAACATTTTGGCCACCCTGACAGGTATATAATATGCAGCCATTTTTGATACTATGAGATTTATAGCGAACTTCGTTTTAAATGTTGACAGTATGGGAACTGCATGTCTTTCTGTCAGCCCCAAAGCCAGCATTTTATCTGAGTCACTCCTCTACAGCAGCCTTAGTGGATTTGTGTGTTTACTTATTTATTCACACGTTTGTTCAGCAAATATTTATTGAACTTCTACTGTGTGCCAGCTACATACATAGCCTTGGTTTTCAGAATGTGTTCAGCAAATTAGGTTCTGAGGAAATGTGCCAGGGAGGACACATTTGACTGTAAGAAAACCCAATAAAAGATGGCTTAAACCAAAAGGAAAATTCCAAGGTTGGCTACTTCATTCCTTTAGCTGTGCTAGTGAGGGGACCCAGGTCCATCTTTCTGCTTTGCTGTTTGCAGCATATTAGGTTAATTACTCCTTGAATCCCTAGGTAACTACTGCTGGTGTGTCCCATGAAGATTGCAGTGTATAATATGGGGAACAAGTGAATTTATCCACTAATATTCTCCAGTGGAAGCTCAGTTCTTATTGTCCAGAGTTGTATAACATTGCCCATTCCTATAGTTAGTTGGAAGGCAAATTGAAATACCATGACTGGAATGCTCCAGCCATTCTTAAAATGTGATGTTGGGTATCTCTGAGAACTTTCAGAAGACTGATGTGGGCAAAACTATTTTCATAGTAGTGCTAAAACATCATTTGTGTTTCTTACTCTAATTTTCTCACTAGTCTACAGTAGAGTTGTTAAGAGTTGTTGATTTATGGTGATGTCATTGCTCTGGAATATATTCCAGCTAGTGGAATATATTCTTGGGTTTTAAATTTTTCTTAGTTTTAATTTCTAATGTGGTAAATATTAATATATATAACTCACATAAATAGAAGTTGTCAGTAATGCTCTCAGTGATGAGTATGACTATAAAGGGGAGTCTGAGAACAAAATGTTGAGATCCACTGGTCTCGTTAATCAAGATTCACCCCTGGCAAGAAAATAATAGCAAATGAAACAACTGACAAAGGATTAATTTCCTAAATATACAAGCAGCTCATATAAGTAAATACTGGAAAAACAACCCAATCAAAAAGTGAGAAAAAGACCTAAACAGACATTTCTCCAAAGAAAACATACAGATGGCGAATAGACACATGAAAAGATGCTCACACAATGCTCATTATTATTGAAATACAAATCAAAACTACAATGAGATATCACCTCACACCAGTCAGAATAGCCATCATCAAAATGTCTACAAACGACAAATGCTGGGGAGGGTGTAGAGAAAAGAGAACCCTCTTGCACTGTTGGTGGGAATGTAAATTGATACAGCTACTGTGGAAGACAGTGTATGCTGTGCTTAGTTGCTCAGTCATGTCTGACTTTGTGACGCCATGGACGGTAGCCCGCCAGGCTCCTCTCCAGGGATTCTCCAGGCAAGAATAGTGGAGTGGCTTGCCATGCCCTCCTCCATGGGATTGTCCCAACTCAGGGATCAAACCCAGGTCTCCTGTATTATAGGCATATCCTTTACCTGTCTAGGTCACGAGAGAAGCCCAAGAATATTGGAATGGGTAGCCTATCCCTTCTTGTGGGAACTTCCTGACCTAGGAATTGAACTGGGGTCTCCTGCATTGCAGGTGGCTTCTTTGCCAGCTGAGCTACCAGGGAAGCCCAGAAGACAGTATGGAGACTTCTTAAAAAATTAGGAATAAAACCACCATATGACCCAGCAATCCTGCTACTCGGCATATACCCTGAGGAAATCAAAATTGAAGAAGACACATGTATCCCACTGTTCATCACAGCTCTAGCTGCAATAACTAAGACATGGAAGCAACCTAGATGTCCATTGACTGATGAATGGATAAAGAAGCTATGGTACATATATACAGTGGAATATTACTCAATCATATAAAGGAATGCATTTGAGTCAGTTCTAATGAGGTGGATGAACCTAGAGCCTATAATACAGAGTCAAGCATGTCCAAAAAAGAAAAATATCATATACTGACACATATATATGGAATCTAGAAAGATGGTACTGATGAAATTATTTTCAGGGCAGCAGTGGAGACACAGACAGAGAACAGACCTATGGATATGGGGGAGGAGGGTTGGGGAGGAAGGAGAGGGTGGGATGTGTAGAGAGAGTAACATGGAAACTTACATTACCATATGTAAAATAGATAGCTAATGAGAATTTGCTGTATGACTCAGGGAACTCAAACTGGGGCTCGGTAACAACCTGGAGGAAGTGGGATGGGGTGGGAGGTGGGAGGGAGGTTCAGGTGGGAGGGGACCTATGTATATCTATGGCTGATTCATGTTGATGTTTGGCAGAAACCAACACAGTTCTGTAAAGCAATTATCCGTCAATTCAAAAAAAAAAAGATTCGGGAATATCCCAGCCTTCCCCAAGACTCAATAGCTATGAGATTTCTGGACAAAACTGATTCTCTTAGCAAAGAAGCAGTAGAGGGGTTAGGGCTATTGGATGAGCAACCAGCAGTGTTTATGGAATTATTCTGAGGGAGGGGGCTTTGGTGGAAGGGTATGACCGGAATGCAGGATGTGCTCCAGGTCCTACCTCAGCTTTGACTGGAGTCACTGCTGGTCTATTCTTTTATTTTTTTTAAATTGTGGTAAAATATACAAACCATAAAATTTATCATTTTAGCCATTTTTTAAAAGTGTACAATTCGGCAGCCCTGAATTACATTCACATTGTTGGGCAGCCATCACCACCATTCATCTCTAGAATATTTTCACCTTCCCATCTGAAACTGTTTACCCATTAAACAGTAAATCCCTGCCTTTTCCATTTCTCTCAGCCCCCGACAACCACCATTCTGCTTTCTGTCTCTAAGAGTTTGACTACTCTGTAAGTATCTCCTATTAGTGGAATCATATAGTATTTGTCCTTTTGTGTCTGGCTTATTCCTCTTAACATAATGTTAACATGATGTGGATTCAGGGTTCATCCATATATGCATCAGAAACTCCTTCCTTTTTATGATTGAATGATATTTCACTGTGTATATTTATATATTTAGTTGACCCATCCATCTTTTGGTGAATATTTGGGTGGTTTATACCTTTTGGCTTTTGCGTATGCATTGCTATGAGTATGAGGAAAAAGTTATCTCTTTGAGTCTTTACTTTCTATTGGGTGTGTATATAGAAGTGGATCAGATGGTAATTCAGTGTTTAATTTTTTAAAAGGAACCACCATACTATTTTTACACAGCAATACTATTTTGCATTTCCACTAGCAGTTGAGGTTCCAGTTTCTCCACATTCTTACCAGCACTTGCTAATTTTTTTTTTTTTTATGAGAGCCAGCCTAAGGGGTATAAAGTAATATCTCATAGTAGTTTTGATTTGCCTTGACCTAATGATTAGTGTTGAGCTTTAAAAAAATTTTTTTTTCAATTTTATTCAAGTATAGTTGATTTACAGGGTTGTGTTAATTTCTGCTATACAGCAACATGATTCAGTTATACATGCACACACACGTACACATACATATGTATTTATTCTTTGTCATATTCTATGCCATTATGGTTTATCACCGTATACTGAATACAGTTACCTGCCCTATATGATAGGATCTTGTTGTTTATACATTCCATATGTAACAGTTTGTATCTGCTAATCCTTAACTCCCAATACACCCTTCCTCCACCTCCTTTCCACCTAAGCTCTAGGATGTCTCTGGATGGAACTGCCATATGAGATGTGAAAGTGTCATTCAGTAGCAATGCTAATTGAGGGCCAGAATATCACAGGTTAGATTATAGATTGTGTATTTTTTCACCCTGAAGCTTAGTAACTTAGGAGAGGAAAATAATGTCCCATCATGTTAAACAAGAGGCTGAAGTTGCTCACGTCACTAGTGGTCACTGGTCCTGGCGCTGTGGTAGCCTCGACATCCTGTGCATCCCTGCCTGTGGCTCTTTGACGTTGGGGCTGCATAAATACTCAGGTGTTAATACGCAACTTTAGGAGCCTACTTTGCTTTCTGAAAGATAATTTGAGAAGCACTGTTTTAGGGCAGTCCCTTGCCAAGTTCTTAACACTTCTTGATTACTAAATTAAGGGAAATGTTTTTATTTGTAATGAATTAGGGCACTTTGCTCCAGTCTATCTCCCATTTGTTTCTTCATTTTTTGTTACCTTTCTTCCAACAATGCTTAAGTGTTTTGATGCTTTTATTTCCTTCTTCCAATCTAATGAATTATGCTTGGTGAATTCCTCATATCTTGCATAAACATTTCTATGAAATTTTTGGTTATATCCTTTTTTCCAAAGAAAGATAGCACTAAGTTGTGTCCAACTCTTGCGATCCCATGAACTATATAGGCTGCTAGTTTCCTATGTCCATGGGATTCACCAGGCAAGAATACTGAAGTGGATTGCCATTTCCTTCTCCAGAGGAACTTCCCGACCCAGGAATTAAACCCAGGTCTCCCTCATTGCAGTCAGATGCTTTACTGACTGAGCTACATGGGAAGCTTTTCTAAAGGAGCCAACCCAAATGGGGAACTTTTAGCCCTAGAGTATTACCTCTCTCACCTGCTATACTTTGAGTCTGAGCCCTGTCAATTTGGCAGCCTTCAGTATGAACCTTTATAGACAGTGGTTGGGCTACAGAGTATCTTTGTGCCATGGTGATTTGAGTTCATAAAAAAGTGCTTTAGCAAGCAACAAAGTAACTTTTGACCAGTTTATAAATGAGAGGGAAAGGACAAATGCCCTTGATCCAAACCTGAGACATTTGGACTGTCTCTCTTTTCAGTATCTCAGATGTTTGAAGGACCCCAAGGTTGGTTTCCCTTGCCACTTTGTTCCTTCCCCTCCCACCTCCTGCTTTCCGCTGTTGAGCAGGAAACAGGGACATGAACAAGCACATGGGAGTCTTGCACAGGTTAGTCACTTCTGTTCAGATGTCCAGGTCTCTCTGCTCATAGGACTGTTACTTTAGTTCAATCTACATGAGAATTTCTGAAGCTGATTTTATTTTCTTTGGGAAACATAAACTGAGACTAACAGTTACTGTTAATTTTAGTCTCCGTATTTGGAGAAGGTGAAAACATGATTTGATTCTGTATATTTAAGAAATGAAAAGGGAGATTTCCTCCTAACTTTCTATGCCCTTTGCTTTTGCTATATTAGTATGTATTGGGGGGTTTGTGTGTGTGGAAAATGCTTGATAAAATCCTGAGTTTTGAGGAAATGTCATTGAACATCCACCTTTCTTTTATGCTCTTAAATAAAAAATGCTAAACAATATTTCGTTAGTTGTTTGTATGAAATTAATATAGGCAGAGATATCTATGTGAGGGCATATATACTCAGCAGGATTGTAAGAAAGCCAAAGATTTATATTGGGGGCAATATCAAGGAGTTGATATCAATCAAAAGTGTAGTTTTCAGTTCTCTAATTAGTGTGTATATTCAGTTCAGTTCAGTTCAGTTGCTCAGTCTTGTCCGACTCTGTGATCCCATGGACTGCAGCACCCCAGGCTTCCCTGTCCATCAAAACTCACGGAGCTTGCTCAAACTCACGTTCATTGAGTCGGTGTTACCATCCAACCATCTCATCCTTTGTCATCCCCTTCTCCTCCCGCCTTCAGTCATTCCCAGCATCAGGCTCTTTTCCAATGAGTCAGTTATTTGTATCAGGTGGCCCAACATCAGGATCAGTCCTTCCAATGAGTATTCAGGACTGATATCCTTTAAGATGGACTGGTTGGATCTCCTTGCAGTCCAAGGGACTCTCAAGAGTCTTCTCCAACACCACAATATCAATTCAAAAGCATCAATTCTTTGGTGCTCAGCTTTCTTTATAGTCCAACTGTCACACCCATACATGACTACTGGAAAAACCATAGCTTTGACTAGACGGACCTTTGTTGGCAAAGTAACGTCCCTGCTTTTTAATATGCCATGTAGGTTGGTCATAGATTTTCTTCCAAGGAGCAAGTGCCTTTTAATTTCATGGCTGCAGTCACCATCTGCAGTGATTTTGGAGCCCCCAAAATAAAGAAAGGAGCAGTGACCCAACAAGAGACTGACCCAGACTTGCCCATGAGTGTCCAGGAGTCTCCGGCAGAGGCATGGGTTGGTGGTGGTTTGCTGCAGTGTTGGGGGCACTGAGTGCATCAGTGTGTGAAGCCTTTTGAAGGAGGTCGCCATTGTCTTCATTACCTCCACCACAGTTTGGCCTCAGATCAAACAACAGGGAGGGAACACACTCCTGCCCATCAACTAAAATTGGATTAAAGATTTACTGAGAATACAAGAATCCTTTAGAAGAAATGCAGTAGCCATCAAAGTCAACAAGAGTCTGAAATGCAGTACTTGGATGCAGTCTCGAAAATGACAGAGTGATCTCTGTTTGTTTCCAAGGCAAGCCATTCAGTATCACAGTATTCCAAGTCTATGCCCCAACCGGTAATGCTGAAGATGCGGAATGGTTCTCTGAAGACCTACAAGACCTTCTAGAACTAACACCCAAAAAAGATGTCATTTTCATTATAGGGGACTGGAATATAAAAGTAGGAAATCAAGAGATATCTGAAGTAACAGGCAAATTTGTCCTTGGAGTACAAAACGAAGCAGATCAAAAGCTAATAGAGTTTTACCAAAAGAACACACTGGTCATAGCACACACCCTCTTCCAATAACACTAGAAGACTCTGCACATGGAGGTCACCAGATGGTCAATACTGAAATCAGATTGATTATGTTCTTTGCAGCCAAAGATGGAGAACCTCTAAACAGTCAGCAAGAACCAGACCGGGAGCTGACTGTGGCTCAGATCATGAACTCCTTAGTGCAAAATTCAATTGACTTAAATTGAAGAAAGTAGGGAAAACCACTAGACCATTCAGGTATGACCTAAATCAAATCCCTTTTGGCTATACAGTGGAAGTGACAAATAGATTCAAGGGATTAGATCTGATAAGAGTGCCTGAAAAACTGTGGACTTAGGTTTGTGACATTGTACAGGAGGCAGTGATCAAGACCACCCCCCTCAAAAAGAAATGCAAAAAGGCAAAATGATTGTCTGAGGAGGCCTTACAAATAGCTGAGAAAAGAAGAGAAGGTAAAGGCAAAGGAGAAAAGGAAAGATATACCCATCTGAATGCAGAGTTCCAGAGAATAGCAAGGAGAGATAAGAAAGCCTTCTTCAGTGATCAGTGCAAAGAAATAGAGGAAAACAATAGAAAGGGAAAGACTAGAGATAGATCTCTTTAAGAAAATCAGAGATACCAAGGGAACTTTTCATAAGAAGATGGTCAGAATGAAGGGCAGAAATGGTATGGACCTAACCGAATCAGAAGATATTAAGAGGTGGCAAGAATACACAGAAGAACTATACAAAAAAGATCTTCATGACCCAGGTAATCACCATGGTGTGATCACTCATCTTAGAATGCAAAATCAAGTGGGCCTTCGGAAACATCACTACAAACAAAGCTAGTGGAGGTGATGGAACTCCAGTTGAGCTATTTCAAATCCTAAAAGATGATGCTATTAAAGTGCTACACTCAATATGTCAGCAAATTTGGAAAATTCAGCAGTGGCCACAGGACTGGAAAAGGTCAGTTTTCTTTCCAATCCCAAAGGAAGACAATGCCAAAGAACGTTCAAACTACCACACAATTGCACTCACCTTACACGCTAGTAAAGTAACGCTCAAAATTCTCCAAGCCAGGCTTCAACAGTACATGAACAGTACTTCCAGATTTTCAAGCTGAATTTAGAAAAGGCAGAGGAACCAGAGATCAAATTGCCAGCATCCACTGGATCATAGAAAAAGCAAGAGAATACCAGAAAAACATCTACTTCTGCTTTATTGACTATGCCAAAGCCTTTGACTGTGTGGATCACAACAATCTGGAAAATTCTACAAGAGGTGGGATTATCAGACTACCTGACCTGCCTCCTGAGAAATTTGTATGTAAGTCAAGAAACAACAGAACTGAACATGGAACATCAGAATGGTTCCAAATCGGGAAAGGACTACATCAAGGCTGTATATTGTCACCCTGCTTATTTACTTTATATGCAGAGTACATCATGAGAAACGTTGGGCTAGATGAAGCACAAGCTAGAATCAAGATTGCCAGGAGAAGTATCAGTAACCTCAGATGTGCAGATGACACCACCCTTATGGCAGAAAGTGAAGAAGAACTAAAGAACCTCTTGATGAAAGTGAAAGAGGAGTGTGAAAAAGTTGGCTTAAAGCTCAACATTCAGAAAACTAAGATCATGGCATCCTGTTCCATCACTTCATGGCAAATAGATGGAGAAATAATGAAATCAGTCAGAGACTTTATTTTTTGGGCTCCAAAATCATTGCAGATGGTGACTGCAGCTAAGAAATTAACAAGACGCTTGTTTCTTGGAAGAAAATCTGTGACCAACCTACATAGCATGTTAAAAAGCAGAGATATTCCTTTGTTATCAGAGGTCTGTCTAGTCAAAGCTATGGTTTTTCTAGTAGTCATGTATGGGTGTGAGAGTTGGACTATAAAGAAAGCTGAGCGCCGAAAAATCGATGCTTTTGAACTGTGGTGTTGGAGAAGACTCTTGAGAGTCCCTTGGACTGCAAGGATATCAAGCCAGTCAATCCTAAAGAAAATCAGTCCTGAATATTCATTGGAAGGACTGATGTTGAAGCTGAAACTCCAATACTTTGACCACCTGATGCAAAGAACTGACTCATTTGAAAAGACCCTGATACTGGGAACGATTGAAGGCAGGAGTAGGGGACGACAGAGGATGAGATGGTTGGATGGCATCACTGACTCGATGACCTGAGTTTGAGTAAGCTCCCTGAGTTGGTGATGGACAGGGAAGCCTGGAGTGCTGCAAGTCCATGGGGTCTCAAAGAGTTGGACATGAATGAGTAACTGAACTGAACTGAGAATGGCCTCGCCCATCAGAACAAGACCCAGTTTCACCCTCTTCCATCAGTCTCCTATCCTTATTCATCAGAAGGCAGACAGAATGAAAACCACAATCACAGAAAATTAACCAAACTGATCACATGGACCACAGCCTTATCTAACTCAGTGAAACTATGAGCCGTGCCGTGTAGGGCAACCCAAGAGGAACGGGTCATGGCGGAGAGTTCTGACAAAACATGGTCCACTGGAGAAGGGAATGGCAAACCACTTCAGTGTTTTTGCCTTGAGAACCCCATGAACAGTGTGTAGATTAACTGGGATTAAAAAAAAAAAACAACAACAGTGCATTTGTGAAAAAATTTGAAATGTCCATGAATCTGAAGAACCATCCCTATTTTACAAGGCATTTCTTTCTTTTTGAGATGCATTAACCCTGCATAATATATGAACACAGATCACCTCATGTTCTCCCCAGTTATCCTCCTCTGTGTGGTAGATTGGATGTCTTTTCCTTCTTGTGGCAATAGCCCTTACAGGGCAAAGCAGTAGCTATATAATGTAGCTAAGGGACTGGAGATGGAGGGAGAAGCCTTGGATTTTCTCTTCTTCAGAGCCAAGACTGGGAAGACGGAGACATTATATGAGGACATGAATGAGGAAGACAAAGCAAGCACTGGAAATATATCCCTGGCCAATTCTGGTGGTTTTTAATTTTTCTAGAGAACTTAGCTGAAAATAGAAAATGCAGACTATTCAACAATTTAAAACCTTTTATTGTGCTCTTTAGGTTAAGTTATGTCTTGATGGCTGCAGTCCATGAGGTTGCTAAGAGTCGGACATGACTGAGCAACTTCACTTTCACTTTTCACTTTCATGCATTGGAGAAGGAAATGGCAACCCACTCCAGTATTCTTGCCTGGAGAATCCCAGTGGGGGGAGCCTGGTGGGCTGCCGTCTGTGGGGTCACACAGAGTCGGACACTACTGAAGCGACTTAGCAGCAGCAGCAGCAGCATTTATGAGTTGTACATTTTCTTTTTTTCCTTACCTTTGGGGCTATGTCTGTACAGTAAATATGTAGCTGGAAGTTAAAAATTTTTTTTTCTGTTATTGTGGAAGGTAATACATACAGAAAAGTGCATAAGCATAATTTATACTTTAATAAATTAGTAAAACATTAATACCTATGTTACTTTCATCTAGGGCAATAGGTAGACTATTGCCAGCATCCCAGAAACCATTCACATGTATCCTCCCAAAAGGACTACTTTCTTTCCCCTAAAGGTAGCAGATTTCATGGCTTTTTTGGGGTAATCACTACAGTTTAGTTTTACCTGTTTTTGAACATTATATAAATGAATCATATCTTATGGATAGCTTATTTTTCTCAACCTTATGATTGTCAGATCATCTCTATGCCTGTGGTGTGTATGTGTGTGTGTGTGTGTGTGTGTGTGTGTGTGTGTGTGTGTGAAGTCGCTCAGTCGTATCCGACTCTTTGTGACCCTGTGGACTGTAGCTCGCCAGGCTCCTCTGTCCATGGGATTCTCCAGGCAAGAGTACTGGAGTGGGTTGCCATTTCCTTCTCCAGGGGATCTTGCTAACCCAGGGATCAAACCCAGGTCTCCTGTGTGGCAGCAGATGGTAGTAGTTTCTACATTTTCATTGCTCCATAGTATTCTCTTATATGAATATTTTGTTTATTTCTACTCTTGATCAGCATATGGGTTGTTTACTTCCTGAGCATTCTGGTAGTGTACATAAACGCTTAAGTTCATAGGGTGCTTTGAGGGAAGATGTGTACTTTGTAGATTGTTGTCTGATTATTCCATAGTTTACTGTGAGGTTTGTGGAAGTTTCCTGCTATGAGTGTCTGAAATTGCGTTGGTCAAAAATGGAAAAAATAAAGGTTAGACTGTGTGGTTGAGGTATTGCTGGGACGCTGAGCTTGAGGATAGTCTCTCTAGAGTTTTCTTTGAAAGAACATTTAGAAATGTTTTTCATTGATGCTGATTAAACTCATACAGGTAACAGGCAAATCTATGCTATTCATTCTGATTTGGTAACTAAATGAACCAAAGTACCATTTGAAAGGAGAAAAGGAAAGAAAGAGAAGCAGGAGAAAGTGGAGGGGGGAGAAGAAAAGGAGGAAGATAAAGGGAAAAAGAAAAAGAGGGACCAGAGGTGCGAGAGGGTACTCTCATGATCACAATTGACATTAGAGCCTGAATCCCTCTTGTGAGTATCAGAAGTAGAAGACAAACTCTTACGGTTTGGGGGTCAATCTAGACAAATTAATTCAAATGATAATATAGAGTAAAGACTAGTTAATGAATCTTTCTTAAAAAAAAAATCCTGCTGTGACTGCAGTTAATTAGTTTTCCTTGTAGTTATGTTAATTTCTGTGTTATATTTTAAACTTTACATTTTGTTTTAATTTCCATGTTATTAGGTACATGCAGATTTAGAACTCTCACTTATTCCTGGTTAATTCAGCATTTTGTCATTATGAAGTGATCCTTTTTACCTCTAGTAAGCTTTTTGCCCCCAAAGTGTGTTTAAGTAGAAACTGTTTGATTATTTTGGTTATGTTAGCTTGGTATTTTTCCCTATTCTTCTTTTAACCTCTCTATAATCCCAGTATCCTTATGTGTTAGATATGTCTTTTATAACAGCATATAGCTTTTTAAAAATTTTCAAAACTGATAATCTTTGGCTTTTGCTTGTAGAATTTAATCCATTTGTGTATTATGTAATTACTGATATATTTGAGTTTAAAGTCAACCATTCTTATTGTGTGTTTTTTAATTTATTTTGCCTATTTTGTATTCCTTTTCTGTCCAGTCTTGCCCTCTTAGGAATTGTTTTTTACTATAATTTTTTCTCCTCTGATAACCTGGAAATTATATACTACCTTTTATTCTTTCATTAGTGGCTAGCATAGAAATTATGATATGCAGTTTTGAATTATTAAAGTCAAATGTCAACACTTTTTTCCTCATTTTCCTGGATAATGCAAGGAATTTAGAACTCTATAAGTCTGTCCTTCTCCTAGAGTGTGTGCTATTGTTTTGTATATTTTAAATTTAAATTATAGTTAAATTAATATATATATATATAACCCTAATGATACTATTCTTATTTTATACTATAAGTACTAATTTAAAATATTCCATGATATACCATTTTTTATGGTTTCCATTTCTTCTAACATCTCTAGACTTCCACCTGGGATCATTTCCATCTGCCTGAAAAGCATCGTTTAGAGCAGATTTATTGGTGAGAAATTCTTTCAATGTGTCTGAAAGTCTTTCTTTAACCTTTTTATTCCTGAGGGATATTTTCACTGGATGTAGTATTCTCAATTGGTCCTTTCTTCCTTTCATTGCATTGAATATATGTTTTCTAGCTTTTTCTTACTATATTTCTTTGTATCTTATCCATTCTTCTGCAATTTCCCATTGTTTTTATTTTCCATGTTGAATTCTGGATAGTTTCTTCTAATATATCTTCCAAGTCCATCAAATCCCTTTGCACCTGGGTCAAATTAACTGTCAGACCCATTTGTTGAATTCTTCATTTCAGTTTTTTTTTTTTTTTTTTTAAGTTCTAGAATTCCTACTGTATTGTTTTTTCATCTACAGGGTCATTTTTTATATTTTTAGTTTCTTGATGAAATTTTTACTTTTATCTTCACAAAGGACCCTCTTAGTTACTTTATATTTTTTTAAATTTATTTATTACTGGATAATTGTTTTACAGAATTTTGTTGCTTTCTGTCAAACCTCAATAGGAATCAGCCATAGATACACATATATCCCTTCCCTTTGGAACCTCCCTCCCTTTTCCCTCCCCATCCCACCCCTCTAGGTTGATACAGAGCCCCTGTTTGAGTTTCCTGAGACATACAGCAAATTCCCATTGGCTATCTATTTCATATATGGTAATGTACGTTTCCATGTTACTCTCTCCATACATCTCACCCTCTCCTCCACTCTCCCCATGTCCATAAGTCTATTCTCTGTGTCTGTTTCTCCATTTTTGTCTAGTTTTTGAACTATCTTGAGTCCCTGTCTGTTTCATTTTGTGTTTGTGTGTGTTCATTGTTTTGGGGCTTTTGTTTATGTTTTTTTCCTTCCTGTGTGTTTGTCTTTAATTATGCAATTTTTGTTGGATTTGAAAAATTAACTTTAGAAATAATTAGAAAACTATGATGATATTACTTTTTTTCAGAGAGGGAGTTGTTTACATCTTCCAGGTGCCTAGCAGCACTAGTAACCTGGGACCACTTTAATTAAGTTTTGGTTTCATAGCTAGGCTATAGCCTATATGTTGACGAGTTCACTTCTGGGCTACCCATGGTCTCAGGGTGCATCTCTGTGGGTGCAGTCCTCAGTGTGAGGTGGTTTACCAGGACCTCACTTTGACAGGCCTGGCCTCCTACTTTTACTCTCTAGTAAAGTTGTCAAAAGAGCTGCTTTGCCATTTAACCACCTCTGCCAGATCGGAAAAGTCTCCTTTGGCCTGTGCAACCTTATGTGCCAAGATCTTTCTCTGAAAATTCCACACTCTCTTGCTGTTACTTTGATGATTTTTGAATTATGTTTTTATGTTTCACATAGCCTTACAGAATAACTTTCAGCAGGAAGGTTGGGCTTAACTCTGTAGTCTGAAACAGAACTGAAATTGGGTACAATTTTAACTAAATATGTTTACATTACTTTTGTTTGCCTCACCTATCTTGGTTAATCAAGAGAACGTGTTATAGATTTTACCTCCAGCCAGCCTGATAAAACATATTTGGAAGATATTGGAGAACTGTGAATGTACTCACAACTCAAGGGTTTAAGATCTTGGGATGAAGGCAAGTCCTAATTTCTGAGCAGACATTTTACTGCAGTTTTTCAACCTCAGGGCATTGCCATTCCTTGAGAAGCTAGAACCTAGAAGAGGGCCTCGGCTACTAAAAGTGAGAAAAGTTAGCAGTACTTTTGTCAGTTTCACAGGATTGTGGAGACATACATTGGCGTTTCAAGGAAAATTTTGTTAATCTGACTACCTAAAAATATAAAGGTTCTAAACATCAAGAAATATAAACACAGGAGAATGGATAAAATTAGAAAAATCAGTATTTATCATCCTCTGATGGACCTAAAATGTCATCAGTGGATTCTAAAGCCATTAGGGAAAAAGTGGTAGTGAACTTTATAATGGATGGATTTGGTTGAGAATACCTGAAAGCACTCATGAGTTTCAACATTATGGTATGTGAGACTACCAAATATTATGTATACCTTCTCAATTAATTCAAAGTACACAAATCCACAAGTGAAACATTCTTGCAAAGGAACTGACTCTGAATCTAATGAACCCTCTAGATCTAGCTATCAGTTTATAAGCAATAAAGAAGAGAACAAAACTCATCACACAATACCACAGGAATGCTAAATGTATAAGTATGAGAAATTCTCTAGGTCATATCTGTTGGTTTCTCCAGGGGTTAAATGAAAAGGTTAAAACAAATAAAAGTGGGGTACTTATTACAGGTTAGATATTTACATTGTTTTGTTACAGCTTAAAGGAAAGATATCAGTATTGACTGCATGCAATGTGTTGATGTTGTTTGGATTGTAATATAAACAATCCAAATATAAAGGGAAGTTTTTAAGAAATCTGAACATAGAGGGGCTGTTTGATATTATTGGTGGCTTTATTGGATACAAAAGAGACGCAGTTAAGTTTCTTTTTTTTTTTTAAGTCTTTCAAAAAAAGATATAAATAAAGGTATTTTGAGTAAAGTGATATGGTATCTGTGCTTTGCTTTAAAAATGGAAAATCTCAACAATTGTTTGAACTGCTTAAAGGGTACATAGGGTACATTTGGCTGTTTTCTCTACTGTTTTCTTGTATACTAAAACATACTCATTGAACAGTTACCAAAGAAAAGAGAAGAATAAACATCATAAACAGAATTTCACTTGTGCCCCATAATTTGTGTTTTAAGTGAGATCATTATAAATTACTCTCCTTATTGGGTGAAAGTATATGGTTTATGTCAGATAAAAAGTACATAAATTTGTTTTATCTGTATGGTATATTTCCTAGTTGTTAGTTGTATCTGTTACAACCATGTAACTCTTCCAGTTCTGAGGAGGCAAACCTTAGTCTCATTAAAACTAGGCAGAAGGGAAGGGACGTTCTTCAGAGCAAAAGTGAGGTGCATGTGCAGTTGTCCCTCTATATCTGCAAGGCATTTATTCCAGGACCTTCACAGATGCCAAAATCCACAAATGCTCAATTCCCTTATATAAAGTGGCATAATACTTGCATATAACCTATACACATTCTTCCATATACTTTAAATCATTTCTAGATTACTTACAATACAATGTAAATGCTATACAAATAGTTGTAACTATAAGATAAAAGTTATGTATATAGTAGTGGGTGCATGGTAAATTCAAGTTTTGTTTTTTGGAAACTTCTGGAATTAAAATGTTTTTCTATCCATATAGATGCAGAACCTGCAGATAAGGAGGGCTGACTGTACATTAAAAGAACAGGATATGGTGTTGGGGAGCAAAAACAACAGATATATACACTGTCTCATGTTGGTTACTCAGGACATTCAAACCTATTGCTTTCCATACACAGAATTTTTAAACACTTTCCACTAACATAATTTAGCTCTCCCTTCCTTCCAAAAAGGGAGATAATTCAAAGTAATGCCTGTTTAATGCATTTAACTTCAAGTCCAGGAGTTCTGGATAATGTCAGTTCCTTTTCCCATCTTTGTTATTTTCCGTAAATTACAGATTTTTAGCAAATTTATTCACTAATAATATACTTTCTATATGCAGTAGTAGAAGGGGAAATAAAAGAGAAGGGAATTTTTTAAAGTTATATGACATAGCAAGCAAGACGTATACAGATAGCATCCAGAAACCTCATTCATGCATTTTGACCAAGCAGGCGTAATTTGCACATGATGATAGAGTGCTGCTGGGTACACCCAGCTTTGTGGCTTGGAGATCAGTCCAGTCACTGAGGGCTGTTATAAGCTTTTTCCAGAATCCAGATCTTCCATCAGGCTTTCAAGAGCATAGGGTGTCATAGCTGACCAGAGCTGGGTCATAGCTGAGTGGCAGAGCACTTCAGTATGGACAGATAAGCTGTGCAGTGATTGTTGCTCTGGGCCCTACCCATATTTTCTCTTTTTCCGGCAAATGGATAAGCCAATGAGTGGTCTGAAACCCATGTAGTACATGTTACCTTCAGAATCCCAGAGGTATCAGGCAAGCATTTTGCCTCTTAGCGGGTGTAAGGTAGGTACAGCAGTTATCATTCACCTTATTTTTGTTTGTTTCTTATTTTGAGTCAGTAACTAGTACACATGACATTAAATTGAAAAAGTGCAAAAAAGTGTACAGTAAAATTATAGAAAAGGAGATTTCCTTTCCTGCACTTACCATCCAACTACCTCGGTCTCCACAATGGAGGCAACCTTTGGTACTAGGTTCTTGTGTATCTTAGTTTTAAAGGACACATTCTCATCTGACACAGATCATTAGATTATAAGAAACTTCTGAAGTGGCAGACCCTGTATGTTCATGTAATTTGTGTCGCACCATATGGAATATAGACAAAGCACCTGTATCTTCGTAGTTTCCAGGTTCTGTCAGCCTGGTATCTTCACTGTGGCAGACCAGTGTAATGTGCTGTATCTGGAGTTGATAATCTCTGAGGCACGTAAAAGGCAACTGCTTTCTCATATCCTCAGTTTATCCCCATGGAGAAATGGAGATAACCAGTTTCATAACTGAATTCTAGGTGCCAAGGGTATTAATTTGCCCCAGTCAGGACTCACATCTAAAAGCTCACCTTGAGTTGGAGTAACCACTTGATTATGTTTATGACAATGTAATATCACTGACTAAGACCCATTGGCCCCTCATCTGGGAAGTGGGGTTCTCTGCAAATCATCAGATGCTTGACTGTTTTGATAGTTCAGTGGTTTCACTTATCCATTCCTACTAGAATATCTTAATGATTCAGGGCCCTTGTGTGAAGGTGATGCCTCACTGATCTGTATTACCTTCTTCCATGGACTTCTGGATTCCAATTCCATAATAGGAACAGGAGTTTCACTGCCATTTTACCTGACTTGGCCTAGGTGCAGTGCTAAATTCTCCTCCTTTCTGCAAAGGTGTGTCTGCAGCCCACTATCTGGTATCAGTTTGTATCAGCTATTGTATAACATCAGAGATATCAGTTTGTGTTCTTGTGTTAAAAATCACAGAAACCAGAAACCAGAAAACGGTGGTTAATTTAAGCAAAACTGTTATTATTGGAAGGCTTCTGGGTAACTGGCAGAATCAAAGAGAAGGCTGAAAACTCATAATTTGTTAAGGACATGCATAGAGATCTAGATCAAGAGACTCTTTGGATGACTTAATTCCACCTTTATCACAATCTACTGAAGATTCAGATTCCCAGCAGAGTCTACTTTGTTAAATTTGAATCATCCTCTCACTCTGATTATGAGTGAGAGGATGGTACCTATGCCACTATGATGGCATAGGTACCATAAAATGATTAAAGGATCTGCCAAGACTTGGGGAATGTAAGAGAGATACTTTCCTAAAGGAAGAGTAAGATGTTATAATTAAAAATGGAGGAGGAATGGTAAACAGACAAAACCAACAGATGTTCATTCCGGAATGTTCAGATTAGGTCAGCATTTCTCAGCTGGGGCATCACTGGCCTTTGGGGGAAGACCATTTTCCTTTTTGAACTGTTGTTCCAATGCATTGCAGCGTGTTCAGTGTCCTTGACTCTGGGATACGAAATGTCAGGAGCACCCTTACTGTTACCATCACAGCCAGAGCACCACCCATTTCACAATCACTACCATCACGCTGCTCCCACTGCCACCCGTCCCCAGATAGGCTGTGAAACAGAGCATCCAGGACCACAACACTGCATGATCTCTAAAGCTTTTTCCAATTAAGTCAGATCCATTCCCATTGCTAACTGAAGGTTGTTTATAATTTTGTTAAATATTTTCATGTCTATTCTGTCAAAAAGTTTTTCAGTTTGATGCTCTCAAATATCTAAACTGACTCACATCTACAGCCATGTGAAACACGTCAGAAATTCATTGGTTTGTTTCTTCAGTTTATTTCTTTGTTTAAGGGATAGACTTTAGAGCTGAACTCCTTAAATTCAAATTCTACAACCCTAGCTTTGCTATTTACGAACAGTTACTTCCTTTGGCTTTTACATAATCTTTCTTTGGGCAATGACATAATCTCTCGGTGCCTTTGTAAAATGAAGATAGTAGTACCCATTTCACAGGGTTGTTGTGAGGATTAAGTTAGCTAGTTTGCAAAAAGTATTTAATGTATTGCGAAAAGCATAATAATTGTATATTTAAGCTATTATTACTGTAGTTATAAAATGGGATATTAATAATTAAGTTTTAGGTAAATAATATTAAAAATTCCTTCAAATTTTATTTTTCAGGGAAGTTACCTTTTGAAAATTGCTCTATCTGGAAAAAGCATTTTGTTATAACATTTAGCTTAGAACTATACTTTGAAAAATATTCCCTCATTCAACACTTATTATTGGCCATGCATGAGCTAGATTCAAGGACGACAGAGGATGTATTTACCAGTAGAGTGAACAAATAAATGCCCAGAGTAATTAACTGATTTGCCAAGAGCTGTGGAGGAATCAGCAGAAAGACCTGGAAGCAGGGCTTCATATGTTGGTAAATAGATGAAAGGCCTTGACTGGACTCTGGTCAGCTGGGCAGAGGCAACATAGGAGGTGGGCAGGTATGCTGCAGCTCTGTTTATCAAGGTCTTATTACAGACTCTGGTAAGGAGCTGGGATAATTTATGCAAGGAGTTGAGATTTCTTTCCAAGGAAAGTATCGAAGAGATTTTAAGCAGGAGTGGGTCTGATTTGCATTTGGGAAAGTTGTTTTTGTCAACAGTATAGAAAATGGAGAGGAACAGGTGGGACCAGATAGAAGACTCTAGGGAAGAAATAGACAGGAATGGGGTGGGATGGCAGCAGTGGAAATGGAAAGAAATGAATGAGGTCAAATGAAAGCATGAATATTTATTTTAGGAATAGAATGAATAGGTATTGGTGATAGCTTGGATGAAGAGGAGTGCAGTTGTGTGGTAGTTTGAGCATTCTTTGGCATTGCCTTTCTTTGGGATTGGAATGAAAATTGACCTTTTCTAGTCTTGTGGCCACTGCTGAGTTTTCCAAATTTGCTGGCATATTGAGTGCAGCACTTTCACAGCATCATCTTTTAGGATTTGAAATAGCTCAACTGGAATTCCATCACCTCCACTAGCTTTGTTCATAGTAATGCTTTCTAAGGCCCACTTGACTTCACATTCCAGGATGTCTGGCTCTAGGTGAGTGATCACACCATCGTGATTATCTGGGTTGTGAAGACCTTTTTTGTACAGTTCTTCTGTGTATTCTTGCCACCTCTTCTTAATCTCTTCTGCTTCTGTTAGGTCCATACCATTTCTGTCCTTTATTGAGCCCATCTTTGCATGAAATGTTCCCTTAGTATCTCTAATTTTCTTGAAGAGATCTCTATTCTTTCCCATTCTGTTGTTTTCCTCTATTTCTTTGCATTGATCGCTGAGGAAGGCTTTCTTATCTCTCCTTACTCTTCATTGGAACTCTGCATTCAGATACTTATATCTTTCCTTTTCTCCTTTGCTTTTCACTTCTCTTCCTTTCACAGCTATTTGTAATGCCTCCCCAGACAGCCATTTTGCTTTTTTGCATTTCTTTTCCATGGGGATGGTCTTGATCCCTGTCTCCCATACAATGTCACGAACCTCCGTCCATAGTTCATCAGGCACTCTCTCTGTCAGATCTAGTCCCTTAAGTCTACTCATCTCACATGCTAGTAAAGTAATGCTCAAAATTCTCCAAGCAGGCTTCAGCAGTACGTGAACCGTGAACTTCCTGATGTTCAAGCTGGTTTTAGAAAAGGCAGAGGAACCAGAGATCAAATTGCCATCATCCACTGGATCATGGAAAAAGCAAGAGAGTTCCAGAAAAACATCTATTTCTGCTTTATTGACTATGCCAAAGCCTTTGACTGTGTTGATCACAATAAACTGTGGAAAATTGTGAAAGAGATGGGAATACCAGACTACTTGACCTGCCTCTTGAGAAACCTGTATGCAGGTCAGGAAGCAACAGTTAGAACTGGACATGGAACAACAGACTGGTTCCAAGTAGGAAAAGGAGTACGTCAAGGCTATATATTGTCACCCTGCTGATTTAACTTATATGCCGAGTACATCATGAGAAACGCTGGGCTGGAAGAAGCACAAGCTGGTATCAGGATTGTCGGGAGAAATATCACTAACCTCAGATATGCAGATGACACCACCCTTATGGCAGAAAGTGAAGAGGAACTAAAATGCCTCTTGATGAAAGTGAAAGAGGAGAGTGAAAAAGTTGGCTTAAAGCTCAACATTTAGAGAACAAAGATCATGGCATCTGGTCCCATCACTTCATGGGAAATAGATGGGGAAACAGTGGAAACAGTGTCAGACTTTATTTTTGGGGGCTCCAAAATCACTGCAGATGGTGAGTGCAGCCATGAAATTAAAAGACGCTTACTCCTTGGAAGGAAAGTTATGACCAACCTAGATAGCATATTCCAAAGCAGAGACATTCCTTTGCCAACAAAGGTCCGTCTAGTCAAGGCTATGGTTTTTAGTGGTCATGTATGGATGTGAGAGTTGGACTGTGAAGAAAGCTGAGTGCCGAAGAATTGATGCTTTTGAACTGTGGTGTTGGAGAAGACTCTTGAGAGTCCCTTGGACTGCAAGGAGATCCAACCAGTCCATTCTGAAGGAGATCAGCCCTGGGTGTTCTTTGGAAGGACTGATGCTAAAGCTGAAACTCCAGTACTTTGGGCACCTCATGCAAAGAGTTAACTCTTTGGAAAAGACTCTGATGCTGGGAGGGATTGGGGACAGGAGGAGAAGGGGATGACAGACGATGAGATGGCTGGGTGGCATCACTGACTTGATGCATGTGAGTCTGAGTGAACTCCAGGAGTTGGTGATGGACAGGGAGGCCTGGCATGCTGTGATTCATGGGGTCGCAAAGAGTCGGACACGAATGAGCGACTGAACTGAACTGAACTGAAGTGGATGAAGATAATAGGAGAGAATAATCAGATGTCTGGATTTTTGACTATTAGGTGCTATTTGATAGTATGCATATATTCTGTATTATTAAACTTAAAAAAAAAACTTTATGGTAGTTTTCAAAACTAAACTTTAAGTACCATTTTAAAATTTTCATCTTCCTGGCCTAGATTTTTTTCTTTTGCACTGTAGCCAAATTGTATGACCTTCTTAATTTTTTCTTACTTTCTTGTTTAGCAATGAAAACCTCCTTTGTTGATGTTTTTGGCATTTAATTGGGAGCATTTTATCTGTTAATTATTGCTTTTGAAGATTTAAACCACTCAACCCTTGCAGAGTAGTGTTTTGAAATTAGATAGCTGACTATCATCCCTGCCCCAGGAAGGTAGGAGTCTGTTAAAGCCTGCACCTGCTGAAGGCAGCCATCCATTTTCTCCCCCGTATGCTTCCTAGGGGTGTGGGTGGGAAGAGCTGGGATCCTGGGGAGGCACCTGGAGTTTATTTACCCGACTCTGCCTGAGGCACATGCTCTCTGTGTATGTAACTCTACCATTCTTTTTAAGATGTTCTTCAGATGTGTAGTCAGGTTTATGAGTTTTTATTTTCTGTCACTTAGGACAGACATACCTTCCCAATAATTAGAGTTTATCTTACTTTACCAAAATATGATTTTGTGAATAGAGATGAAGCATACACAGCAGTCTTTAAATAAATTAAGCAGATTGTTCAAATCCATGCATGTGGAATGAATTATTTTACTTTTTTCTAAGAATTGAGAAACCAGGAAGAAAATTCATTAGACAGTAATGCCCAGAGATTTTTTTTTACACCTAAATGAGAAGCCAGAAATGCATATAAAACATAAGAACTTCAAAAACATTTCTTAGACACAGACTAGTATGAAACTTCCATGGATGTTTTTGATTTCCCATTACATTAAAATACTCAAATGAACTTCATATTCAGAACATTTAAAAATAGCTCAATCTTAAAAAGAAGATATAAAGTATTGTCAGCTGTGCTTTTTGTACATAATTAGTGATGTGCCTGTGGAGGTATAGTGACTTTTAGTGTAATGATATTACTCATGATAAAAAGTTCAGATGGTAAAAATTGGAGATACAGCTGGGTGACACATTTTAAAATAACTCCAAGATGACTTCACAGAAGGCATGCTATTTTCATCCGTTGTAATCCTCCTTATAATCCACTGTCAAAACTCATCAGTGGTTGTGAAGACACTGATAAAAGATTCTCTCTTAAATGTTTTATTTCCCCCTCTTTCTTACAGATTTGATGTTTGTTCACTGTCTTCTTCAGTGTGTAGCCAACCACTGTGAAGACCCAGTACTTTGTTCCTTTTTCTGAGATGGCTGAAGACTCAGCAGGCCTTCCTTCTAATTATCAGTTTTGGATGCAGAAGCTTTCTGTCTGGACCCAGGCCTCCACTTTGGAAACCCAGCGAGACATCTGCCTTCACCTGCCACAGTTCCAGGAGTTCCTGAGGCAGATGTATGAAACCTTGAAAGAGATGGTGAGTATGGACCAAAATAAAGTAATAATGTTATTTTGTGACATCAGGAACTCTTCACCAGATTTCATTAAGCCTGAATGCAGTCAGGGACTTGTGGTGTTGACCTAACATATTGAAGGATTAGACAGACAAATTACCTGTAAGTAATGGAGACAGGAAGTGGTTTGCTAGTGTCTGATTTATTATGACTTCAGTCTTTTCTTTCTTGAAGAATTATATTGTCACATGAGACTTCCTGACCAATCAAGTTGTTTTTAAATAAACAAGACTTTGACACTTGTTGTCAGGTCATAATTGGGGTTCTTTTAAAGGTCTCTGAATCTCTCAAATATTGAAGAGTTTGATGAAATGCTTACTCTTTTCTCAACTCTATTCTAAAATGGGCTCAACTAAGAGATTATAAAATTTAAGATCTCTTCTTCCACATATTTTAAGTGGACTTTTCTTGTGACTATTAAGATTATGAGTATCTTTACTATTGTTATATAAGTTATTGTGTTCAAAATTTGATGTTTTTGTTTTGACTTACAATTTCTTAGTTTTATTGCAATAGGTATTTTTGTGAATTAGTGCATTTTCATATTATGAAAACATTATACTTATTTTCTGATTTCAAAATTAGAAGTAAAATTATCATTTAATGTAGGTATTCTTGTGTTAAAATTTTCTTTCCTTAATCAAAGGAGCAAGTAGGAAATTTGAAGAATAATTCATAGTGATGATGTCAGTTCTCATGTCTCTAGAAAGTAGAAGAAAAGTTGCAGTCTGTATGAACAACTAATGCTAACTTTTTTAACAAGCCTTTTGTAACTTGATCTTAAAGTGATTCTGGAAAGTCCAAGGCTGACACTGATGCTCAGACATATGTGAGGAATTTATTGCTTCAGCAGTAGGAAATGCTTATCATTTCAGCTTATGTGTACATTATCCCAATTTGGTCTTGTTTCATTTTTGAACTTTCTTGAAAGGTAAAGAAGTAGGAAAAGGGCCATGTGAATGTTTGAACCTTAGGCTGTTTTCTGTTTGGTTGATATTTTTTTGTGGGTTAGGTTTTAGGTTGTTGTGGACAAGTATGAGGTCATTTAGCATATAGTAATCACAATAGTAATAAACAGATATCTATCTGTATGTTTTGGCTGTTTTTTTTCTTTTCACAAGTTCTAGAGTTCTTGTCCTTCCAAACCTTACTTGAGATAGTGCCGCTGGAGCGGACTCAGGAAGTTCTCTTATTATGTTAGAGTTTTGAAAAATGAGGATGAAGATACGGTGTTACATAGATATTAATCCAGAGAAGGTGATGGCACCCCACTCCAGTACTCTTGCCTGGACAATCCCATGGATGGAGGAGCCTGGTAGGCTGCAGTCCATGGGGTCGCAAAGAGTCGGACACGAGCGACTTCCCTTTCACTTTTCACTTTCATGCCTTGGAGAAGGAAATGGCAACCCACTCCAGTGTTCCTGCCTGGAGAATCCCAAGAACGGGGGAGCCTGGTGGGCTGCCATCTATGGGTTTGCACAGAGTCAGACACGACTGAAGTGACTTAGCAGCAGCAGCAGCAGCAGCAGCAGCAGCAGCAGATATTAATCACCCATAATTTTTTCACTGTTAAGCAGTCTTTGTTATTTTTGAATAAAGTGGCCTTTCTTGACTTAAATATGAGTAAAATAAAGTTAATTCTGCAACAAAATTGATTTTACCTAAACTTGCTATAATTCTTAGTTTTAATGAGCTGGTTTAAGGATAAAGTATATAAATTTAAAGGTAAATTCTCAGGGTGGGATGATTTGGGAGAATGGCATTGAAACATGTATACTATCATGTAAGAAATGAATCGCTAGTCTAGGTTTGATACAGGATACAGGATGCTTGGGGCTGGTGCACTGGGATGACCCAGAGAGATGATATGGGGAGGATGATGGGAGGGGGGTTCAGGGTTGGGAACTCATGTACCCCTGTGGTGGATTCATGTCAATGTATGGCAAAACCAATACAGTATTGTAAAGTAAAAAAACAAAATTAAAAAAATTAAAAACAAAACAAACAAAAAAAAATAATAAAGGTAAATTCTCCAGGCCAGAATGCGAGAGTGGGTTCAGTTCAGTTCAGTTCAGTCACTCAGTCGTGTCCGACTCTTTGCCACCCCATGGACCACAGCACGCCAGGCTTCCCTGTCCATCACTAACTCCCGGAGTTTACCCAAACTCATGTCCATTGAGTTGGTGATGCCACCCAACCATCTCATCCTCTGTCGTCCCCTTCTCCTCCTGCCTTCAATCTTTCCCAGCATCAGGGTCTTTTCAAATGAGTCAGTTCTTCACATCAGGTGGCCAAAGTATTGGAGTTTCAGCTTCAACATCAATCCTTCCAATGAACACTCAGGACTGATCTCCTTTAGCATGGACTGGTTAAATCTCCTTGCAGTCCAAGGGACTCTCAAGAATCTTCTCCAATACCACAGTTCAAAAGCATCAATTCTTCGGTGCCCAGCTTTGTTTATAGTCCAACTCTCATATCCATACATGACTACTGGAGAAACCATAGCCTTGACTAGATGGACCTTTGTTGGCAAAATAATGTCTCTGCTTTTTAATATGCTATCTAGGTTGGTCATAACTTTTCTTCCAAGGAGTAAACATCTTTTCCCTTCTCCAGGGGATCTTCCCAACCCAGGGATCGAACCCAGGTCTCACATTTCAGGCAGATTCTTTACCAGCTGAGCCACAAGGGAAGCCCAAGAATACTGAAGTGGGTAGCCTATCCCTTCTCCAGCGGCTCTTCCTGACCCAGGAATTGAAATGGGGTCTCTTGCATTGGAGGTGGATTCTTTACCAACTTAGCTCTCAGGGAAGCCCCAAATAAAGTTAACAAAATTGATTTTCCTGAACTTGCTGTAATTCTTAGTATTAGTGAGCTGGTTTAAGGATAAAGTATGGTGATTGCTTGTTAAACTTTATTAGAATTATTTACTTAAAGATATTCTCTAATCTGGTTTTTACCTATTTTTGTAAAATACACATGAAATAAGAAGCATTCAAGCTCTCTCAACCTATAATGACAGTTCAGTATTTTCTGAGTTGTATAGTGTCCTTCTACTAACCTAATATAATTTTCTTTTATAGGATTCAAATACAATCATTGAAAGATTCCCCACAATTTACCAGCTGTTGGCAGAATCTTGCTGGAGTCCTTTTATCTTAGCTTACGGTAAGAATCTGAAGCATGTCCTCTAAAAATCCAGTCTTTTAATGATCATTTTAATCTTTGCATTAAGTTTAACAGCATTCAGAGCTTTAAGTGATAAGCCTTTCTCTTATTTTTCATGAAACAGTTTATCAACTGTATTCCTTGTTCTTTTACAAAGATGGCATTCTTTATTGTTGTCCATATATGTTTGTGTACATGTGTATGGATATACACACACACAAATGTGTAGGAGAATAGAAAGTCTTGAATTAGAGGGCAGATGCTCCCAGATGATTGTTGCAGCCTCATTTTTTAATTCAGTATAAAATGATTGTAGTGAAATAATTTCTTTGTTTCACAATTTCATATTAACTCATGTGCTATTTTCCATGCATTAAATTCTTTAGTGTCTGAATCCTGCCTTGGCTCTGCCATTATTTAGGGAACACATTTTGGTTTTATCCAAGGTTAGGAGGAATTTGAAGACACTTTGAGGGAGGTGTCCCTTCACTGACCTCCTACCTACCTGTCTAGCCCCATTTCCTGTTTAATAGCAATATCATGTGCATTGTAGCTAGGTTAAATTAGTAACAGTGTTTGATGTATGGGCCTGTGACATGCAATTCTTTTTGCCTGGAACTTTGTTGTCATCTCAAATCCTCAAAACTTCTTTCAAATAGCTTTGCTAGGACTCAGTTAGGAACCTTCCTTAGTGTGTCCATAGTTGCCAGCATCTCCCTTAATTATAACCCTTACTATACAACTTTATAATTATTGGCTTGCCTGTCTAATGTCCTGGAAGACTGAATTTCGCAGGAAATGTGGTTTTTGTTCTCTTGGTTGTCACAGAGCTTAGCATAGGGTGGAGTAGGCATATCTGAAACTGTACATAGAGGTTTAATGTCTTGATTTGACTATGTTGTTAGCTAATAGAATCTTTACTTTTCGTGTTTTTAAAAGTAAAAAACTAATTGTATAATATAATGATGATGTATGCTCAGTTGTGTCTGACTCTTTCTGACCCCATGGACTATAGCCTGCCAGGCTCCCCTGTACTTGGAATTTTCCCACTAAAAATACTGAAGTGCATTGCCATTTCCTCTGGAGGATATTCCCAACCCAGAGACTGAACCCACGTCTCCTACATCTATGGGTAAGATATACCCATCTGAATGCAGAGTTCCAAAGAATAGAAAGGAGAGATAAGAAAGCCTTCCTCAGTGATCAGTGCAGAGAAATAGAGGAAAACAAAAGAATGGTTAAGACTAGAGAGCTCTTCAAGAAAATTAGAGATATCAAGGGAACATTTCATGCAAAGATGGTCACAATAAAGGACAGGAATGGTATGGACCTAACAGAAGCAGGAGAGATTAAGAAGAGGTGGCAAGAATACACAAAAGAACTATACAGAAAGATCTGCATGAGCCAGATAACCATGATGGTGTGATCACTCACCTAGAGCCAGACATCCTGGAATGTGAAGCATCATTACGAAGAAAGCTAGTGGAGGTGATGGAATTCCAGTTGAGCTATTTCAAATCCTAAAAGATGATGCTGTGAAAGTGCTGCACTCAGTGTGTCAGCAAATTTGGAAAACTCAGCAGTGGCCACAGGACTGGAAAAGGTCAGTTTTTATTCCAGTCCCAAAGAAAGGCAATGCTGAAGGATGCTCAAACTACCGCACAATTACATTCATCTCACATGCTAGCAATTTTGAGAATGCTCAAATTTCTCTAAGCCAGGCTTCAACATCACATGAACCTTGAACTTCTAGATGTTCAAGCTGGATTTAGAAAAGGCAGAGGAATCAGAGAGCAAATTGCCAACATCCACTGGATCATAGAAAAAGCAAGAGAGTTCCAGAAAAACATCTACTTCTGCTTTATTGACTATGTCAAAGCCTTTGACTGTGTGGATCACAACAAACTGGAAAATTCTTCAAGAGATGAGAATACCAGACTGCCTTACCTGCCTCCTGAGAAATCTGTATGCAGGTCAAGAAGCAACAGTTAGAACCAGACATGGAACAACAGGCTTGTTCCAAATTGGGAAAGGAGTATATCAAAGTTGTATATTGTCACCCTGCTTATTTAACTTATATGCAGAGTACATCTTGCAAAATGCCAGGCTGGATGAAGCACAAGCTTCAAGATTTCTGGAAGAAGTATCAATAACCTCAGATACACAGATGATGCCACACTTATGGCAGAAAGCGAAAAAGAACTAAAGAGCCTCTTGATGAAAGTGAAAGAGGACAGTGAAAAAGTTGGCTTAAAACTCAACATTCAAAAAACTAAGACCATGGCATCTGGTCCCATCAGTTCACTTCAGTTCAGCTCAGTTGCTCAGTCATGTCCGACTCTTTGCTACCCTATGAATCTCAGCACACCAGGCCTCTCTGTCCATCACCAACTCCCTGTCCATGAGTTCACTCAGACTCATGTGCATCGAGTCCGTGATGCCATCCAGCCACCTCATCCTCTGTCGTCCCCTTCTCCTCCTGCCCTCAATCCCTCCCAGCATCAGAGTCTTTTCCAGTGAGTCAACTCTTCGCATGAGGTGGCCAAAGTACTGGAATTTTCACCCCATCTATTTCCCATGAAGTGATGGGACCAGATGTCATGATCTTCGTTTTCTGAATGTTGAGCTTTAAGCCAACTTTTTCACTCTCCTCTTTCACTTTCATCAAGAGGCATTTTAGTTCCTCTTCACTTTCTGCCATAAGGGTGATGTCATCTGCATATTTGAGGTTATTGATATTTCTCCCGGCACTCTTGATTCCAGCTTGTGCTTCTTCCAGCCCAGCGTTTCTCATGTACTTGGCAAATAGATGAGGAAACAATGGAAATAGTGCCCTATTTTATTTTGCTGGGCTCCAGAATCACTGCAGATAGTGACTGCAGCCATGAAATTAAAAGACACTTGCTCTTTGGAAGAAAACCTATTACCAACCTATGTAGCATATTAAAAAGCAGAGACATTACTTTGGCAACAAAGGTCTTTCTAGTCAAAGCTATGGTTTTTCCAGTAGTAGTCGCTCATGTATAGATGTGAGAGCTGGATTATAAAGACAACTGAGCGCTGAAGAATTGATGCTTTTGAACGGTGGTGTTGGAGAAGACTCTTCAGAATCCCTTGGACTGCAAACAGATCTAACCAGTCCATCCTAAAGGAAATCAGTCCTGAATATTCATTGGAAGTACTGATGCTGAAACTGAAACTCCAATACTTTGGCCACCTGATGTGAAGAACTGACTCATTTGAAAAGAACCTGATGCTGGGAAAGATTGAAGGTAGAAGGATAAGGGGATGAGAGAGGATGAGATAGTTGGATGGCATCACTGACTCAATGGACATGAGTTTGAGCAAGCTCTGGGGGGAGTTGGTGATGGACAGGGAAGTCTGGCGTGCTGCAGTGCTTGGGGTCAAAAAGAGTCAAACATGACTGAGTGACTGAAGTGAACAGAACTGGTACGTCTTTTGAATTGGCAGGCGGATTCTTTACCACTGAGCTACCTGGGAAGCCCCTATAATTGTAATAGAATAAAAAATAAAATGAATATTCCCCTTTCATGTTTTAGAGCATTATATAATATCTCTGTCCTTGCCTGTTATAAGTAATTTTAAGAAGATTGAACTTGATGGGAAAGGGACAGTATTTGCATTTACTTCCATGAACGTACATGTGTTGGTACACTAGGTGTACTCAACATTCGTTCACTTTACCACCATCTTCATCTGTTGTTTTTCCTCTTCACTTATGTGCTCCTTGCTTCCCCTTCTCCCTTGGGTTGACTTTTCCTCCCTTGAGTTGACTCTTAGCTTTTTCAAATTCTTGATCTAAAATAGCAAAGGCATCACTGTATTTGCCTACCAGGGCCATGCCTGTTCTAAATTTACATATTTCAACTCAGCTAGTGTTTCTTAAAAACTTTTGACCAGAAATACATTTTCTGTACACATGTATATATGTGTAGATCCAGTTACACACATACACACACATTTCATGAAAATATGCTTATTTTATTACCTGAAATTCATATTTGCTGTACTATTTTCATGGTTTTCATGACCCCCAAATGATTTTACAGTCCATCAACTGATCATGACCAAGAGTTTGAAAATCATTGAGCGAGGTCAATGGTGGCAGGAGAAAGGAAAAGAAACTCTTGAATTTCCTCCATTTAAAGGCATAATTCATTGTTAGATACTTCATGGATTGAATAACCACTTTTTAGCAATAGGAAATAATATGTCCTTTAAGTGTACCTAGTGGTGAGGAACTAAAAGCCTCTTAATGAAGGTGAAAAGGAGAATGAAAAATTTGGTTTAAAACTCAACATTAAGAAAACTAAGATCGTGTCATCTGGTCCCACTGCTTCATGGCAAATAGAAGGGGAAAAAGTTGAAACATTGACAGACTTTATTTTCTTGGGCTCCAAAATCACTGCAGATGGTATGAAATTAAAAGACCTTAGAAGAAAAGCTCTGACAAACGTAGACTGCATAGTTTAAGGTAGAGACCTCACTTTGCTGACAAAGGTCCATATGCTGAAAGCCATGGTTTTTCTAGTAATCGTGTACAAATGTGAGAGTTGGACAATAAAGAAGGCTGAGCACCAAAGAGTTGATGCTTTTGAACTGTTGTGCTGGAGAATACTCTTGAGAGTCCCTTGGACTGCAAAGAGATCAAACCAGTCAAAAGGAAATCAAACTTGAATATTCATTGGAAGGTCTGATGCTGAAACTGAAGCTCCAGTACTTTGGCCACCCAATGCAAAAAGCTGACTCTGGAAAAAGACCCTGATGCTGGGAAAGATTGAGGGCAGGAGGAGAAGGGAACAACAGAGGATGAGATGGTTAAATAGCATCCTGACTCAATGGACATAAATTTGAGGAAGCTCTAGGAGATACTGAAGGATGGCAAAGCCTGGCTTGCTGCTGTCCATGGGGTCGCAAATATTAGGACACAACTTAGCAACTGAACAACATCAACAGTGGATATAGGACATATCCTTAATTCAGAAATGTTAATATGTTAAAAGTTTGGGTTGTAGAATTGAAGTAAAATGAGCAGACTTGCTCACTTGGTATTGAGCACTGTTCTCTATGGATTGCATAGTAGGTCTGATTGAATTCATGATAGGTTTGCAGGATAGGTTTTTATGGATTAGTATAGATATATCACTTTTCCAGAATACAAAACTGATAAAATTTGAGATCCTACTCCTCTAAAGCCTGCATTTTTGTAATGATCTGTCCCCGTGGATCATACCACTGTGGTTGAAATATTATAGTCCTGGCTTTACCACCAGCCAGCTTCATGTGAATGTATATATTCACTATTCTTTTAAAACACAGCAAGCCTTAGGAAAACATGGCTCACAATATCTGCACCCAAGGAGCTTCTAGTTAGGGAAAAAAGAGACCTAAGTAGGTCAGCCAGACTCAGGATGATGGTTGGTGCTGTGGAGGTTTGAATGAGTTGCTGAGGGGAAGGAGTTTCACAGGGGAGGTTTTGTGGGGACTAACTCTTGAAGGACAGTAGATGAGTTGGGATTTTGTAAGGCAAGCCACCTCAGATTCTTTATGTGTGAAAGTGAGAGGCTGTACTGATTTATCCCTATGGCCTTAAACTTGTATCTGTCTGTGATCTCTCCTTAGCACCTAATCTCCATTATTTTGGCCCCTCTGACAACCAGAAACAAATTCTCCATCTCTGTTTAAATGCTTATGTTACCTTTTGAATTGCCCATTAAATTTCAGTTTCTTGAATTGCCCATTAAATTTCAGTTTCCTGTTTGAAGTACCCATTTGGTGTCAAGCTCCTGGAGGAGACTGACAGGCAGAGAACTCCATGAGTAATCAGATCTTGGCTATGTTGCCCCTATTGTTTGACTAGCTGGGCACTTTCTTCCAGGAAAGTATCTTTTCTTATGATTTCATAATAACAAAATTACCTTTGAAATACAATAAAAAATAAACAATTTCCATCAAGGAAAGAAGTAGGTTTCCCTTAGTGGTAAGTGAGAATAAGATCAGAAATAAGGATAATAAAGAAGGAGGAAGGATTTGAAAATTAAAAGACACAAAGAGAAGAGAAAAATTAGATAATAGAAAGGGAGAAAACGCCTTTTATTCAGTGGTGTTCTCTGTGTAAAATTACTGCCTTCACCTTGGAGTTCTGGCTGGTAGGTTCTAACTCTGCCCTCATGATTCACATATTAATATCATAGCTGTAGCCTCTTTTACTCATGCTTTTTATTACCACTTGAGAGTTTGCCTTCAAACTTGGCAACTGAAAACAATAAATATTTATTGTCTAAAAATATGCTGCTATCAGTTTTAAACTCTAGAATTAATTTAGCTTTCATTTAGGCTTTCAGTTCAAGATATCAAAAAATAAAATGATTGGGTGGCAAATATATGTTAGTATATTCCTTTCCCCTACACTAGTTTTTAGAATGTAGATTTGTACTGATGACTGCCCACATGGTGAAGCCCAGGCAGTTTTCTGTCCCCAGTGCCCCAGCCCTGGTATCTGCGCCTCCAGGGAGGAGCCTGACAGATGCCATCCCCTGTAGACAGTGCTGGTGGCATTCATGAATAACAAGTGGTGGCTTTCATTCTTAAGTCTCTAAAGCAAAGTAAGCTCATTAATAGTACATTGCAGTGCCTTGATTTAGGGCAAAGAAAGGCACCTCCTTAAAGCTGGATGAAAGTCACCTATCCAAGAAAGCTGTGGTATATATACTCAATGGAGTATTACGCAGCCATTAAAAAGAATACATTTGAATTAGTTCTAATGAGGTGGATGAAACTGGAGCCTGTTATACAGAGTGAAGTAAGCCGGAAAGAAAAACACCAATACACTATACTAACACATATATATGGAATTTAGAAAGATGGTAATGATAACCCTGTATGCAAGACAGCAAAAGAGACACAGATGTATAGAACAGTCTTTTGGACTCTGTGGGACAGGGCGAGGGTGGGATGATTTGGGAGAAAGGCATTGAAACATGTATAATATCATATATGAAATGAATCGCCAGTCCAGGTTCAATGCATGATACTGGATGCTTGGGGCTGGTGCACTGAGATGACCCAGAAGGATGGTACGGCGAGGGAGGGAGGGGGATTCAGGATGGGGAACACGTGTATACCTGTGGCGGATTCATGTTGATGTATGGTGAAACCAATACAATATTGTATAGTAATTAACCTCCAGTTAAAATTAATAAATTTACAACAAAAAAGTTTTTTTTAATAAATAAATATAAAAAAAATAAAATTCAGAAACAAAAAAAAGAAAGTTACTCTGGCTGTTCTTTTTCTTTTTGAGAGAAAAGTAAAAAATAATACGCTTGTTGAAATAAACATGCAGAATCACTTAACACCTGGGGGAAAATCTCATTTTTTGGATTTTTTTGATTTATGCTTTATCACTAACATTTTCATTCTTCCTCTTTTTTCTTTTTATTGGTGAAGTCTGATTTTTTTGGAAATGCTTCCCATTGGGTTGCATTCTCTTTATCATGGGAAGTTGTGTGCATAAGCATATCAGTAGATGTATTATCACACTTGTGACATGCAGAGCATTATAATTTCTTCTGATATTTAAAACAGTACAACAGATTTTTAATCAGTGGCATTGATTCAACCTGAAGAACTCTAGAATCTTCAGAGGTTAAATAACATGATTCTTGCAATAAACTGATTTCAGGCAAGCCAGTGATGGTATTGGAGAAGGCAGTGGCACCCCAATCCAGTACTCTTGCCTGGAGAATCACATGGATAGAGGAGCCTGGTGGGCTGGAGTCCAGGGGGTTGCTAAGAGTTGGACACAACTGAGCGACTTCACTTTCACTTTTCACTTTCACGCATTGGAGAAGGAAATGGCAACCTACTCACTCCGGTGTTCTTGCCTGGAGAATCCCAGGGACAGGGGAGCCTGGTAGGCTGCCGTCTATGGGGTCGCATAGAGTTGGACACGACTGAAGTGACTTAGCAACAGCAGCAGCAGTGATGGTATTGGAGCTCATAAAAACTAGGAAAAATATGAATATCTCTGAAGATAACTCCTGATATAGTTTGTTCAGAAATGTTAGTTATTAGAAGAGCATAGGCTTATGGATGTTGATTGGGGGGAGAAGTGAGATGGATTTAAAATTAGTATTAGAGTCCTTTGACGTGTGGTAGAAAATGCAGAGGTAGCTTACTATAGTTTGTGTTCTTATTTCTTGTTAAGAAGCCCTCAGAAATGCTCTGTTTATGAAATTGCGGTTGATAACAAAGTAAAGAGCATCAGGTGATCTGCAGAGGTGTGATTACAGGTGCTGGGTTTCCTCAGCCTGAGCTCCATGGCCTTGTGGTAGAGTCCACAGTAGCTTGGCTCTAGTTCAGATACTGATATCTTCAGTTTTTAGGCCTCATTTTTGCTTCCCAGTTGTGTTCTAAAATCTCCAATTTGAATGGACTTAGCTGCCAAAGAAGAAAAGAGAAAATGGCTTACCAAATAGATGTGCTAACCACATAGAAGATTTCAAAGGTCAACATTGTTATCACATATTTAGTAAAGTTTTACACTTTTGAGTAAAGAGTTAGTGATCTCAGGTTGCCTCAGCTTGCAAAGGCTTGGAGGGGGACTTACCAGCCAGAGACTGAGGCTGGGTTGTGGTGGTGAAAGCCCCAGATTCCTAGCCACTAGACAGTGGTTAGTGACAAGAGCCCTGGCCCTTCAGCTTCGCAGAAAAGGATACCCATAAAGACAGAAAGTGGTGAAACAAATTAAGTATTTATTAAGAGGGGGAAAAAAGTACAGTCATGTGGATAGACACACAGGCAGACTCAGGGAGAACCCCTGAGTTGCATCCTTGTGGCAGTTTGAATTACTTTCATGGGGCATTTCTTCCATTTTTTCCTTTGGCCAGTTTTATCTGGTTCACGGTCTATATTTGGTATATCTCAGGATCCTCTCATGTGTGCACATACATCTTAGCCAAGATAGATTTTACTGAAAAGGTGTCTGGGTAGGGAACATCCTTTAACATAACTCTCCTTTGACTTCTGAGGACCCTTTTCTTCATGTGTGTGTTTGGGGAGGTCTCCTGACTTCGAGAATAAGAAATATGTGGACTGGGCAAGGCCCAGCCTTTTCCCTTAATTGTCCTGATATCCACAAGGAATGAACCTCCAGTTGCTTTACTCTGAGAAGGAGCCCATCTACCTCCTGCATCATGAGGAGCATGTGAAAGGCTTCTGCTTTGTCCAAACCATCTGGTATTGAAAAGAATGTTTTTAAAAACAATTCTTTTTATTAAATTTATTTCTAACAAGTGAAGGTATTTTGGCCAATTAGATTAAATCAGAAATATTGATTACTACCCATAGCAGTGATGTTGCCTTAAAAAGGTTGAAATTACTAATGGTTTGAAACATAAAATAAAGAACTGATCTTGAAAATAAAAAGGACTGATTCTTTTAGTTCTTTCCATCTTTCTCTTTTGGCTTTAAAAATTGCTTCTGTGACAGAAAAGGAATCGACCACACAAAGGCTAAGCATAAGTAATTCTGAACCCACAAGAAGGAAAAAAACCCCACAAAGTTAAGTTTCACACATGATCCCGGATGCTTGTTCAGTGAACTTTGTAGTTTGTGATTTTTGTAAAACATTTATAATAAATGTGTTTCCTTTAAATATAATGTTTACAGATTTTATACTGATTATCTTTTCTTTCTATTTTATCAAGCCTACTTATTTTAACCTTCATTTCTGCAGATGAAAGCCCCAAAATTCTAATATGGTGCTTGTGTTGTCTAATTAAGAAAGATCCACAGAATTTGAGAGAATCAAAACTTAATTCCTGGACACGGGTAAGTGTACAAAAGCCCTATACTGCTTTAAATTCAATTGATTATTTAAAAGTGCTGCTTTAATAGTCTAGAAACTTTCAAACACACCCTTCACTGTTACATTATCTTGCTGGTTATAAAGGTTTTGAAGAGATTGCATTTTTGTTTGATTGTGACTTCCGTATGAGATAGATCTTCAGGGTGAACTTCCCTATGCCTACAAAAGCTAATATTGAGTGGTTTTAGAAAGTTACTCTCAGGTAATTGAAAGAATGTACTCTCTTTCTTTCTATTATAACAACTGTTTCTTCCTACCAACCTACATTAAATACTTATATAATTCCTCTTCAGATACTTCTCTGCCTCTCTCAGAATCCATTCTGTACTAAAACTGAATTTTGTAAGTGCCCTGGGAGCAGCAGTCTTTATTTTGTGTCCTAAAGTTGGTACCCTGGTCAGTGTGCTCAGACTAGCATCTGGTACTGGTTGGCTATTGCTGCAAACACCGTCAAATCAGTTACCCAACCATGCTAGTTCAGGTAGCTGACAGCTTCCTGAATTCCCACTGTCTGTTTCTGCTTTCTTTTGAATGATGGGCACAAATAGGAGAATTTTGTAAAGCTGTGCTTAGCTGCCCTCACCACCAGTAATTTGGCTGTTCTCTCTTACCTCTTGCTGTCCTGCTGCAGTAATCCCGAGGACTTACATGAATGTCAAACTCCACTTACTATGCATATGGTCCAGATTAGCTGCTTAGTATTATGAAATCACCCACCCAAATTAACGCACATGGTTTTGTCTGACTGGTGATATCATTCCATTCACTGCTTTTTACCATTCCTTTGTTTTATACAAAGTGGCTGGCAGAGATGACAAAGACAGTGTATTTTTTGTTAGATTAAAAGGAGAATTGGAAGAACAGTAAGAAGTGAAAAGGATTGAGTGAGGGAAGGGAAAAAAATGCACCTTTTAATTGGAAAGAAAGTTAATGTTAAGAGCTAAAGAAAGGAACTGATAAGTAGAATTAGGTAAGAAAAGATCCAAAAAACAGGCTATAGAAGTAGAATAACATATTTAGGTTTTAAATTTTTTAATCATTGCTTTTGTTGAATGTTTGCTCTCTTAATGATTATTTAGGATATATGTTTTTATTGGCTAGCTCATTCAGTCCTGGAATAGGCCATCTAATAAAGTATTTTTAGAGTGATCCGGTTCAGTTCAGTTCAGTCGTTCTCGTGTCTGACTCTTTGCAACCCTATCAATTGCAGCACATCAGCCCTCCCTGTCCATCACCAACTCCTGGAGTCTACCCAAACCCATGGCCATTGAGTCGGTGATGCCATCCAACCATCTCATCCTCTGTTGTCCCCTTCTCCTCCTGCCCGGCATCAGGGTCTTTTCCAATGAGTCAGCTCTTTGCATCAGGTGGCCAAAGTATTGAAGTTTCAGCTTCAACATCAATCCTTCCAATGAACAACCAGGACTGATCTCCTTTTGGATGGACTGGTTGGATCTCCTTGCAGTCCAAGGGACTCTCAAGAGTCTTCTCCAACACCACAGTTCAAAAGCATCAATTCTTCTGTACTCAGCTTTCTTTGTAGTCCAACTTTCACATCCATACATGACCACTGGAAAAACCATAGCCTTGACTAGATGGACCTTTGTTGGCAAAATAATGTCTCTGCTTTTTAATATGCTGTCTAGGTTGGTCATAACTTTTCTTCCAAGGAGTAAGCATCTTTTAATTTCATGGCTGCAATCACCATCTGCAGTGATCAGGTTAACTTTCTTCATTTAACTAGTGATTATATTAGCCTAGTTTTGAATTTTTAGCCATGCAGTTTATTCTGTAGGTTTCCCTTATTTAATTTTATGTCCATTTAATAAATACATACTCATTAAGAATAGCACAGGCAGGTAAATTTAAGACACTTAATTCCTGTGTGTGTTAGTCTCTCAGTTGTGACCCTGTGGACTGTAGCCCACCAGACTCCTCTGTCCATGGAATTCTCCAGGCAAAATACTGGAGTAAGTAGCCATTCCCTTCTTCAGGGGATCTTCCCAACCCAAGGATTGCTTTGCAGGCGGATTCTTTACCACCTGAGCCATCAAGGAAGCCCCACTTAATTCCTACCTTCAGAGAATTTACAGACTTCACCAGGTCATTCTAGGGCAGTGCCATTGGGTTATTGGTAGAGCTGTGTATAGGGGTGACGGTGACACAGCGGATGGACACTTGTTCAAACTTGGGCCTTTGGAGACCTTTCCTGGGGGAATTATGCATCAGCTGAATTTTGAAGGATGACTAGGAGAGGTGCTGCTAGTGATAGAGGCTGCCTGCCAGTGCAAGAGACACGAGAGACTCAGGTCCGATCCCTGGTTTGGGAAGATCTCCTGGAGTGTGAAATGGCACCCCACTCCAGTATTTTTCCCTGAAAAATTCCACGGCAGAGGAACCTGGCAGGTTACAGTCCAAGGGGACACAGAGTCGGGCACAACTGATCACAACTCATTATGTATTCAGGGAACTTCAGGTGCATAGGTATGCCTGAGTTTGGGATTTTATAAGGTTGATAATGAAGCATAAAGCCTTATGTATGATTATAAGAAGTTTTTATTTTGCCTTGAAAGCAGTAGGAAAACTGCCAGAGTATTTTCAATAGAAAAATCATATGACCAGGTGTGAGTTTTAGAAACTAAATAGCAAAAGGAAGTTGATTTGGAAGGCGTCAGGGATAGCACTTTCAAAGCTATTGTAGTGATAAAAGCGAGAAATCGTGAAAACCTGAGTGAAATGGAGAAGAGGGGCAAGATTTATGATATTAATAAGGTAAATATGTAAAGATATAATGACAGATTATGTGCAGCTATACTTCGGTGTAGGTGGGGTTGAACCTAGTGTTTTCAGGAGAGTAGCTGATTTGCACGTAGGGGTTGACAGTCCTCAGGATTTGGGAACAGTGAAAGCCCTGGGTGGGGGTGAGATTACCCAGGGAGAGTACCTAGTGTGAGGAGGGGAACGGGCCTAGGGACAACCTTGGGAGACTCTGGCGTTTAAGGAGTGAGTGGAAGAGAAAGTTACACTGCACACTAGAAAGGGGGAGTCCAAGAAGTAGAAGGAGAAAAGCAGCAGTATTTCAAGAAGGCATGAGTGGTCATTCACATCGAATACTATAATATGGCACTGTCCAACAGAAACAAAGTACATTCTAATATCTGTTTTCAATTTTTTATTAGCTGCTTTAAGAAACGTGAAAAGAAAAAGTTGAGACTAATTTTAAGAATTATTTTATTTAACCCCAGATATCTAAAATACTACTATCTAAATATGTAATCTATATACAGTTATTAATGTGATTATTTTAGAATAGTTTATATCGAATCTTGGAGATCCAGTGTAGATGTTACACTTAATTCAGAGGCTAAGTTTTCTCTTGACATTCTGGATCTGGTTTACAAAATACAGCATTGAAAAAGTAGGTTCACATATCCAAATTGTTTCAGAGAAACAAAACTGAATCAACTGTCTGTTTTCAAATTTAAATTTAATTAAAAGTTAAAACCTCACTTTTCTTCGTCATACCGGTTACACTTGAAACTGCTCAATAGCTGAGTGGGTCATAAAGAGTTGGACACAGCTGAACGACTTTCAGTTTCCTTATGGCTGTTAGTATTTGCCTTAATATATTGGAGTGTTCCTATGTTGAGTATATAGATATTTTTATAATTGTCTCTCTTTCTTGGATTGATTCTTTGACCATTATGTAGTGTCCTTCTTTGTCTCCTGTAACAATCTTTATTTTAAAGTCTATCTTATCAGTAATGCTTCCTTTTGATTTCCATTTGCATGGAAAATCTTTTTCCATTCCCTTACTTTCAGTCAGTGTGGGTTGTTTGATCTGAAGCTGGTCTCTTGTGGACAACACATACACAGGTATTGTTTTTGTATCTATTCAGCCAGTCTATATGTCTGTTGGTTGGAGCATTTAATCCATTTAGTGAAAAGTGAAAGTCACTCAGTCATGTCCGACTCTCTGTGTCCCCATGGACTATACAGTCCATGGAATTCTCCAGGCCAGAATACTGGAGTGGGTAGCCGTTCCCTTCTCCAGGGGATCTTCCCAACCCAGTGATCAAACCCAGGTCTCTCAGATTATAGGTGGATTCTTTACCAGCTGAGCTACCAGGGAAGCAATCCATTTATGTTTAGGGTAATTATTGATATATATGTTCCTACTGGGGCTTCCCTGGTAGCTCAGCTGATAAAGAATCCATCTGCAATGCAGGAGACCCCAGTTCCTTTCCTGCGTTGGGAAGATCCCTTGGAGAAGGGATAGGCTACCCACTTCAGTATTCTTGGACTTCCGTGCTGGGCTCAGATGGTAAAGAATCCACTTGCAATGTGGGAGACCTGGGTTGAGGATCCCCTGGAGGAAGGCAATGGCAACCAACTCCAGTATTCTTGCCTGGAGACTCCCCATGGACAGGGGAGCTTGGCTGCAGTTCATGGGGTTGCAAAGAGTCGGACACCACTGAGCAACTAAGCACACTAAGTACAGCGCAGCACATGTTCCTATTGCCGTTTTTTCTTAGTCGTTTTGGATTTGTTTTTGTAGGTCTTTTTTCTCCCTTCCTCTTTTGTTCTCTTCTCTTGTGATCTGATGACTAACTTTAGCATTGTGTTTAGATTCTTTTTCTTTTTTGTGTGTGTATCTATTGTAGATTCTCAGTTTGCAGTTACCATGAGGTTTTGATATAGCAGTTTATATATAAACAAGATTGTTTTAAATTTCTGGTCTTCTAATTTCAAATGCATTTCCAATATCTGCATTTGTGCTCTCTTCTCACAGTTGCTGATTTTGATATCATATTGGTGTGCAGATGATTTACTACATTTATTTTACGTTTGCCTTACTAGTGAGCTTTTCTGTTCATAATTTTCTTCTTCCTAGTTGTGGCCTTTTCTGCTTAAAGAAGTTCCTTTAGCATTTATTACAAAGTTGGTCTGATGGTACGGAATTCTCTTAGTTTTCACTTGTCTGTAAAGCTTTTGATTTCTCTGTCGAATCAGAATGAGAACTTTCCTGGATAGCATATTCTTGGTTGTAGGCTCTTCCCTTCCCTTTTAAATATACTGTGCCACTCCTGAACTTCCCTGGTGGCTCAATGGTAAATAATCCACATACAATGCAGGAGACATAAGTTCTATCCCTGGGTCCTGAAGATCCCCTGGAGAAGGCAGTGGCAACCCACTCCAGTATTCTTGCCTGCAAAAAAATCCCATTGACAGAGGAGCCTGGCTGGCTCCTCTGGCAGTCCCTTCTGTCTACACAGTTTCTGCTAAGGTATCAGTTGATAACCTTACAGTATTCCCTTGTATGTTATTTGTTGCTCTTAGTGCTTTCCCTCTTTAATTTTTGTCAGCGTGTTTAGTACGTGTCTCAGCATTTTGCTCCTTCGGTTTATTCTGCCTAGAACTCTGCACTTCCTGGACTTGAGTGACTATTTCCTTTCACATGAAAGAGAAGTTTTCTGCTATTATCTCTTCAAATATTTTCTCAGGTCTTTTCTCTCTCTCTTCTTCTAGAACCCCTATAATGCAAATGTTATTGCATTTAATATTGTCCCAGAGGTTTTTTAGGCTGTCTTCATTTCTTTTAATTCTTTTTTTCCTTTATTCTGTTTAATGGCAGTGATTTTCACCTGTTATTGTTTGTTCTAGTTTATTTTTCATTTCAATTATTGTAGTGTTCATCTCTGTTTTTAAGTTTTTCTACATCTTCATCAAACATCTCTTGCATATTCTCAAACTGTGCCTCCATTCTTTTTCTGAGATCTTAGATCATTTTCACTCTCATCACTCTGAATTCTTTTTCTGATAGGTTGCCTGTCTCCACTTCACTTGGTTGTTCTTCAGGGGTTTTATCTTTTTCCTTCATCTGAGACATATTCCTCTGTTGTCTCATTTTTGTCCGACTTTCTGTGATTGCATTTTCTGTTCTGCAGGGTTGTAGTTCTTCTTGCTTCTGCTGGCTGTCTGAGAGGCTTGTGATGGTGGGAGGGTCTGGATCCTGCTCACTGGTGGGTGGATCTGGGTCTTGTCCCTCTGGTGGTCAGGCCTATGCTTAAGAAGACTTTAAGCAGCCTGACTGCCAACAGTTGGAGCTGTGTTCCTATTCTGTTTGTTTGGCCTGAGGTGTCCCAGCACTGGAGCCTACAGTCTGATAGGTTGGGCTAGGTCTTGAGGAGAAAATGGTGACCTCCAGGAGTGCTTGTGCCAATGAATGCTTGCCAGAACTGCCACTGCTAGTGTCTTGTCCCTGCACCTCTGCAGGAGACTGTCGAATACTCACAGGTAGGTCTGGCCCAGTGTCCTATGAGGTCACTACTTATTACCTTGGGTCCTAGTATGTATGGGATCTTGTGTGCACCGCCCCCCACCAACCGTGGAGTTTCAGTTGACCCCAGTCTTGTGAAATTCCTCTGATCAAACCCCACTGGCCTTCAAAGCCAGGTTCTCTGAGGGCTTCCCTTCTTATTGCTAGACCCTCAGGCTGGGAAGCCTGATGTGGGTCACTCCTATAGGAGAATTTCTGTGGTATAAGTATTTCCCAATTTGTGGGATGCCCACCTGGCAGGTATTGGATTTGATTTTATCTTGATTGTGACCTTCCTACCATCTTGTTGCAGCTTCCTCTTTGTCTTTGAATGTAGGGTATCTTTTTGGTTAGGTTTCAGCATTGTTGTTTGTTTGTTTGGGCAATAGTTTTTCAGCAGTTATTGGTGATTTTGGTGTTTTTTTAAGAAGCGGTGAGCTCACATCCTTCTACTCCATCTTGCCAGCCCTCCAATGACGGCACAGATAGCATCCAATGGAAGATGGTGCAGAGGCAAATTCCATACTTGTCCTAGAAATTTTGCCTGATGCTTACCATAATGTTAAACTTTGTTAACATGTTGTTTTGGAAATACATTAATTTCTCTGGAGTTTTACTAGTAACCACAAATGTACCATCAAATAATACCACCTCAATAGCTATTCTTACAGTTTAGAGACTGATTGAAGTCATAGGACTTTTTTCACATCTCTTTGGAATGTTTGGTTTTTGAAAAACTTAGTTTTACCAGTGAATCCACTGAACCGGTACTTTTTGAGAACTTACTGTTTGCCAGGCACTACTAAAGAGCCCAAGGATACCATCATAGATGTGAAAACAGTCTTTTCTCAGAATTTATAATCCAAATCTAGGCCTGCCAAATATAGGAAATACCTGTCTTCTTTGAATAAGACCATACCACTATTATTTTTTAATCTGGTGAGTTGGAAATGGCAGAATACCAGAAGTGGAGATCAGTTGAAATGCTTTTATTCAATCTTTATACCATTTCAAAATGCAGTAGTAAGTAATAATCAGATGTTCCTGTATTCCTTCAGTCCTCTTTGTTATTCTTTAGAATAATAATGAAAAAAACTTTAAAATTACAAAATCTGACCAATATACAAAAAACTGCATGAAACATAAGTGCCAACCTTAACAAATTGTTGCATATAAATATCCGTGCAATTCCCACCCAGGTCAGGTAATAGAACAGAATATTGCCTGCCTCCTAGAAGCTCTCTGTCCCTCGAGGGCCCTTTCCCATTTGTATGCCTTTAATGCATGGCTAACAGTAACTACTAACCTGACTTTTATTTACATTGCTTTAGCTTTTACTGCTTAATTATTCTGTTTGGCCTGCTGTTTTAATTTGGTAAAAACAAAATGATACAGTATGTTTTTGCCCTATTGTGACTTATAAGAAATATCTATTTGGTCATTCAGATGATCAAAATATATTTTTTATTTATGTTTTGGTCTTCATCTGCACTTCCTGGATCACAGCTCCCAAAACCCTTGGCATCACCTAGGTGCTGAGAGTGATAAAAGGTATTTTGTGTTACATTAATAAGGTGACTTTTAGAGGGTTATATGTTAGCTTTTGTTAATATTGTGTTGAGAGCTGGTTCCCAAGAGAACCAACCCTGTGAGCAGAAGGCTGGAGCTTTCAGTCCCTCTCTCTAACTTCCTGGGAGGGAAGGGGACTTGAGATTGAACCAGTTGCCTTTGGCCAGTGATTTAGTCAATCATGACTATATAATGAAGCCTCCCTAAAAACCTGAAGGACAGCTTTTTGCCCGCTTTCAGAGAGCTTCTATATAGAACAAGAATGATTCTGCATGCCATTTTGACAGGCCTCAAGTTCTACAAGGACAGAAGCTCCTTTGTTTGAGACATTGCCGTGTGCATCTCTTTATTTGGCTGTTGGTTTGTATCCTTTAATGTCATTTTATAATAAGTTGATCATCTAGTGTGTAAATGGGTTTCTTGAGTTCTGTGAACCACTCTAATAAATTAATTGAACTCAACAAGGGGGTGTGGGGACCTCTGATTTAGCCAGTTGTTCAGAAGTACAGGTAATAATCTGGGTTTGGGATTAGCATCCTGAGTTGGAGGAGGTCATTTGGACCTTCAGTTTGTAGCCAGTCCATCAGAAGCATAGGTAACAACATGGGCTTTGATGATGACGATGAAAGTCGTTCAGTTGTGTCTGACTCTTTGTGACTGTATAGTCCGTGGAATTCTCCAGGCCAGAATACTGGAGTGGGTGGCCTTTCCCTTCTCCAGGGGATCTTTCCAACCCAGGGATCACACCCAAGTCTCCCACATTGCAGGCAGATTCTTTACCAGCTGAGCCACAAGGGAAGCCCAAGAGTACTGGAGTAGATAGCCTATCCCTTCTCCAGTGGATCTTCCTGACCCAGGAATTGAACCGGGGTCTTCTGCTTTGCAGGCAGATTCTTTACCAACTGAGCTATGAGGGAATGGCCTCTAAAGTACCTGTCATGCCTTTTTAAGGATGACATTTAAAATTTTATTGTTGTGAGATTTATTAATCTTTTCCTCTGTGATGAGTGAATTTGTATCTTATTTCAGAAAATTTATCCCACTTCAGAATCATGAAAACCTACATTATCTTCTAAAAGAATATTTATTTGTGTTTCCCATTATGTCTGTGATCTATCTGTAACTGTTTCATTGTGTGACCTAAGGTAGGAGTCTATTTTCACTTTGTTTCCACATAGATACCTCTTTGTTCCAGTACCATCATTGGAGTCTTTTTTCCCGTTCAGTGAATCACAGTTTGTTGTGATACACATAGTCAAAGGCTTTAGTGTAGTCAGTGAATCAGAAGTAGATGTTTTTTTGGAATTCCTTTGCTTTGTCTATGATCCAACAGATTGGTAATTTGATCTCTGGTTCCTCTGCCTTTTCTAAATCCATGCTGTACATCTGAAATTTCTTGGTTCATATACTGCTGAGGCCTAGTTTGAAGGATTTTGAGCATTAACTTTCTAGCATGTGAAATGAGTGCAATTGTGCAGTAGTTGGAACATTCTTTGGCATTGCCCTTCTTTGGGATTGGAATGAAAACTGACCTTTTCCAGTCCTGTGGCTACTGCTGGGTTTTCCAAATTTGCTGGCATATTGAGTACAGCATTCCAGCAGCAGCATCTTTTAGGGTTTGAAATAACTCAGAGGGCATTCTATCACCTCCATTAACTTTGTTGTAGTGATACTTCCTAAGGCCCACTTGACCTCACACTCCAGGATGTCTGGCTGTAGGTGAGCAGTCACACCCTCGTGGTTATCCAGGTCATTAAGATCTTTTTTTGTATAGATTTTTGTGAATTCTTGCCACCTCTTCTGTCTACCCTCTTGAAAAAAAGATGCAGTGATATCTGGGTATTAGCTCTTTTTTTTCTAATCAGAGATAACCCAGTAGCGCTGGATTGCACTCTGAATGGCTGCTGCAACTGTCATGTACTGTTCTACATTCGGATCCTGTGCCTCAAAAACTAACAGTGCCTCCTAAGACAAAGAAAATTCCCTTGCCATTTCCTGTATCATGAATCTCCTTGCTTCTGCAGTTACTCCTTCCTCTTGTCTCTCTTCACTCTTTCTCCAGGCTTCCATTCCCATCAGATCTTCATTAGTAAGTTCCTCGTGTTGCACACCAAAGAGTTCAGTGACATTTTCCTCTTGCAGATCTACCCCCAGCTTCTCACTGAGAGTCACTGAATTGCTGAAGACCTCTTTGGATTCCTCATCCATTTTCTCAAATCCACGAAAATCATGAACAAACTGCAGGCAAAGATTCTTCCAAATCCCATTCATTGTGATGACAGTAACCTCATGCCAAGCAAAGTCAGTGCCTGATTAGTCACTGCCTGATGAAAAGTGTGACATAAATAAATATTTTTTGGAAGTCACTATAACTCCGTGGTCCATAGGTTGAATGAGTGCCATAGTATTTGGTGATAGATGCAATACTTTGACATTGGGATGAAAGTCTCCATGAATGGAGCATTGTCAGGCAGCAAAACAGTGTTGAATGGATGTACTTCTCCAAGCAGTATTTCTCTACCTCCAGGACAAAGTGGTGGAAAAACCAGCCCTGGAAAATGGCCTGCATAACCCAGGCTTTGGGATTATAATCTTCCACACAGCAGGAAGGGAGCCCTTAGCTATGTTTTTAAGGGCTCCTGGGCTCTCTCAATGGATAAACTAAGAGAGGCTTCAGCTTCATATAGCCAGGAGCATTGGCACCAAGCAAGAGTTAGCCTATCATTTGCTGCGTTACAGCCTAGCATCAGCTTTTCGTGCTTACTGAGGTAACTTCAGTTTGACATCCTCTTCCAGTACAGTCCTGTCTCACCCACATTTAAAACTTGCTCAGGTAAATATGTGCCTTCATCAATACTTTTCAGGGTGGTTCATGAAATACCTGGACAGCTACCAAATCTGCACTCGCTGCCTTGTCATTTACTTTAATGTTGTGAATGTTGGCTCTATCCTTGTTCTGATGAAACCAGCCATGGCTGGCATTAAAAGATGTGCCCTCTGACTCTTCATCATGTTTCTTCTTCAGATCTTCAGAAAAGCTTTTAGCTTTCTCTTCAGTTGGCATTAAGCTGAGTGGGACTTGATCCTATTACTGTTGCTACAGCCACACACTGAGAAGTTTCTCCATCTTCTCTAACACTTTTCTATGCTTATTTGATATTATTGTTGACATCATTAGCACAGCAGACTTCACACATTCCATGATATTATCCTTATTCTTTAGAATCATGCTGATGGTTGAACAATTTGTTTTGTAGGTATAAGTGACATCTACCATCTTTTTGCCTCACTCTTCTCTCTCAGCTATTTTCATTTCTGATTCCAGTGTTATTGCTTGGCACTTCTTAGCAGTACTAGCTACATCACTGCTGCTTTTACACTTGATTCTAGACATCCTGGGGTTGAAATAGAGATACTGTATGATTGTATTGTATACAGTACAATGCAGTAAAGTACCCAAAGTACAATCACTTGTAGAGGATGCATACACGTGACAGTGTACACCAGACGTATGAACTCACTTAGGTCACTGGACATGAGAATGCACATTTGCATCTTTGAAAGTTTAAATTTTGAAGGTTCATATGTAGGAGACTTACTGTGTATAGTAAGGGTAGAAAGGGTAGTGGATTAATCACTTATAAAGCTAATATGAGGCTTGATAGACAAAGTAGCTATGATTACAATAATTAGTTAAAAGATAGACAAGATAAGAATACAAAAAATGACATAAAAATATAAAATGTGTTATGGGGAGAGTAAAAATGCAGAGCTTTAGTGCATTCAAATTTGAGTTGTTTTCAACTTAAAATACAGTATTATATGACATCCACAAAATGCATAGGATCATAAGAGACCACATTGAACAACTGAATACATCAATCAAATGGACAACCTAAAAGAAATGGATTAATTCCTAGAAACATACCACCTATCAACACTTAATCATTAAGAGATGCAAAATCTCAATAGACCAATTACCAGTAAGAGGATTGATTCAGTAATTAAAATTCTCCCAACAATCAAAAGTTTAGAACCAGATGCCTTCACCGGTGAATTATATAAAGCATTAAAAAAAAAAATCAAACTACCAAAAAATAGAAGAGGAGGTAATACTTCCCAACTCATTTTGTGGGACAAAGATTACCCTTATAACAAAACCAGATAAAGACATCACAAAAAAATTATGGTCCAGTATCTGTGATGAATATAGATGCAAATATCCTCAATATAATTTTAGCAAGCTGAATTCAAGAATATATTAAAAAGATCATATACAAAGATGAAGTGGTATTTACTCTGGGATTTTTCAATATTTGCAAATCACTTCAGTTCAGTCACTCACTCAGTTGTGTCCAACTCTTTGCAACCCCATGGATTGCAGGATGCCAGGCCTCCCTGTCCATCTCCAACTCCCAGAATTTACTCAAACTCATGTCCATTGAGTCAGTGATGCCATCCAACCACCTCATCCTCTGTCGTCCCCTTCTCCTCCTGCCTTCAATATTTCCCAGCATCAGGGTCTTTTCCAATGAGTCAGTTCAGTTCTTCGCATCAGGTGGCCAAAGTATTGGAGTTTAAGCTTCAGCATCAGTCCTTCCAATGAATATTCAGGACTGATTTCCTTTAGCATGGACTGGTTGGATCTCCTTACAGTCCAGGAGACTCTCGAGTCTTCTCCAAAACCACAGTTCAAAAGCATCAATTCTTCAGTGCTCAGCTTTCTTTATAGTCCAACTCTCACATCCATACATGACTACTATAAAAACCATAGCTTTGACTAGACGGACCTTTGTTGGCAAAGGAATGTCTCTGCTTTTTAATATGCTGTCTAGGTTGATCATAACTTTTGTTCCAAGGAGCAAGCCTCTTTCAATTTCATGGCTACAGTCACCATCTGCAGTGATTTTGGAGCACAAAAAAATAAAGTCTATCACTGTTTCCACTGTTTCCCCATCTATTTGCCATGAAATGACGGGACCAGATGCCACGATCTTCATTTTCTGAACGTTGAGCTTTAAGCCAACTTTTTCACTCTTGTCTTTCACTTTCATCAAGAGGCTTGTGCCTCATTGCCCTTCTTTGGGACTGGAATGAAAACTGACCTTTTCCAGTCGTTGTGACCATTCCTGAGTTTTCCAAATTTGCTGCCATATTGAGTAAAACACTGACCTTTTCCAATCCTGTGGCCACTGCTGAGGAAAAAAAGGTATGGTGATGGATGATTCAGTTCAGTTCCGTCAGTCGATCAGTCATGTCTGACTCTTTGCAGCCCCATGAACTACAGCAAGACCTTCCCTGTCCATTACCTACTCCCAGAGTCTACCAAAACTCATGTCCATTGAGTCGGTGATGCCATCCAACCATCTCATCCTCTGTTGTCACCTTCTCCTCCTGCCCTCAATCTTTCCCAGCATCAGGGTCTTTTCAAATAAGTCAGCTCTTCGCATCAGGTGGCCAAAGTACTGGAGTTTCAGCTTCAACATAAGTCCTTCCAATGAACACCCAGGACTTATCTCCTTTAGGATGGACTGGTTGGATCTCCTCGCAGTCCAAGGGACTCTCAAGTGGCTTCTCCAACACCACAGTTCAAAAGCATCAATTCTTCAAGCTTTCTTTATAGTCCAACTCTCGCATCCATACATGACCACTGGAAAAACCATACCCTTGACTAGATGGACCTTTGTTGGCAAAGTAGTGTCTCTGCTTTTTAATATGCTGTCTAGGTTGGTTATAACTTTCCTTCCAAGGAGTAAGTGTCTTTTAATTTCATGGCTGCAATAAGCATCTGCAGTGAGTTTGGAGGCCAAAAATATAACATCTCTCACTGTTTCCACTGTTTCCCCATCTGTTTGCCATGAAGTGACAGGAACCGAATGCCATGATCTTAGTTTTCTGAATGTGGAGGTTTAAGCCAGCTTTTTCACTCTCCTGTTTCATGTTCATCAAGAGGCTCTTTAGTTCTTCTTCACTTTCTGCCAAAGAGTGGTGTCATCTGCATATCTGAGGTTAGTGATATTTCTCCCAGCAATCTTGATTCCAGCTTGTGCTTCCTCCAGCCCAGCGTTTCTCATGATGTACTCTGCATATAAGTTAAATAAGCAGAGTGACAATATACAGCCTTGACGTATTCCTTTTCCTACTTGGAACCAGTCTGTTGTTCCATGTCCAGTTCCAACTGTTGCTTCCTGACCTACATATAGGTTTCTCAAGAGGCAGGTCATGGTCTGGTATTCCCATCTCTTTCAGAATTTTCCACAGTTTATTGTGATCCACACAGTCAAAGGCTATGGCATAGTCAATAAAGCAGAAATAGATGTTTTTCTGGAACTCTCTTGCTTTTTCCATGATCCAGCAGATGTTGGCAATTTGATCTCTGGTTCCTCTCAGTTCAGTTCAGTTCAGTCACTCAGTCATGTCCGACTCTTTGTGAGCCCATGAATTGCAGTACGCCAGGCCTCCCAGTCCATCACCAACTCCCAGAGTTCACTCAAACTCACGTCCACCAAGTTGGTGATACCATCCAGCCATCTCATCCTTTGTCGTCCCCTTTACCTCCTGCCTCCAATCCCTCCCAGCATCAGAGTCTTTTCCAATGAGTCAACTCTTCGCATGAGGTGGCCAAAGTACTGGAGTTTCAGCTTTAGCATCATTCCTTGCAAAGAACACCCTACCTTTTCTAAATCCAGCTTGAACATCTGGAAGTTCATGGTTCATGTATTGCTGAAGGCTGGCTTGGAGAATTTTGAGCATTACTTTACTAGTGTGTGAGATGAGTGTGGTTGTGTGGTAGTTTGAGCATTCCTTGGCATTGCCTTTCTTTGAGACTGGAATGAAAACTGACTTTTTCTAATGCTGTGGCCAAGCTGAGTTTTCCAAATTTGCTGACATAGTGAGTATAGCACTTTTACAGCATTATCTTTTAGGATTTGAAATAGCTCAACTGGAATTCCATCACCTCCACTAGCTTTGTTCATAGTGAAGCTTCCTAAGGCCCGCTTGACTTTACATTCTTGGATGTCTGGCTCTGGGTCACACCATCGTGAATATCTGGGTCATATAGATCTTTTTGTATATTTCTTCTATGTATTCTTGCCACCTCTTCTTAATATCTTCTGCTTCTGTTAGGTCCCTACCATTTCTGTCCTTTATTGAGTCCATCTTTGCATGAAATATTCCCTTGGTATCTCTAATTTTCTTGAAGAGATCTCTAGTCTTTCCCATTCTGTTGTTTTCCTCTATTTCTTTGCATTGATCACTGAGGAAAGCTTTTTTATCTCTCCTTGCTTTTCTTTGGAGCTCTATATTCAGATGGGTATATCTTTCCTTTTCTCCTTTGCTTTTCACTTCTCTTCTTTTCACAGCTATTTGTAAGGCATCCTCAGACAGACATTTTGCTTTTTTGCATTTCTTTTTCTTGGGTTGGTCTTGATCCCAGCCTCCTGTACAATGTCACGAACCTCTCTCCATAGTTCATCAGGCACTCTGTCTATCAGATCTAGTCCCTTAAATCTATTTCTCACTTCCACTGTATAGTCATAAGGGATTTGATTTAGGTCATACCTGAATGGTCTAGTGATTTTCCCCACTGTCTTCAATTTAAGTCTGAATTTGGTAATAAGGAGTTCATGATCTGAGCCACAGTCTGCTCCTGGTCTTCTTTTTCCTGACTGTATAGAGCTTCTCCATCTTTGGCTACAAAGAATAATATAATCAATCTGATTTCAGTGTTGGCCATCTGTTGATACCCATGTGTTGATGCCCATGTGTAGTCTTCTCTTGTGTTCTTGAAAGAGGGTGTTTGTTATGACACTGTACTGCATTCTTAAAAGTTGCTAGTAGAGTAAATGTTGAAAGTCCTTATCACAAGGAAAAGAAGGTATGGTGATAGACGGTAACTAGACTTAATGCAGTAATCATTTTACAGTGTACAGAAATACAGGATCATATGTTGTGCACTCAGAGGGGAAAAAAGTGATTATTGAGTGAACCCTGAATTGTGTCTTGTTACTTTTAGTGTAACACATCAGCATCAGGGCATTTCCACAGAAAGCATTTTGCTTTTCTAAGAAATCTGTGTTTTTAGACACAATGATATTTTATACCTCAAGATTTAAGAGAGGTAGGGGACTCAGACTGAGAAAGCAATGGCACCCCTCTCCAGTACTCTTGCCTGGAAAACCCCATGGATGAAAGAGCCTGGTAGGCTGCAGTCCATGGGGTCACTAAGAGTCAGACACGACTGAGTGACTTCACTTTCACTTTTCACTTTCACGCATTGGAGAAGGAAATGGCATGCATTGGAGAAGGAAATGGCAACCCACTCCAGTGTTCTTGCCTGGAGAATCCCAGGGACGGGGGAGCCTGGTGGGCTGCCGTCTATGGGGTCACACAGAGTCGGACATGACTGAAGCGACTTAGCAGCAGCAGCAGCAGCAGCAGCAGCAGCAGCAGCAGGGGACTCAGAAGAAATAGCCAGTGGGTTTGGTGCACCATAACTGCACTAGGTATTGGTCAGCCAAGGGGAACATGATTATGTCCATGTTATTGGTAATTTCTACTATTATTTGCTTTTATTCTGTTTTGGATTTGAAAATGCTAGCCTGGTGCAACTAGGATATCAAAATTTAGGGAAAGAGTTATTGTCCACATTTGAATGGTATTTTAAACGAGAAAATAGCATTTTTCTGGGGGTGATTAGTAAAACAGGAGAGGCAAGGGGAAATTCGGGGAAAAGACTAGAATAAAACCTTATTTGTTCAAAACATACAGTGAATAAATAATGAATTCAACAAAATACTTTTAGTTTCTTAAAAGTCACTCTTGTTGTTATTGTTCAGTCCCTTAGTCGTGTCCAACTCTTTGTGACCCCATGGACTGCAGCACACCAGGCTTCCCTGTCCTTCACTATCTCCTGGAGTTTGCTCAAAATCATGTCCATTGAGTCAGTGATACCATCCAACCATCTCATTCTCTGTTTCGCCCTTCAGTCTTTCCCAGCATCCAAGTCTTTTCTGTGGAGTCAGCTCTTTGCATCAGGTGGCAGAGTACTGGAGCTTCAGCTTCAGCATCAGACTTTCCAATGAATATTCAGGATTGATTTCCTTTTAGATTGAGGATCTGATCTCCTTGCAGTCCAAGCGACTCTCAATAGTCTTATTCAACATCACAATTCAAAACCATCAATTCTTTGTCACTCAGCCTTCTTTATGATTCAGCTCTCGGGTATATTACTTAACTACTGGGAAAACCATGGCTTTGAGTATATGGACCTTTGTTGACAAAGTGATGTCTCTGTTTTTTAACACACTGTCTAGGTTTGTCATAGCTTTTCTTCAAAGAAGCAAGCGTCTTTTAATTTCATGACTGTAGTCAGCTTCTGCAGTGATTTTGGATCCCAGGATGAGCAAAAATTGCTTTAATTTATACTTTATTGTAAACATAGTTGTTTTTTCCACTCACTGCGCAACTTGTGTTTTGAAAGATGTGTTTGAAGAAGGTGTCCTTTAAAAGACTGTCGTCAACATCATGGTGACATAAGACTTCCCTCAGTTCAGTCTCCCCATGACGTCTATAATTTGACAACTGTCTGTGCACAAAAGTGCTTCTGTGGGAGCCATGGGATCTAGCACCATATACTGGGTGACCCAGGAGGAGTCTTACTGTTGGAGGATGGAGAGGATGAAAGTGCCCATTGAAATAAGAAGGCATCTTAAGATCGACAAGTGAGTCAGGCAGCTCCATGTAATCAATGGGTCAGTTTATTATAGGGTAAGTTACTCACAGATGGAGTCTAGATTGGGTGGATAATGATCCAGAAGCATTCACAGATCCACTCTGCATTGCTCAGGGGCCATAAAGTTAAAATTAACCTACAGTATGGGGACAGTTGCTTCAAAATAGGATGTGCAGTCCTAAGTGAAAATTTATGAATAGGTAACTAGTCTTGTTAACTCCAGCAATGTGTCGGGAAAGGTTTTCATCGTTGTTTGGGAACTAGAATCCACTTAGTCCTAATGATTATTAAATAATATCCCTTAAGTACAAAGCTCTTGACAATAGAGTAGTGATTCACTGCACAGTACAGTTCTGGGTAGGGTCAGTGAAAAGACAGGAGAAACTGTACGGACCCGAAATAGCATCACTTGGTCGCCTGTGTAGAAATAGGGTAATAGGCAGGAAAACTCTGGTTTGAGATGGGGACAGCAGGAACCTGTGAACCTACTCCGTTTCCGGGGCACCTGGAGCAGATACTGATGAATTCAGGAGCCTCGTGGAAACCTAAGCTTCTAGGGAGAAATTCCACTACTTTGTTGGAGAAAAAATAAGTTTGGACACAGTGGAGTGGGGCCTCTGTGAGAAAGAACAAGGTGAAAATGGAACTCTGAGGCAAATGAAGCAACCCCAGTCGCTACTATGATCTTTGATTTTATGTTGGTATGGACTGTGATTTCAGACATTAGAGATTTAGAATCAGAGGCAATGTGGCCTGATTTTCAGCCAGTTTCTTTAGCATGACTGGTAAGACTAGGCCTGCGGAACCTCTAGGAAGAGAATTGGACAAAAATGTTAAAACATAATAGATCATGTAGTTCTCGTTGAATATAAATTATATTATTTTTCTTATAAGCTAGGAAACTTTGAGCATTCTTATTTATAAATAAATTAGAATATACTCTATATCATATATATTTATGCATGCCACTAAGCATAATATCTAGGGAGTTGAGAGAGAAAGAGACTAAATTCTTTTTCATTGTCTTTTTCGGGTTACTTATTTGAGCCTTACTGACCTCACCTAGAAATGGAGATTATAGCAGTTTCTACCTGATTAATTTTTTGAAAATTAAATGAAATAATCTATGTAAAGCCCTTAAAAGAGAAAGAAAGAAAAAGAGAGGGAGGAAGGAAGAAGGCATCCTTCCCAGCCTCTGTACATTTTCATTATTTTGCACACTTCTGAGGTGAGATCATGATATATTTGTTACCTCACGCTCATTTCCACAGTAGCAGGCTGAAATGGCTTAAACCAAAATAATGAGTGTCACCACAAGATCTTGCCAAAAGAGAGACTGGCCTGCAAGTGACACCTTTATCCCATATTATAGTTTGCCATACAGTAAAAGACTGGCCAATATAAATTTCTTTGTTAAATATCCCTTTCTCTGATGTGCATCCCCACAAAAACTCTTCAAGTCAGTTATGAGTGGTATACCTCTTGTTTTCTTCACTTTTGAAGCTTTCAAATATAGTATAACCTTGATTTGGTTAATCATTTTTTAAAAAGCTTCTTTGCAACGTTCTTGGGAAAAGTGACATAACTTAGATATTTTATGGACTTGGTTTTCACTTTCTGCAAATACTGCAGTGTAGGCCATTTCAGAAAAATAATGTACAAGGCTAACCTAATGTTCTAAAAATACTGTTTGTTAAGACTTGCAGATTCAAAGGTTCAGGCTTAAAACTGAATACTATAATAAAAAGTCAAATCGTTAAAATGGAGTGGAGTTACAGTAAAAAAAAAAAAAACTTTCCTACTGAGGCTAGACAGTTTTGCAGTGAAGATGATGGTCCTTTATTCTTCCATAGGCCAGATGCAATGTAGAAAGCAAGATATGTGCTTCTCCAGACTTCTTTCCCATGAAAACAGCCTTGACCTGGTAAAATCACCCACTCATATGAAAAGCATTTAGATTTGGCCCACAGTTCATATAGTATGTATGATCACACTGTGTCTACACTTTCTACAGCAGAACACTGGTTGTGACCAGTGACAGAAAGGTCTTTCACTGTCCTCCAAGCTGCTGGGGGCATCAGAAGGCAGAATTTCCTTCATGTGGCTTTGGAAAAATATTTCCACTTTTTCTTAATTGAATATTTAAAAATTTTTTATTACTTAAAAAATTTAAGGAAGCACTGTTTAAGCAGCACTTGTCACTTTGTGTGCTGTGCTTAGTCTCTCACTCATGTCCAGCTCTTTGTGACCTCATGGACTGTGGCCCACCAGGCTCCTCTATCTATGGGATTCTCCAGGCAAGAATCCAGGAGTGGGTTGCCATGCCCTCCTGCAGGGGAGCTTCTCAATCCAGATCTTCTGCACTGCAGGTGGATTCTTTACTGTCTGAGCCACCAGGAAAGCCATTGGTCACCTTCAGTTCAGTTCAGTTCAGTCCTGTCTGACTCATTGCGACCCCACGGACTGAAAGCACACCAGGCCTCCCTGTCCATCACCAACTCCCGGAGTTTACCCAAACTCATGTCCATTTAGTCAGTGATGCCATCCAACCACCTCATCCTCCATTGTCCCCTTCGCCTCCTGCCTTCAATCTTTCCCAGAATCAGGGTCTTTTCCAATGAGTCAGTTCTTCTCATCCAGTGGCCAAAGTATTGGAGTTTCAGCTTCAGCATCAGTCTTTCCAATGAACATTCAGGACTGATTTCCTTTAGGATGGACTGTTGGATCTCCTCATAGTCCAAGGGACTCTCAAGAGTCTTCTCCAACACCACAGTTCAAAAGCATCAGTTCTTCAGTGCTCAACTTTCTTTATAGTCCAACTCTCACCTCCATACGTGACTACTAGAAAAACCATCGCTTTGACTGTATGGACCTTTGTTGGCCAAGTAATGTCTCTGCTTTTTATTTTTATTTTTTTTAATTTATTTATTTTAATTGGAGGCTAATTACTTTAGAGTATTGTATTGGTTTTGCCATACATCAACATGAATCCACCATGGGTGTACACGTATTCTCAATTGTGAACCTCCCTCCCACCTCCTTCCCCATACCATCCCTCTGGGTCATCCCACTGCACCAGCCCCAAGCATCCTGTATCCTTCATCGAACCTAGACTGGCATCTCTGCTTTTTAATATGCTGTCTAGGTTGGTCGTAACTTTTGTTCCAAGGCGTAAGCGTCTTTTAATTTCATGGCTGCAGTCACCATCTGCAGTGATTTTGGAGCCCCCCAAAATAAAATCTCTCACTGTTTCCACTGCTTTTCCATCTATTTGCCATGAAGTGATGGGACCAGATGCCATGATCTTAGTTTTCTGAATGTTGAGTTTTAAGCCAACTTTTTCACTCTCCTGTTTTATGTTCTCAAGAGGCTCTTTAGTTCTTCACTTTCTGCCATAAGGGTGGTGTCATCTGCATATCTGAGATTATTGATATTTCTCCCGGCAATCTTGATTCCAGCTTGTGCTTCATCCAGTCCAGAATTTCTCATGCTGTACTCTGCATATAAGTTAAATAAGCAGAGTGACAGTATACTACTTTGATGTACTCCTTTCACTATTTGGAACCAGTCTGTTGTTCCATATCTGGTTCTAACTATTGCTTCCTGACCTGCATACAGGTTTCTCAGAAGGCAGATCAAGTGGTCAAGTATTCCCATCTCTTGAATTTCCCACAGTTTGTTGTGATCCACACAGTCAAAGGCTTTGGCATAGTCAATAAAGCAGAAGTAGATGATTTTCTTGAACTCTCTTGCTTTTTCGATGATCCATCAGAAGTTGGAAATTTGATCTCTGGTTCCTTTGCCTTTTCTAAATCCAGCCTGAACATCTGGAAGTTCATAGTTCACATACTGTTGAAGCTTGGCTTGGAGAATTTTGAGCATTACTTTGCTAGCGTGTGAGATGAGTGCAATTGTGCGATAGTTTGAGCATTCTTTGGCATTGCCTTTCTTTGGGGTTGGAATGAGTTAAATTCCACAGAATTGAGTTATGTCTCTTTTCTTTATTGTATTTCTAGCTTATAGCATGCACAAAATTTAAAATTACTAAATGGATTAAAATTAAGTAAATTTTAATAATTTTGAAATATGTTCATTCTGTTTTTCCTAAAATATAGATTAGCATACCTGTTTTGTTTTATTTATTTATTTATTTTAATTTATTTTTTTATTTTACTTTACAATTCTGTATTGGTTTTGCCATACATTGACATGAATCCACCACGGGTGTACATGATGAATCTGTTTCAGGATCAAATAGCGAAAGAGCAATGAAAGAGGGATAGATTGTTGTGGTGGGGAGGAGCACAGGAAGACGTGTGTATGTACGTATGCTCTAAGTCTTCCTAAGCTTATATCTTTAGGTCAGACCTCTCCCTGAGCTCCAGACTCATAACTGCTTCTTTGATATCTGCACTCAGATGTCCATGAGCATCCTAAACTGAATATGTCCAAAATGAATTCCTGTCTTTTCCCCAAATTTGTTTTCCCTACAGACCTCCCTAACCCAGTTAAAATCAACCTTCATCCTTCTTATTTCTCAAATAAAAAACTCTGGAGTCATCTGTGGCTATTCTTTTTTTCTTACAGTTCAGTTTATTGACAAGTCTGTTGATCCTATCTATGAACTATATTCAGAATCTGACTACTTTTCATCAGCTTGAGTGCTTCTGGCTCCGTCCAACCTACCATCACTTTTCATCAGGATCACTGCAGTATAGTCTGTCTGTCTTCCTGCTTTTACCTTGCTGTCCCATGGCTTCAGCCCAGATGATCTTTTAAAAGATGCCTCTGCTTGTAAGAATTCTTTATCAACAATATGTATCTGTCAATTATTTTCTTCCAATGTGGCTTGAATTTTCATTTTCCAATGACTTCTCATTTCCTAATATACTAAAAACTTTGTTTTGATGCGTACATTTTATCAGTGTAATTTCTTTCATTTTTTTTGTGCCCTCAGAAATCTTGTCTGTCCCAAGGTCACAAAGATTTTCTCCTCTGTGTTCTTCTACAAGTATTGTAATGTTAGCATTTCTACTTAGGTCTGTTAGTCACTTCAAGTTCATTTTTGCATATAGTCTAATGTAAAGTTTGAGATTAATTTTTTCCATATTATGCATTGGAGAAGGAAATGGCAACCCACTCCATTGTTCTTTCCTGGAGAATCCCAGGGACGGCGGAGCCTGGTGGGCTGCCGTCTATGGGATCGCACATAGTCGGACACGACTGAAGCGTTAGCAGCAGCAGCAGTATCTAATTATTCCAGCAATGTTTTTTTTTTTTTTTTTTTTTTGTGTGTGTGTGTGTGTGTGTGTTAAGGGGTCTGGACTCTCTTGGTCCCTGGTATACATGTAAAGCTGTTTCTGAGCTGTGAAAAATTTGTTAGTAACCCGTTTTCACCAGCACCACTGTATTGCTTGCTCTGTTCTCTGTGCTAAGTCTGTATCTCACATATATATTTCTGTCATTGAATATGTAATATGCTGTAACTACTTGTTAATAATAATAATGATAATGACTATATAAAGAATAAAAGTGCCTCTGCTCAGAACTTTCTGATGGTTTCACATGTTACTCAGAGTGCAGTACAATGTATGTTTTGCTCACAAGGCCCTTTGTGACCTGGCCCCATGTGCTCTTTCTGATCTTCTCTCCCATTTTCCCACTTCACTCCAGCCATACTGGCCTTGCTATTCTTCATGTATACCCAGCAACCCCCTCCCTGGAGTTTATACAAGTGTTTCCACAACTTTTTCCTAGGGAGCCACATGGTTCTTCTGACACCTCATTCAGGCCACAGCTCTAATACCACCTTATCTGAGAGGCCTTCCTTCTCATCCTGTCTCCAGCACTTGCTCTTCTTATTTTGAACTATTTTTCTTCTTAATGCTGATCATACCCTAACATACTAATTTTTTTTCTGTCTCCCTGTTACCTCTCAACTAGGTTAGACATTTCATAAGAGCAGAAACGTTATTCTAAAACCTAGTACATAGTAAGCATTTACTTATTATTTGCTGAGTTAGTAAATAAATGAATACGATTTTAGATGGTAAAATATGGTAGTGGTGGTAGGTAGAAGGGATTTCCACTTGGAAAGAAGAGAATGAACAGGGAGAAGGTTGGCCATTTCCAACAAAATACAAATACTCCTAAAAGTGAATATTTCCTAAATAAATGTATTTTTTTCCTAATTAAATATATGTATTTCCTTAATATATCGATGGATACTTGAATAGCATCACCGATGCAATGGACATGAACTTGAGCAAACTCCAGGACATGATGAGAGACAGAGAAGCCTGGCATGCTTCAGTCCATGGGGTCGCGAAGAGTTGGATATGACTTGACTACTGAACAGCAACAAATTCCTTCAGTAAACATAAATGCAATAGTGGCTTTACTGTTGAAAATACATTTGAGAGTATATTAGGGCAGAACTTGATACTGATTAATTGTTAGGGAAAGGAGAGAGAAACAGTTAAGAGTAATGTTGAGGTTTGGGAGAACTAATAAACAACACCTCTGTCTTCTCCTGAGATAAGAACCAGTTAAGATATACAATATCAGAGGTAGGTAGTTGGAAGTCAAAACATCAGTCCCTTAACTGTTTCAAGAATGTAGCTTATTGTTGAGTTGGACTCCTCTGGATTTAGGCTCCTCATCACTGCTAGGATGAACCACCATAGCTATGACTGCCTGCCCAGGAATAAGCTTTCCTGGCTAAGCATGGTTCAACAGTAAATCAGATCACATCCTTTCTGCAGGTGGTGAGTCAGAAAGACACAGAGAGAGGAATGTGTGGTACTGAGCATTTTCAGTTTCTTCCCCCAGACTGACTAGTTCTTTTCCTGGAGAGGAGAGAGTGAGGGGATTGAAAGATGATGTCATAGTTTGGGCTCTCTGGGAATCTGACTTTGAGATGGAGATTAGTGTGCAGGGAGTGTCTTGTAGAAGGGAAAGGAAGGAGGCAGGACTACAGAGAGAAAAGATTAGCTGCAATGAAGTCTCAACAGAAACCTCTGCTGTGCCTACAGGAACAGAGATGGGAAAGCCTTCAGAGCTCTCCTGTTTGGAGAAGGAGGACTGGGCCTTTATACCTCTGTGTCCATCAGTCATTGACATATGGCCACCTCTGGGAAAGGGACATGATCTTAGGTAAGGCAGAGACAGCTGAGAATGATGTGACCTCACAACATTCTTCACAGATATCAGAAATATTCCTTCTCTGCTTTTCCCTCCTAGGGAGTGGGGAGGACATTTTATTTTCTCTGGAAATATGAGGACTGAACAATTTATTTCGCTCTAAGAGAGAACTCCTGGGTGTCTGACTTGGGCATTGTGGTGGATGGTAGTACTATTCACTGAGAAATGTAAGAGGCAGAGAAGGCAGGATCCTTGAAATAAGCCAAGAATGTACAAGAGAGAGAAGGAGGAGATCAGGTCATCCCAGCTGTCCCCTATTCCTCTTGCATGCCATGTTCAAGCACATGGTCATGTAGAGACCCTGTCTTCTCCCCTGCTTTCCTTACTGCTCTTTGTTGTCCCTGTATGTGCTTGGAACCATAGTGCGGGGAATATAATACAAATTGAGTCCTTTTCCATTTATCTTCATGTCTGTTATTGAATAGAACTGGCTGGGAACATGGAAAGTGTGAAAAATTTTATAATTTTCTTCATGTATGCTCCCTTGGAAACCACCAAACTGTCTGCCATACTGTGTTTGGGCAGTGGAGTCTGATAGTAGGCTAGGTTCAGCAAATACTTGTAAATCCATAAAACGGCATCTGCCTTACAAAATATAATGTTTTTAGTCTGATAAAGTTTTCTCAACATTTCATAGTTTTGCAGTGTAAATACAATGTTTAGGATTTTTCAGGGCTCTGGAAAATGTGAAAATCACTGCTATCCTCATTCCCAAGTGTTTTAAGTTCATTTTATGTGATCAGCAGTTCATTGCATATATAATGTCTAATTGTGAATTTTTCTTTTGTCTTTATATGTCCATGTTTTTGAGGAAGTTGAAATACACTGAACTTGTTATTAAACTTCCCAGATTGAAAGTTTGCTTCCTCTGAAGGGACAAAATGAGATACCATTTGTGTTCTTGGCTAGGTTTTTCTGTTTTTTATTTCATTTAGATGGAGTTCTGCTTATTATAACTCTAAATCGTATCAGATTGTTTTTTAGTAAGTTGCCACTGCTCAAATAGGCCAGATCAAGACATTTATTGCCAATTAGGAGCAGGATGTTTGAGATGTTTAGTGATGTTCTCCGGATGACCTGTTTTATGTTTTCTGTTTATTTTGTTTTACTTTTGTTTTATGATCATGTTGGCTTTTCCATTAAACTATAACTTTAATTGAGTTGGCTTAGTAAATAGAACATTGACCAGATCCCCTTCTCAGATCTCCCCTCATTCCACTCCCCCCCACCCTCAGTTCTCTTATTGTGCCCCAACCTCTGTCTGGAGTGAGTAGAATTTTTAGATCTGTGCATTACAGATAAAATATATGTTTCTAAGATACAGGCTCACCATATTTCAATCTAAATTGCCTGGATAGTTCTTGGGTTGTTTAGGGATAAATCCCTAGGAAGAGCAAACTTAAACAGTAATGTCTGTAGCGAAGGGCATTTCTTAGCAGCCACTGGTGAGGGGCTCTGTGGATGCCTGTACTGCATGTGGCAGCATGATCTCTACATCTGGTTTAAAGTTCAGTTATTTCCCAGACTACATGTGTATTTCTTTAGGAGACTAACCTCTCTCTCAGGATCAGACATTATAAGCTGGTAACTAAAAGTGACTTATTCTTTTTGACCTAGACATTGTATACTTTGTCTTAGTTTGACTATTGTTCCTATCAGATCTGGTTCTATTTAACAATATGGACAACATTGGAGTTTCCATAAATTAGCAGCATGACAAAAGAACCAGGCATATTTAAACCCATAAATCTTGATTTCCAGATCTTTTAAAAGCTTTGTGGTTTAAATAGTCCTTTACTCTATGGTAGACATAGCAGTACTTACCAAAATTCTGGCTATCAGAAGGCTTTCATAGTTCAACAGGAACTAAAAAATGACCTCAAATGAGTCACTCTTTTAAAAATCAGAAAATCCAAATCTGTTCTGGCCCTGCTAGTGAGACCTTTTATGAATCACATGCTCTCACTTCTTTGTTTTTTTAAAAAAAAAGAATAACAAATATTGTATGATTCCACTTACATGAAGTATCTAAAGTAGTCAAATTCATAGAAACAAAGTATGGAAGCAGCGGGGAGAGAAAGATAGAGGATTTATTTACAAGGACATAGAGTTTTAGTTCTGCAAGAAGAAAAGTTCTGGAGATCAGTTACACACTAGTATAAATATACTTAATATTACTGAACAGTACATGCAATACTACTGACTGGTTATGATGGTGAATTGTATGTTATTTTTATCACAGTTTTTAAATGTTTTTATTTTTTAAATTATTAGTGTTACTGTTAATTGAGTGCCTCGTATGTGCCTTAGAAGCATTATCTCAATAAATATTCACAGCTCCATTAAGTGGGTATTAATACTCTGTTTTATAAATGAGAAAACTCATACTTAGTAAAGTAATCTACTGGCTAATACATGGCAGACCATTCTGGATCTAAGTGTGACTTGAAAGCCATTCAAAAACCATAGTGCTACTGCTAAACATAAACCAGACTGTGCATGTATGTGTGTTAGGCACTCAGTCATGTCTGACTCTTTGCAACCCCATGGACTGTAGCACAGCAGGCTCCTCAGCCCATGGAATTCTCCAGATAAGAATAGTGGAGTAGATTGCCGTTCCCTTCTTTAGGTGATCTTCCCAACTGATGGATCAACCCAGCTCTCCCACATTGTGAGGAGATTCTTTACCATCTAAGCCACCAAGGAATCTATGATTTTATGATTCTTAGATGCCCTGGGGACCCTGCAGAAACCTTACAAGTGAGAAAAAAAAAGTTTAAATGTTTGGGTGTTCAAAGACTACTCCTCTATTATTTGTAGTGAATAAAAATTGCCATACTAGATTTAGTTTGTGGTACATCAGCAGTTCCAAGTGCTGTTTATGGTAGGCCAAGATGTAAAGAGCAATATTGCATAGGAACCTGGAGTGTTAGGTCCATGAATCAAGGCAAATTGGAAAGTGGTCAAGCAGGAGATGGCAAGAGTGAACACTGACATTCTAGGAATCAGCAAACTAATATAGACTGGAATGGGTGAATTTAACTCAGATGACCATTATGTCTACTACCGTGGGCAGGAGTCCCTTAGAAGAAATGGAGTAGCCATCATAGTCAACAAAAGAGTCTGAAATGCAGTACTTGGATGCAATCTCAAAAATGACAGAATGATCTCTGTTCGTTTCCAAGGCAAACCATTAAATATCATGATAATTCAAGTCTATGCCCTGACCAGTAATGCTGAAGAAGCTGAAGTTTAACAGTTCTATAAAGACTTACAAGACCTTCTAGAACTAACACCCCAAAAAGATGTCCTTTTCATTGTAGGGGACTGGAATGCAAAAGTAGGAAGTCAAGAAACACCTGGAGTAACAGGCAACTATGAGCTTGGAGTACAGAATGAAGCAGTCAAAGGCTAATAGAGTTCTGCCAAGAGAACGCACTGGTCATAGCAAACACCCTCTTCCAACAACACAAGAGAAGACTCTACACATGGACATCACCAGATGGCCAACACCGAAATCAGATTGATTATATTCTTTGCAACCAAAGTTGGAGAAGCTCTATACAGTCAGCAAAAGCAAGACCGGGCGCTGACTGTGGCTCAGATCATGAACTCCTTATTGCCAAATTCAGACTTAAGTTGAAGAAAGTGGGGAAAACCACTAGACCATTCAGGTATGACCTAAATCAGATCCCTTATGACTATACAGTGGAAGTGAGAAATAGATTTAAGGGGCTACTTCTGATAAACAGTGTACCTGATGAACTATGAATGGAGGTTCATGACATTGTACAGGAGATAGGAATCGAGACCATCCCCAAGAAAAAGAAATGCAAAAAAGCAAAATGGCTGTCTGGGGAGGCCGTACAAATAGCTGTGAAAAGAAGAGAAGTGAAAAGCAAAGAAGAAAAGGCAAGATACACCCATTTGAATGCAGAGTTCTGAAGAATAACAAGGAGAGATAAAGCCTTCCTCAGCGATCAATGCAGAGAAATAGAGGAAAACAACAGGATGGGAAAGACTAGAGATCTCTTCAAGAAAATTAGAGATACCAAGGGAACATTTCATGCAAAGATGGGCTTGATAAAGGACAGAAATGGTATGGACCTAACAGAAGCAGAAGATATAAGAAGAGGTGGCAAGAATACACAGAATTGTATAAAAAAGATCTTCACAACCCAGATTATCACGATAGTGTGATCATTCACCTAGAGCCAGACATCCTGGAATGTGAAGTAAAGTGGGCCTTAGGAAACATCACTATGAACAAAGCTAGTGGAGGTGATGGAATTCCAGTTGAGCTGTTTCAAATCCTAAAAGATGATGCTGTGAAAGTGCTGCACTCAGTATGTCAGCAAATTTGGAAAACTCAGTGGCCACAGGACTGAAAAAGGTCAGTTTTCATTCCAATCCCAAAGAAAGGCAATGCCAAAGAATGCTCAGACTACCGCACAATTGCAGTCATCTCACACGCTAGTAAAGTAATGCTCAAAATTTTCTAAGCCATGCTTCAGCAATACATGAACCGTGAACTTCAGATGTTCAAGCTGGATTTAGAAAAAGAACCAGAGAAAGAGGAACCAGAGATCAAATTGCCAACATCTGCTGAATTGTCGAAAAAGCAATAGAGTTTCAGAAAAACATATATTTCTGCTTTATTGACTATGCCAAAGCCTTTGATTGTGTATATCACAATAAACTGTGGAAAATTCTGAAGGAGATAGGAATACCAGACCACCTGACCTACCTCTTGAGACACCTGTATGCAGGTCAAGAAGCAACATTTAGAACTGGACATGGAGCAACGGACTGGTTCCAAACAGGAAAAGGAGTACGTCAAGGCTATATATTGTCACCCTGCTTATTTAACTTATATGCAGAGTACATCATAAGAAACACTGGGCTGGAAGAAGCACAAGCTGGAATCAAGATTGCCGGGAGAAATATCACTAACCTCAGATATGCAGGTGACACCACTCTTATGACAGAAAGTGAAAAAGAACTAAAGAGCATCTTGATGAGAGTGAAAAAGTTGGGTTAAAGTTCAACATTCAGAAAACTAAGATCATGGCATCTGGTCCCATCACTTCATGGCAAATAGATGGGGAAACAGTGGAAACAGTGGCTGACTTTATTTTTTTGGCTCCAAAGTCACTGCAGATGGTGACTGCAGCCATGAAATTAAAAGATGCTTACTCCTTGGAAGGAAAGCTATGACTATATTAAAGAGCAGAGACATTACTTTGCCAACAAAGGTCCGTCTAGTCAAGGCTATGTTTTCTCCAGTAGTCATGTATTGATGTGAGAGTTGAACTATAAAGAAAGCTGAGTGCCAAAGAATTGATGCTTTTGAACTGTGGTGTTGGAGAAGACTTGAGAGTCCCTTGGACTGCAAGGAGATCCAACCAGTCCATCCTAAAGGAGATCAGTCCTGGGTGTTCATTGGAAGGACTGATGTTGAAGCTGAAGCTCCAATACTTTGGCCATCTGATGCGAAGAGCTGACTCATTTGAAAAGCCCGTGATGCTGGGAAGGATTGAGGGCAGGAGGAGAAGGAGATGATAGAAGATGAGATGGTTGGATGGTATCACTGACTCAATGGACATGAGTTTCGGTAGACTCCGGCAGTTGGTGATGGATAAGGAAGCCTGGTGTGCTGCGGTTCATGGGGTTGTAAAGAGTCGGACACAAGTGAGCAGCTGAACTGAACTGAAGATGTTATTCAAATTTTGGAAAAATTAAGATGCTAATAGTGAGTACTTCTCTCGATAGACTTGGTTCCCAAAGACTGAAAAAGGGTTTCCTTTTCATTATATATATTTCTGCTTTTTGAATTTTTAGTAACATATAAGTTTTGTTGAATGTGTTCCCCGCCAAATTCATGTGTTGAAGTCTTAAATGCCAGGACCTTGAAATGTGAACTTATTTGTAAACAGGATCATTGTACATGTAATTAGTTAAGAAGAGGTCTGCTGGAATAGGGTGGGCTGCTAATCCAGTGTGACTCATGACCTTATAAAAAGGGAAAATTTGGACACAGAGGCACACAGGGAGAATGTCATGTGAAGGTGAAGTTAGAGATTGCAATGATACTTCTGTGAGCCAAGGAATGCTGAAGAAAATCACCAGAAACCAGGGCAGAGGCAAGTCACAGTCTTCCTTACGGAAGGAACAAACTTTGATGACACCTTGATCTCAGACCTCTAGCATCCAGAGCTGTGAGACAATAAATTTTTGTGATTTTAAGCTACTCAGTTTGTGGTATTTTTTAACAGTAGCCCTAGCATCCTAATATAACTTATAAAGTGAAAAAGGAAAAAAAAAAGAAAAATGGAGAAAAAAAAGTTAGTCATAGTTATTGGGAGTTTATCCCAGGCAATATTCAAATTAAAAAAGGATCTTAATACATGATGTTCATTATAATAATTTTCATTATTGGAAAGAATGAGAAGTAACCCAAATATGTAAGCATTAGTGAATAACCAAATTATAGCATGTCTACTTGATGGAATATTCTGTTGTCATTTTATGTAGCCTAAGAGATAATGTGAAGAATGTGTATAATGTAAATATATTAAAAAAGTTGGATGTAAAATTGTTTATATCAAATGATAACAGTTGTGCAAAGTATATGTGCATTCACTAAGATCAGAAGGGAACACAGAAATGAAAAGACTTTGTTAGAATAGTGGGATCTGGGTAGATTTTTCCTGTTTATGTTTTTCTAAATTTGTTACTTTTATTACATATAATTAGGATAATGTATTATTGTGGTTAAATATTAATTTTTTAGTAATTAGCTTTATTGAGACAGATTATACATAGAATAAAATTTGCCCTTTTAAAGTGTAAAGTTGGATAGTTCTAATGTATACATCCTTATAACCATCATAGCAATCAAGAAATAAAGCGTTTCGTTCATCATAGAATGTTCTCTATTGCCCTTTTACAGTCAGTCCGTCTCTCAGTCCTGGTCTTAGTCAACTCTGATCTGTTTTCTGTCACCACAGATTAGCTTTCTCTTTCCAATAATTTCTTTTAAACAGAGTAATATTGTATATACACTTCTGTCTGCTTACTTTCATTTAGCATAATTTTGGTGAGCTTTATCCATGTTGTAGCTTATCTGAGGACTTCTCTAGTGGCTCAGTGGTGAAGAATCTGCCTGCCAATGCAGGAGACATGGGTTCAATTACTGGATCGAGATGATCCCCTGGAAAAGGAAATAGCAACCCACTCCAGTATTCTTGCCTGGGAAATCCCATGGACAGGGAAGCCTGGCAGGTCACGGTCCATGGGGTCATAAAAGAGTTGGAAGTGACTAAACACAAGTTTATCTGAGTAGATTTCTTTTTATTATTAGAGTATGTTCCTTAGTAGCTATACTAATTTGTTTACCCATTTATCTGTTGGTATTGATTTAGGTTGTTCCTAATTTTTTATTATTAGAAATAAGTTGCTGTGAACATGCTTGTACAAGTTTTGAGTAGTCATATGTTTTTATTTAGCTTGGATAAATGCTTTGGATGAGAATAATTGGACTGTGTAATAAGTACATGCTTAACATTGTAAGAAACTGCCTCACTCAGTAAAGAATACACTTGCAAGGCAGGAAACCTGGGTTTGATCCTTGGGTTGAGAAGATCCCCTGGAGAAGGAAATGCCAACCTACTCCAGTATTCTTGCTTGGGAAATCCCATGGACAGAGGAGCCTGGCAGGCTATAGTCCATGAAGTTGCAAGAGTTGAACACAACTTAGCGACTCAACCACCACACCCAGAAGAAACTGCCAAGTGTTATATATTCTTTGCAGCAATGTATGAAAATCCTACTAGCTCTGCAGAGTCACCAGCACTTCATATTTTTAGTCTGTTTTTGTTTTAGCCATTCTCATGGCTGTATAGAAGTCTTTGTTGTTTTAATATAAATTTCCCCGATAATTTGATATTAAAGCTTTTCCTGTGCTTATATTTTCATTTGTAAAGTGTCTACTCAAATATTTTCCTCATTAAAAAAATATTGCTTTCTTACTAAAGTGTAAGAGTGCTTTTTAAAAATATTCCAGATAGTGTTCTTTTATCTTTCCTTAGAGCATGTATTCACTCCATTTGTGGTTTGCCCTTTCATTTTCTTAATAGTATACCTCAAAGTGCGTAAGTTTTAAGTTTTGTTGAAATTTGTGTTTGTCAGTTTTCTTTTATGATTCAGAGTTGTGTGTGAAAATTTGCCTATACCAAGTTTATATTGGCCTTCTCTTTTGTTTTCTTCCAAAAGTTTTATAGTGTTAGCCTTTGCATTTAGATACCCGGTCTATTTTGTGTTAACTATTTTATGTAGATGTGAGAAAAGGGGAGAGATTTATTTTCTTCTAAATTGATATCCAGTTATTCCAACCATATTTATTAACAGTTTCTTAAAAATTGTTTGAAATGATTTTGATTGGAATCTATAGATCAATTTGGGGACAATTGAGTGTTCATTGTTGAGTGTTCTAATTTGTAAGCACAGTGTAGCTGTCCATGTCTAAGTCTTTAACATCTTTTGTTAGTATTTTGCAGTTTATAGTATATATTTCTTGCTTATATTTTGTTAAATTTATATCTGAGTATTTCATGTTTCGGAATGCTTATTATTAATTTCATTTTCCAGTCTTGTATGGCCAGTTTATGTAAATAAACTTTTTAAAATTGACCTAGTATTCTGGGACCTTGCTATACTTATTAGCTCTACATAGTTTAAGATTTTGTACATAGTCATGTTTCAGTATTTACTTCCCCATCTATGTGCCTTTAGCTTTTTCCTTGCTTAATTGAAATGGCTAAAGCTGCACTACAGTGTTGAATACATGCTGTGAGAGTGAACACCTAGCCTGTTTACTGATCTTAAAGCATTCAGCCTTTAGTTTCCATAGGTATCCTTTATAAAGTTGAGGAGATTCCCTTCTATTTATAGTTCATTGAAAGTTTTACAACAAACGAATGTTGAATTTTTATTTTTTAAATGGTGGTAAAATATAAATTTATCATTTTAACTATTTAAGTGTACAGTGCAGTTGCATAAAAATTTGCACTCTTGGGCAACCACCATCACCATTCATCTTCAGAATATTTTCATCTTACAAAATTGAAACCCTGTACCTACTGAACAAGAACTCCACATCCTGAAGCCCTAGGTAACCCTTGTGTTTTCTTCTTATACTATTGGTTGTTTAAGAGTGTGTTGTTTAATTTCCACATACATGTGATGTTTCTATATTTTATTCTACTATTGTTTTCTAGTTTCATTCCATTGTGATTGAAAAAAAATACTTTGCATGATTTCTGGCTTTTTCAATTTATTAAGACTTGTTTTGTAGCCTAAGATGTGGTTCGTTTTAGAGAAAGTTCCATATGCATTTGAGAAAAATGTGTATTCTGAGATTACTGGATGGAATATTCTGCACAAAAGGAAAAATCCTATAGGTAAGGACACATATGTAGTAAAGGTTGTAGATCGACCAATTATAAAGCTGATAGGAAGGTTAAAAGACAAAATAGTAGATTATTGACATCTAGAATAAATAGTTAAGAAATACACAAAACCAAAAGGTGCAAAATATAATTTCAAAACATTAAATGGAGGGAAAAGGGTAAAAATGCAGGGTTGTTAAAATGTGTTCAAATTTAAGAGACTATCAACTTAAAATAATCATATGTATATATATGCACAGATACATATATATGTGTATATATATGCACACACACACACACATATATATATAAACCTCATCATAAACACAACCAAAACTCTATAATAGATATACAAACAAAAAAGAATCCAAACTTAACACTAAAGATAGTTATCACACCACAAGGGAAAAGAGCAAAAGAAGAAGAAAGGAATAAAAAAGAGCTACAAAACCAACCTGAAAACGATTAAGAAAATGGCAGTAAGTACAAGTGAAAGTTGCTCAGTTATTTCCGACTCTTTGCAGTCATGTTCGATCTCTATACAGTCCATGGAATTCTCTAGGCCAGAAGCCTTTCCCTTTTCCAGGAGCTCTTCCCAATTCATGGATGGAACCCAGGTCTCCCACATTGCAGGCAGATTCTTTACTGGCTGAGCCACAAGGGAAGCATTAAATGAAAGTCGCTCAGTTGTGTCCAGCTTTTTGTGACCCCAGGGACTACAGTCCATGGAATTTTCCAGGCCAGAATCCTAGAGTGGGTAGCCTTTCCCTTCTCCACAGGATCTTCCCAACCCAGGGATTGAACCCAGGTTTCCCACATTACAGGCAGATTCTTTACCAGCTGAGCCACAAGGCAAGCCCAAGAATACTGGAGTGGGTAGCCTATTCCTTCTCCAGCAGATCTTCCCGACCCAGGAATCAAACCAGGGTCTCCTGGATTACGGGCAGATTCTTTACCAATTGAGCTAACAGGGAAGCCCTACTAAGTACTAACTTATTAATAATTATTTAAACATGAGTGATTAGATGCTCCAATAAAAAACAAAGAGTGGCTGAATGGATGCAAAAACAATTCCCATATATGCTATATATAAGAGACACTTCAGATCTGGACACACTCAGAATTATAGTGAGAAGTAATGGAAAAGGTATTCTATGCAAAGAAAATGAAAAGAAAGCTGGAGTAGTAATACTTTTATGAGACAAAATAGTACTTAAAGTAGACTATATGAAGAGACAAATAAGGACATTACATAATGATATAAAAATTGACCCAACAAGAAGATACAGCAATTGTAAATATATATATATATATATATATATATATATATATATATATATGCTTAACATAGGAGGACCTAAATACATAAATCAAATATAAACAGACATAAAGAGAGAGACAGTAACATGGTAATAGTAGGGGACTTTAATACTCCACGGACATCAATGGAGAGATAATCTAGGTAGAAAATCAGTAAGGTAACACAAGCCATACGTATAAGATTCCATTCAAAAACAGCACAATGTATATTTTTTTCAAGTGCATGTTGAATGTTCTCCAGATTGCTCAATTGGTAAAGAGTCTGCCTGCAATGCAGGAGTCCCTGGTTCAATTCCTGGGTTGGGAAGATCCCCTGGAGAAGGGATAGGCTACCCACTCCAGTATTCTTGGGCTTCCCTGATGTCTCAGCTAGTAAAGAATACACCTGGAATGCAGGAGACCTGGGTTCGATCTCTGGGTTGGGAAGATCCTGTGGAGAAGGGAAAGGCTACCCACTCCAGTATTCTGGCCTAGAGAAGTCTATGGACTATGCCTGGGTCGCAAAGAGTTGGACACGACTGAGCAATTTTCTCTTCACTTCACTTCACTTCACTAGGTTACAAAACAAGTCTCCATAAATGTAAGAAGACTGAAATCCTATCAAGCATCTTTTCTAACCACAATGGTATGAGACTAGGAAAAAAACTGCCCCCCCCCCAAAAAATAATAGTAAAAGAAGAAATTTAAAAATACCTAGAGACAATGAAACATGAAAATGAAAATGAAAACACCACACTCCAAAACCTATGGAATGCAGCAAAAGCCTACCTCAGGAAGCAAGAAAAATCTCAAATAAACAACCTAACCTTGTACCTAAAGCAACCAGAAAAAGAAGAAGAAACACCCAAAAGTGAGTAAAAGGGAACAAATCATAAAGAGCAGAGCAGAAGTAAATGAAATGGAGACTATCAATAGAAAACATTAATGAAACTAAGAACTATCTCTGAAAAAGTAAAATGATAAACCGTTAGCATACTTATCATACATATGGATGTGCTGCTGCTCACTCGCTTCAGTTGTGTCCGACTGTGCGACCCCATAGACGGCCACCCACCAGGCTCCCCTGTCCCTGGGATTCTCCAGGCAAGAACTCTGGAGTGGGTTGCCATTGCCTTCTCCAAATATGGATGTGAGAGACCATAAAGAATGCTGGCCATCAAAGAATTGATGCCTTTGAATTGTGCTGAAGAAAACTCTTGAGAGTCCCTTGGACTGTAGGGAGATAAAACCGGTCATTCCTAAAGGAAATAAACCCTGAATATTCATTGGATGGACTGATGTTGAAACTGAAGCTCCAGTATTTTGGCCACCTAATGTGAAGAGCTGACTCATTGGAAAAGATGCTCATCTAAATTAATGAAATTTAATTCATTTAATTAAATGAAAGATCTAAAACCATGAAAAGCCTAGAAGAAATCAGGCATAATGCTCTTTGACATCAATTTTCACAATAGTTTTTTGAATCTGTCTCCTAGGGCAAGGGAAAAATGCAAAATTAAACAAATGGGACTGTGTCAGATTAGAAAACTTTATATATAAACTATATATATATATAAACTGAATATATATATATTTATATATATAAGCTATATATATATATATGGAGTTAATATCCAAAATATGTAGGAACTCATGTAACTCAACATAAAAAAATTTAAAAATAGGCAGAGAATTGAGGCGAGAACAAGATGGTAGAGAAGTAGATGGACGTGGAGTATGCCTCTCTCCATGGATACATCAGGAATACACCTTCAGACACCGAATTGCATGCAGAACACCAGCTGAGAGCAGACAGGAGTACCTGACAAGTGGAACAGAATATATAGAACCATGCAAAACTCCGTAGGATGAAGGAACTAGGCGCAAAACAGCAGTGTTAGTAGGACTGAACCTGCCCTCAGCAGGTGGGGGAACTAAAGCAGGGGTCCAGGTCCCACATTGGGGCAGTTGAGTCAGAGGAGAAACATTGAAGGCTGGGAGTGAAACAGCTGATATGTGGCAGCCTAAATGGAATAAGAATCAGACAGTCCTTGCTGCAGCCATACATACCCCAGACAGGGACTCAGGTACCCTGGAAGGTACAGTGGCTGGGAGCTAGAATTTAGGTATTATGGAACACTCCCAAGGTGAGGGCTGCTGTTGACTGCAGAGAGATGGATAGAGGTGTGTGAGGGAGGAGATTTGGAGGGAAATGCCTGTGGAGGAAAGCCTGGCAGCCATGGAAGCAAGTTGATACTGCTGAGTCACATGTAGGGGGTGGAGCCATCACCATAGCCTCTCTCTGCCCACACGCCGGCATCAGCAGCTGAACAATAGAGAGACTGGCCCATCAAAGGCCTGACACACTGAAGTACAGAATAGGACCCCACCCAGGGTGCCCCTTTAAGTGCCTGATGCACTAATCTACAAAGTAGGACCCCAGCTCGGCGGGGGGCCCCTCTGTTTGCCTGATGCACCAAACAACAGAGAAGGACCCCAGGCAAGGGAGCCTTCTAAAGGCCTGAATGGGTGGAGCTATGGAGAAAGAATGGCCAAAGAGGCCTTCTGATCGCCAGCTACAAGAGGCTCAAAAAAAGACTGATAGGGCCATAACTCCCGCAGCGGAGGTAGACCATGTCCCTGCACACTTTGTACCACCAGGGTCCCTGCAAGCCAAGCAGCTGCACCACCTTCACACTCAACTCTCACTGAGGCAGAGCTGCCTCAGGCAAAAAATAAAATAAAATAAAATCTTGCATCTATGCACGCAGGGTCGCTTCAGTCATGTCCAACTCTTTCTGACCCTGTAGACTGTGGCCTGCCAGGCTTCTCTGTCAGGGGAGTTCTCCAGGCAAGAATACTGGAGCATATTGGCCAATGCTGGTTGCCATACCCTTCTAGAGCACTGTATTTCCTGCTGCCCTAGCCGCCAACTCCCCTGAGTACTTGGTGCTGTCAGAACCCCTGTGACCCAAGCAGCTGCACCACCTCCACACCTGGCCCTCACTGGGGCAGACCCAAGTCCTCCAGGGCAGTCTCAGGAGCAAACCCCAGTGGAAAGCCAACATGCAGAGGTGGAAATAAAACCACAATTGAAACCAAGGGGCAGTGTGTCTAAGGAAGAAGATCCAAAACCTTCCCACCAGCCGTACAACCTGCAGCTTAAATCCACATGGTCAACTAGGCAGACTCTGTGTCTATGGAATATATAAAAGGATATTGAGAGCTCCCACAAAAGAAAACACACTGGTTCTGATAGCTGTGGACATTGGAGGCAAGAACACACAGGAGTAGGACCAGATTAGAACCTGAGCTGCCCCCACAATAGGTCCAGAGATCAGCACAGTGTTGGAGGGCATCCTAGGGAGGTGAGGTGGACTGTGACTCCCAGTGAACGAAAGGACTCTGACAGCAGTGACTTGAGAAAAACATTTATTATTCTTATGTTTTTGACTTGTTCTGTAGATTCTTTTGGATTTTTAAAATTGTTTTCCCTTTTTTTCTCCCTGTTGTCGATTTTATTGCCACTATGAAATCTAATTAAGCTTTTGAGCCCCCCCCCCACCCAGTCACATTTTTATTGTTGTTATAAACCTCTCCCTCAACGTTGGGCTTTTGTAGTTCTGTAGAGTTTTCCCTTTTTTTTTTTTTTTTTTTTTACCTTTTCTCTTTTTTAATTTTAATTTTTTAACCTATTATTATTTTTTCTACTTGTTTTCCTTTGTTTCCTTTTCCTACTATTCCTTTCCCCTTGCAGTTAATCTTTATATAAATCTACCTCTATTTAGCATCTATTCTTCCTTTTCTTTCTTTATTTTCCTCTTAACATATTTGTTAGTTTTATTTTCAGTGCTTTATTCCACAATTGGTACCTTGCTTTACTTTTGTTTTCCAGTTTGTGCTTTAGTTTTGTTCTTAACAAGTAGATATAATTTTTGGTTTCCTTTGTTTTCCAGGTCAATCTGTTGTACTTTACTTTTGTTGGACTGTTTTGATTTTGCTTATGGGTATATATGTATATATTCCACTATTTTAGTTATTATTTGCCTGATTTTGTAACTGCCATTTATCTGGGTTCATCTGTAGTTTCTCGTTTGGGGATATTTGTTTTAATCTCACTTAATGCCATAACAAACCACTTATGGAATCTTTGTTCCTGACCAGAGATCAAACTCTGACCCTTTGGAGTGGGAACACTGACTCTAAGACCCTAGACTACCAGAGAATTAACCCTAGAAAGTATTCTACAGCTACATGTAAAAGAATGAAATTAGAATACTTCCTAACACTATACACAAGGATAAACTCAAAATGGATTAAAGACCTAAATGTAAGACCAGAAACTATAAAACTCTTAGAGGAAAACATAGGCACAACCCTCGATGACATAAATCAAAGCAAGATCCTCTACGACCCACCTCCTAGAATAATAGAAATAAAAACAAAAGTAAACAAGTGGGACCTGATTAAACTTAAAAGCTTTTTCACAGCAAAGAAAACTATAAGCAAGGTGAAAAGACAACCCTCAGAATGGGAGAAAATAATAGCAAATGAAACAACTGACAAAGGATTAATTTCCAAAATATACAAGCAGCTCATACAACTCAATACCAGAAAAACAAACAACCCAATCAAAAAGTGGGAAAAAGACATAAACAGACATTTCTCCAAAGAAGATATACAGATGGCTAACAAACATGTGAAAAGATGCTCAACATTGTTCATTATTAGAGAAATGGAAATCAAAACTACAATGAGCTATCACCTCACACCAGTCAGAATGGCCAACATCAAAAAGTCTACAAACAATAAATGCTGGAGAGGGTGTAGAGAAAAAGGAATACTCTTGGACTGTTGGTGGGAATGTAAGCTAATACAGCCACTATGGAAGACAGTATGGAGATTCCTTAAAAAACTAGGAATAAAACCACCATATGACCCAGCAATCCCACTCCTGGCATATACACTGAGGAAACCAAAATTGAAAAGGACACATGTATCCCGTTGTTCACTGCACCACTATTTATAATAGCGAGAACATGGAAGCAACCTCAATGTCCATTGACAGATGAATGGATAAAGAAGTTGTGGTACATATATACAATGGAATATTACTCAGCCATAAAAGGGAAGACCTTTGAGTCACTTTTAATGAGGTGGGTGAGCCTAGAGTCTATTCAGTTCAGTTTAGTTCAGTTGCTCAGTCATGTCTGACTCTTTGTGACCCCATGAATCACACCACGCCAGGCCTCCTTGTCTCCATCACCAACTCCTGGAGTTCACCCAGACTTATGTCCATTGAGTTGGCAATGCCATGCAGCCTCTCATCCTCTGCCGTCCCCTTCTCCTGCCCTCAATCCCTCCCAGCATCAGAGTCTTTTGCAATGAGTCAGCTCTTCGCATCAGGTGGCCAAAGTATTGGAGTTTCAGCTTTAGCATCAGTCCTTCCAATGAACGCCCAGGACTGATCTCCTTTAGGATGAACTAGTTGGCTCTCCTTGCAGTCCAAGGGACTCTCAAGAGTCTTCTGCAACGCCACAGTTCAAAAGCATCAGTTCTTCAGTGCTCAGCTTTCTTCACAGTCCAACTCTCACATCCATACATGACTCCTGGAAAAACCATAGCCTACCTTTGTTGACAAAGTAATGTCTCTGCTTTTTAATTTGCTGCCTAGTTTGGTCGTAGCTTTCCTTCCAAGGAGTAAGTGTCTTTTAATTTCATGGCCACAATAACCATCTGCAGTGATTTTGGAGCCCAAAAAAATAAAGTTTCTCACTGTTTCCACTGTTTCCCCATCTATTTCTCATGAAGTGATGGGACCAAATGCCACGATCTTTGTTTTCTGAATGTTGAGCTTTGAGTCAACTTTTTCACGCTCCTCTTTTACTTTCATCAAGAGGCTCTTTAGTTCTTCACTTTCTGCCATAAGGTTGGTGTCATCTGCATATCTGAGGTTATTGATATTTCTCCCGGCAATCTTGATTCCAGCTTGTGCTTCCTCCAGCCCAGCGTTTCTCATGATGTACTCTGCATGTAAGTTAAATAAGCAGGGTGACAATATACAGCCTTGACATACTCCTTTTCCTATTTGGAACCAGTCTGTTGTTCCATGTCTAGCTCTAACTGTTGCATATAGGTTTCTCAAGAGGCAGGTCAGGTGGTCTGGTATTCCAATCTCTCTCAGAATTTTCCACAGTTTATTGTGATCCACACAGTCAAAGGCTTTGGCATAATCAATAAAGCAGAAATAGATGTTTTTCTGGAACTCTCTTGCTTTTTTGATGATCCAGCAGATGTTGGCAAGTTGATCTCTGGTTCCTCTGCCTTTTCTAAAACCAGCTTGAACATCAGGGAGTTCATGATTCACGTATTGCTGAAGCCTGGCCTGGAGAATTTTGAGCATTACTTTACTAGCGTGTGAGATGAGTGCAATTGTGCAGTAGTTTGAGCATTCCTTGGCATTGCCTTTCTCTGGGATTGGAATGAAAACTGACCTTTTCCAGTCCTGTGACCACTGCTGATTTTCCAAATTAGCTGGCATATTGAGTTGAGTGCAGCACTTTGACAGCATCATCTTTCAGGATTTGAAAGAGCTCAACTGGAATTCCATCACCTCCACTAGCTTTTTTGTAGTGATGCTTTCTAAGGCCCACTTGACTTCACATTCCAGGATGTCTGACTCTAGGTGAGTGATCACACCATCGTGATTATCTGGGTTGTGAAGATCTTTTTTGTATAGTTCTTCTGTGTATTCTTGCCACCTCTTCTTATATCTTCTGCTTCTGTTAGGTCCATACCATTTCTGTCCTTTATCAAGCCCATCTTTGCATGAAATGTTCCCTTGTTATCTCTAATTTTCTTGAAGAGATCTCTAGTCTTTCCCATTCTGTTGTTTTCCTCTATTTCTTTGCATTGATCCCTGAGGAAGGCTTTCTTATCTCTCCTTGCTTTTCTTTGGAACTCTGCGTTCAAATGGGTATATCTTTCTTTTTCTCCTTTGCTTTTCACTTCTCTTCTTTCACAGCTATTTGTAATGCCTCCCCAGACAGCCATTTTGCTTTTTTGCATTTCTTTTCAATAGGGATAGTCTTGATCCCTGTCTCCTGTACAATGTCATGAACCTCCATCCATAGTTCATCAGGCACTCTATCAGATCTAGTCCCTTAAATCTATTTGTCACTTCCACTGTATAATCATAAGGGATTTGATCTTTGGCTGCAAAGAATGTAATCAGTCTGATTTCAGTGTTGACCATCTGCTGATGTCCATGTGTAGAGTCTCCCCTTGTGTTGTTGGAAGAGGGTGTTTGCTATGACCAGTGAGTTCTCTTGGCAAAACTCTATTAGCCTTTGCCCTGCTTCATTCTGTATTCCAAGGCCAAATTTGCCTGTTACTCCAGGTGTTTCTTGTCTTCCTACTTTTGCATTCCAGTCCCCTATAATGAAAAGGACATCATTTTTGGGTGTTAGTTCTAAAAGGTCTTGTAGGTCTGCATAGAACCGTTCAACTTCAGCTTCTTCAGTGTTACTGGTTGGGGCATAGGCTTGGATCACCGTGATATTGAATGGTTTGCCATGAAAATGAACAGAGATCTCTCTGTCGTTTTTGAGATTGCATCCAAGTACTGAATTTCTGACTCTCTTGTTGACCACGGTGGCTACTCCATTTGTTCTAAGGGATTCCTGCCTACAGTGATAGATATAATGGTCATCTGAGTTAAATTCACCCATTCCAGTCCATTTTAGTTCGCTGATTGCTAGAACGTCGACGTTCACTCTTGCCTTCTCCTGTTTGACTACTTTCCAATTTGCCTTGATTCATGGACCTGACATTCCAGGTTTCTATACAATATTGCTCTTTACAGCATCGGACCTTGCTTCTATCACCAGTCACATCCACAACTGGGTATTGTTTTTGCTTTGGCTCCATCCCTTCATTCTTTCTGGAGTTATTTCTCCACTGAGGTCCTGTAGTATATTGGTCACCCACCGACCTGGGGAGTTCCTCTTTCAGTATACTATATTTTGCCCTTGCATACTGTTCATGAGGTTCTCAAGGCAAGAATACTAAAGTGGTTTGCCATTCCCTTTTCCAATGGACCACATTCTGTCAGAAACTCTCCACCATGACCCGTCCATCTTGGGTGGCCCCACATGGCATGGCTTAGTTTCATTGAGTTAGATAAGATTGTGGTCCATGTGATCAGATTGGCTAGTTTTCTGTGATTATGGTTTCAGTATATCTGCCCTCCGATGCCCTCTCACAACACCTACCGTCTTACTTGGGTTTCTCTTACCTTAGATGTGGGGTATCTCTAGCAAAGTGCAGCCACTGCTCCTTACCTTGGATTAGTTCGCCCCTCCTGACCTTGAATGTGGAGTACCTCCTCTCAGCCCTCCTGTGCCTGTGCATCTGCTGCTCCTGAGATTTTTAAATTAGCTTGTGCTATGTTGACACTTAAGACCCAGCTCCACCCAGCTGCCTTCAGGTTCTAGTGGTGCACACCTCACACCAAACACCCAGCAAAACAGGAACACAGCACTACCCATCAGCAGACTGTCTGCCTAAAGTACTAAGTTCACTGACACCCCAAAATACATCACCTGATGCAGCCCTGCCCATCAGAGGTGAAAGAAAGCTCCACCCACCTGAGTACAGGCACTAGCCCTCCCTCCAGGAAGCCTGTACAAGCCCCTGGGGCAGTCCCACCAACCAGGGGACAGCAGAACAAAAGGAACTACAGCCTGCAGCTTGTGGGAAGGAGACCACAAACAGAGTAAGTTAGACAAAATGGTACACAGAGAACTATGTTGCAGATGAAGGTGCATGGTGGAAACGCACAAGACCAAATAAATGAAGAGAAAATAGGCAATCTACCTGAAAAAAAAATTCAGATTAATGATAGTAAAGAAAATCCAGTATCTCAGAAATAAAGTGGAGGCACAGATACAGGAAATATTTAACAAAAACCTAGAAGAACTAGAAGGACTAAAGAACAATGGATTAACAAAAGAATAACGGAAATAAAAAATACACTAGAAGGAATCAATAGTAGACTAACTGAGGCAGAAGAATGGATGAGTGAGCTGGAAGATAGGATGGTGGAAATAACTACTATGGAGCAGAATAAAGAAAAAAGAATGAAAAGAAATGAAAAGGTCTTAGAGATCTCTGGGACATTAAACACACCAACCTTTGAGTCCCATAATGTTGAATTATAGGGATTCCAGAAGAAGAGAAAGAGAATGGGTTTGAGAAAATATTTCAAGTGATTATCATCAAAAACTTCCCTAACATGGAAAAGGAAATAATCACCAGCATTCAGGAAGTTCAGAAAGTCCCATAAAGTCAGACCCAAGGAGAAACACGCCAAGACCCATATTAATCAAACTAACAAAAACTACATATTGGATTAGCCAAAAAGATCCTTTGGGTTTTGAGTAAAAGAAAAGACATTTTCAGAACTTTATTGAATGACATATCCACCATTTTGTTCCACTAGCTTCTGCCATTGTTCAGGCAACTTCATAATGCCATCTTCCCAAAACTTTCTATCTTACTGAGCAAAGAACTCTTCCAGATGCCTTTTGCAGTCTTCAGGGGATTGAAATATTTTTCATTAAGAGAATTTTGTAAAAACCAAAGTAAGTGGACATCCAAAGATGAAATATCTGGTGAATATAGCCAGTGAATCAGAACTTCCCAGTCAAGCTATAACAGCTTTTGGCTGGTCGTCAGAGAAACATGTGGTCTTGTGTTATCTTGATGGAAGATTATACATTTTCTGTTGACTAATTCTGAATGCTTTTCATCATATGCTGCTTTAAGTTGGTCGAATTGGGAGCAGTACTTGTTGGAATTAATCGTTTCGTTTCCTAAAAGGAACTCACAATAGAAGACACCATTCTAGTCCCACCATATACACAACGTCACCTTCTTTGGATGAAGATAGGCTTTTAGTGTGGTTGGTGGTGGTTCATTTTCCTTGCTCCACAATCTTTTCCATTCCATATTATGTGCAGTATCCAATTTTCATTGTCCATCACAATTTGTTTTAAAAAAGGAACAATTTCATTACATTTAAGTAGATAATTGCATGCAGAAATATAATCAAGGAGATTTTTTTCTCTTAGCTTCTGTGGAACCTAAACATCAAAGTGATTAACATAACTAAGTGGGTATAAATGATTTTTGGTGTTTGATTTGGATATTTTGAATATGTCAGCTATCTCCCACATGGTATAGCATTGATTATTCTGAATTACTGCCTCATTTGATCACTATCAACTTCAAGTTGAGTATTATTCAGCATGAAACTTTGCAAACCACTTTTGACATGTTTGATCAATCACAGTGCTTTGTCCATCCATACAGTACACAAATCTTTTTTTCCATCCCAGTTGCATTTTTACATTTCTTGAAGTAATAAAGCATAATATGCTGAAAATATTGCCTTTTTTCTTTTAGTCTCAGTATTAAAGTGATTACACAAAAATTCACCAATTTTGATACATTTTTATGGTGAATGCACGCTAATATTATAGCTGTCACAATACAGTCTGACAAAATTATTTTTAATGAAGTTAAAAACAACTAAGTATTGCTAGACATATCTTACAGAAAAAAACCAAATGAGTCTTTTGGCCAGTCCACTACAAAGAAAAAATATTAAAAGCATCAAGGTAAAAGCAACAAATTCAGCACCACCAAACCAGCTTTACCTAAAGAAAACCATATGATCATCTCAGTAGGCACAGAAAAAGCTTTTTAACAAAATTCAGCTCCCATTTATGATTAAAACTCTCCAGAAAGTGGATATAGAGGAAAAGTACCTTGACATAATAAAGTTCACATGTGACAAACCCACAACAGACATCATTATCAGTGGTGAAAAACCAAAAGCATTTCCTCTAAGATCAGAAATAAGACAGTGTCCTCTCTCACCACTTTTATTCAACATAGTTTTGGAAAGCCTAGCCACAGCAGTTACAGAAGAAAAAGAAACAAAAGGAATCCAAATTGAAAAAGAAGTGAAATTTTCACTACTTGCAGATGACTTGATACTATACATAGAAAATGCTTCAGATTGCACCAGAAACCTACTAGAGTTAATCAGTGAATTTAGAAAAGTTGCAAGATACAAAATTAGTACACAGAAATCTCTTGCCTTCCTATACAGTAACAATGAAATAGCAGAAAGAGAAACTGGGGAAACAATCCTACTTAGCATTGTAACAAAGGAAATGAAATACCTAGGAATAAAACTACCTAAGGAGACAAACCAAAGACAGCACTTGGAGATGGAATGATATACCATGTTCTTGGATTGGAAGGATCTATATTGCAAAAATGACTATACTAACCAAAGCAATCTATAGATTCAGTGCAATCTTTATCAAACTTAGGAGTGGCACTTATCATGAAATGAGAACAAAAAGTTTTTACAATTTGTATGGAAACTCAAAAGGCCCCAAATAACCAAATGAATTTTGAGAAAGAAAAATGAAGCTGATGGAATCAAGCTCTCTGACTTCAGATTATACTGCAAAGCTACAGTAATCAAGCCAATATGGTACTGGCCAAAAAACAAAAATATAGATCAGTGGAATAGAGTAGAAAACCCAGAGGCAAACCCATGCACCTATGTCACCTAATCTATGACAATGGATAAATAATATACAATGGAGAAAAGATAGTCTCTCTCAAAAGTGATGGTGGGAAAACTGGATAGCATCATCTAATGAATGAAATTAGAACACTCCCTAACACCATACGCAAAAATAAACTCAAAATGGATTAAAGACCTAAAGGTAAGGGCACACGCTATAAAAACTCTTAGAGGAAGACATAGGCAGAACGCTCTTTGACATAAATTGCAGCAAGATCTTTTTTAATGCACCCACTAGAATAATGAAGAAAGCTGAGTGCCGAAGAATTGATGCTTTTGAACTGTGGTGTTGGAGAAGACTCTTGAGAGTCTCTTTGACTGCAAGGAGATCCAGCCAGTCCATTCTAAAGGAGATCAGCCCTGGGTGTTCTTTGGAAGGAATGATGCTAAAGCTGAAACTCCAGTACTTTGGCCACCTCATGTGAAGAGTTGACTCACTGGAAAAGACTCTGATGCTGGGACGGGTTGGGGGCAGGAGGAAAAGGGGACGACAGAGGATGAGATGGCTGGATGGCATCACCAACTCGATGGACGTGAGTTTGAGTGAACTCCGGGAGATGGTGTTGGACAGGGAGGCCTGGCATGGTGTGATTCATGGGGTCGCAAAGAGTCGGACACGACTGAGTGACTGAACTGAGAACAATGAAAATAAAAACAAACAAATGGGACCTAATTAAACTGAAAAGCTTTTGCACAGCAGAGAATGCCATAAAAAAAGAGGAAAATAAGCCTTCAGCATAGGAGAAAATATTTTCCATTGAAGCAACTTACAGGAGATTAATCTCCAAAATACACAAATAGTTCATGCCCAGTCAGAAAAATGGATGGAAGATCTAAATAGGCATTTCTCCAAAGAAGATATACAGATGGCTAACAAACACATGAAAAGATGCTCAACATCTCTGATTATGAGAGAAATGCAGATCAAAAGTACAATGAGGTATCACCTCACACCAGTCAGAATCGCCATCATAAAAAAAAATCTACAGACAGTAAGTGCTGTAGATGGTGTGGAGAAAAGGGAAGTCTCTTCCACTGTTGGTGAGAATGTAAATTGATAGTCACTGTGGAGAACAGTATGGAATTTCAGTTTGTATTTATTTTTGCCTGTGTTCTGTATTTGTTGCTATGTGAACTTTTCTCTGGTTGCAGCAAGCGGGGACTCTGTAGTTGCAGGGCTTGGGCTTCTCGTTGTCCTGGCTTCTCTTATTGAGGAGCATGAGCTCTAAGGTGCACGGGCTTCAGTAGCTGTGTCACATTGGCTCTGTATTTCTGGCTCCCAGACTCTGGAGCATAGGCTCAATAGTTGTAGTTCTTGGGTTTGGTTGCTCCATAGCATGTGGGATCTTCCCAGACCAGGGATCAAACCCCTGTCTCCTGCCTTGGCAGGTGGATTCTTTACCACTGAGATTGTTTACCACTGAGCTACCAAGGAAACCCAAGAAGTTTCTTAAAAAGTAAAATGACCTGTCAATCCCACTGCTATGCATATACGCAGAGAAGAACATAATTCAAAAAGGTATATGCACCCTAATATTCATTGTAGCACTATATACTGTTGTAAATAGTATTTACTATTATAATAGCCAGGACACTGAAACAACGTAAATATCCACTGACAAATGAATGGATAAAGAAGTTGTGGCACATATATTCAATGAATATTACTTAGCCATAAAAGGAAATGGAGAAAGCAATGGCACCCCACTCCAGTACACTTGCCTGGAAAATCCCATGGATGGAGGAGCCTGGTAGGCTGCAGTCCATGGGGTAGCTGAGAGTTGGACACGACTGAGCGACTTCACTTTCACTTTTCACTTTCATGCATTGGAGAAGGAAATGGCAACCCACTCCAGTGTTCTTGCCTGAAAAATCCCAGGGATGGGGCAGCCTGGTGGGCTGCCGTCTATGGGGTCGCACAGAGTCAGACACGACTGAAGTGAATTAGCATAGCATAGAGTCAGACACGACTGAAGTGAATTAGCATAGCATAGCATAAAAGGGAATAAAATTGAGTCATTTGTACTGATGTCGATGAACCTAGAACTGTCATACAGAGTGAATAAGTTAGAAAGTTAGAAGAAACTTACTTCTAAGTTACAGAAGTAAGTTAGAAAGAGAAAAACAAATATTATATATTAAACCATATACATGGAATCTAGAAAAATGATATAGATGATGTTATTAGCAAAGCAGACAGAGAGAGAGACATGTATCTAGACAACAAATGTGTGGCTACCAAGGGAAAAGAGTGGGTGGGAGATTTAGACTGGTATCCCTGATAGCTCAGTTGGGAAAGAATCCTCCTTCAATGCGGGAGACCCTGATTCAATTCCTGGGTCAGGAAGATCCACTGGAGAAGGGAAAGGCTGTCTACTCCTGTGTTCTGGCCTGCAGAATTCCAGAGACTGTATAGTTTGTGGGCTTGCAAAGAGTTGGACACGACTGAGTGACTTTCATTACTCTACACATATATACACTGCTATGTATAAAATAGATAACTAGAAAGAACTTGCTGTATAGCACAGGAAAGTCTACTCAGGGCTCTGTGGTGACCAAATTGGGAAGGAAATCCAAAAAAGAGAGGATACATATATACATGTCGCTGATTCACTTTGCTGAAAACTGAAACTGACACAGCAATGTAAAGCAGTAAATACAGAATACTCCAGTAAAGACAGAAAAATGGACAGAGGACCTGAATAGACATATTCAAAGAAAACGTATAGATGGCCAACAGACACATGAAAAGATGCTCAACATCTATCATTAGGAAAATGCAAATTAAACCAGAATGAGCTACCACCTTACACCTGTCTAAATGGTTTCCATCAAAAAGCCTTGAAATTACAAGTGTTGCTGAGGATGTGACAAAGGAACTCTCATGTACCGTTGGTGAGATTATAAACTGTTCCAGCCCGAATGGAAAACAATTTTAGGTTCCTCAAAAAATTAAAACTAGAGCTACCATATTTCGCTTTTTTATATTTACGCTCTCCTCCCCCTGAAAAAAAACAAAAAACACAATCACTAATTCAAAAAGATATATGAAGCACAGTGTTAAATGTAGCATTATTTACACTAGTCAAGGAAGCAATCTAAATGTCCATCAAAAAAATAGATAAAGAATATGTTATAAGTATATATAATGGAAATCCAGTCAGACATAAAAAATTTGGAATCTTGCCATTAAGGACAACATGAATGGATCTAGAGGGTATTTTGCTAAGTGAAACAAGTCAGATAGTGAAAGTTAAATATTGCAGTTACATGTAGAATCTAAAAAGCAAAACAAGCTGGTTTAGAAAAGGCAGAGGAAATCAAATTGCCAACATCTGCAGGATCATCGAAAAAGCAAGAGAGTTCCAGAAAAACATCTATTTCTGCTTTACTGACTATGCCAAAGCCTTGAGAAACCTATATGCAGGTCAGGGAGCAACAGTTAGAACTGGACATGGAACAACAGACTGGTTCCAAATAGGAAAAGGAGTACGTCACGGCTGTATATTGTCACCCTGCTTATTTAACTTCTATGCAGAGTACATCATGAGAAACGCTGGGCTGGAAGAAGCACAAGCTGGAATCAAGATTGCCAGGAGAAATATCAATAACTTCAGATATGCAGATGACACCACCCTTATGGCAGAAAGTGAAGAGGAGCTAAAAAGCCTCTTGATGAAAATGAAAGAAGAGAGTGAAAAAGTTGGCTTAAAGCTCAACATTCAGAAAACTAAGATCATGGCATTTGGTCCCATCACTTCATGGGAAATGGATGGGGAAACAGTGGAAACAGCGTCAGACTTTATTTTTTTGGGCTCCAAAATCACTGCAGATGGTGACTGCAGCCATGAAATTAGAAGATGCTTACTCCTTGGAAAAAAAGTTATGATCAACCTAGATAGCATATTGAAAAGCAGAGACATTACTTTGCCAACAAATGTCCGTCTAGTCAAGGCTATGGTTTTTCCATTGGTCATGTATGGATGTGAGAGTTGGACTGTGAAGAAGGCTGAGCACCGAAGAATTGATGCTTTTGAACTGTGGTGTTGGAGAAGACTCTTGAGAGTCCCTTGAACTGCAGGGAGATCCAACCAGTCCATTCTGAAGGAGATCAGCCCTGGGATTTCTTTGGAAGGAATGATGCTAAAGCTGAAACTCCAGTACTTTGGCCACCTCATGCGAAGAGTTGCCTCATTGGAAAAGACCCTGATGCTGGGAGGGATTGGGGGCAGGAGGAGAAGGGGATGACAGCAGATGAGATGGCTGGATGGCATCACTGACTTGATGGACGTGAGTCTGAGTGAACTCTGGGAGTTGGTGATGGACAGGGAGGCCTGGCGTGCTGCGATTCATGGGGTCACAAAGAGTTGGACATGACTGAGCAACTGAACTGAACTGAAAAAGCAAAACAAAAAAACAGATTCATAGATAACAGAGAAAAACAGGTGATTGCCAGAAGGGAAGGTGTTGGAGTAAGTGGGTGAGATAGCTGATTGGGATTAAGTAGTATAAACCTCCAGTTATATAATAAATCAAAGGGATATAATATACAGCCTAAGGAATATGATCAGTAAGTAATATTGTAGTAATTTTGTATGAGAGCAGATTGTTATTAGACTTATTGTTGTTATGATTTCATAATGCATGCAGATATAAAATCGTTATGTAGTACACCTGAAACTAACATAATATTGCATGTCAGCTATATTTTAATTTAAAAACTGATCATAAAATCTTTCTCTTTAAAAAATAAAATGGGTTCTTATTCATGTATTGGAATGATGTTATTCCTTTATACTATTATTAATATCACAAATTGCATTTACTGATTTTAGATTGTTAGCAACACCTCTCATTCCTGGATTAACCCTATTTAGTGATGTACCATAATCCTTTTTTATATATTGCTACTTTTTATATGCTAAAATTTTATTCAAAGATTTTTATATTTATGTTCATGAAGAATATTGGTCTCCAGTTTTCTTTTGTCTAGGAGGTTTTGATATCAGCATTCAGTTCAGTTGCTCAGTTGTGTCTGACTCTTTATGACCCCATGGACCCTGGAGCATACCAGGCTTCCCTGTCCATCACCAACTCCTGGAGCTTGCTGAAACTAATGTCCGTTGAGTCGGTGATGCCATCTGACCATCTCATCCTTTGTCATCTGCTTCTCCTCCTGCCTTAAATCTTTCCCAACATCGGGCGGCCAAAGTATTGGAGTTTCAGCTTCAGCATCAGTCCTTCCAATGAATATTCAGGACTGATTTCCTTTAGGATGGACTGGTTGGATCTCCTTGCAGTCCAAGGGACTCTCAAGAGTCTTCTCCAACACCACAGTTCAAAAGCATCAGTTCTTCAGTGCTCAGCTTTCCTTATGGTCTAACTCTCACATCCAACGTGACTACTGGAAAAACCATAGCTTTGACTACATGAACCTTTGTTCACAAAGTAATGTCTCTGCTTTTTAATATGCTGTCTAGGTTGGTCATAGCTTGTCTTCCAAGGAGCAAGTGTCTTTTAACTTCATGGCTGCAGTCACCATCTGCAGTGATTTTGGAGCCCAAGAAAATAAAGCCTGTCAGTGTTTCCATTGTTTCCCCATCTATTTGCCATGAAGTGATGGGATCAGATGCCATGATCTTAGTTTTTCAAATGTTGAGTTTTAAGCCAACATTTGCACTCTCCTCTTTAACTTTCATCAAGAGGATCTTTGGTTCTTTTTCACTTTGTGCCATAAGAGTAGCATCATCTGCATATGTGAGTTTATTTATATTTCTTCCAGAAATCTTGATTGACGCTTGTGCTTCATCCAGCCTGGCATTTCGTGTGATGTACTCTGCATGTAAGTTAAATAAGCAGGGTGACAATATACAGCCTTGACGTGCTCCTTTTCCTATTTGGAACCAGTCTGTTGTTCCATGTCCAGTTCTAACTCTTGCTTCTTGACCTGCATATGGTTTTCTCAGGAGGCAGGTCAGGTGGTCTGGTATTCCCATCTCTTGAAGAATTTTTCAGTTTGTTGTGATCCACACAGTCAAAGGCTTTGGCATAGTCAATAAAGCAGAAGTAGAGGTTTTTCTGGAACTCTCTTGCATTTTCTATGATCCAACAGATGTTGGCAGTAAATCCAGCTTGAGTATCCAGAAGTTCACAGTTCATGTTATTCACCTGTATTTTCTAAGTGTATATAGTAGCAGTATTTTTTTATTTCTTAAATTTTTAATTAATATGACTAATGAAACTATCTGGTTCTGATATTTTCTCAGTGGGAGTGTTTTTAAATTACGTGTTTATTTTCTTTAATAGGTAATTCTACTTAAGTTCTTAATTTCCTTTTCAGTCAGCTTTAGTAATTTTTCACTTCTCCATAATTTCTTCATCTCATCCTAACATTCCTTTTAAGAACTTTTATTTCTTAAGGTTGTAGCAATGTCCTTACTTTTATTTCCGACATTAGAACTTATGTCTTCTCCCCATTTTTTCCCATGAAAGGAGCTCGGTTTTTAACAAATTTATTAAATTGTCTTTTAAAGAACCCAATTTGATCCTCATCAATTTTTATGTCTTTTGTACATTTCTGTTTCTTTTATTTCTCCTTTTATGTTTATTTCCTTTTTCTACTTACCTTGGATTTGTTTGAATCTTTTTTTCCTCTAATTATTAAGCTAGAATTTAAATACTTTATCTGAGCCCTTTCTTCATTTGTAACAATAAAAGTAAAAGCTATAAATTTCTCTCAAATCATTGCATTAGTTGCTTATAGGTTTTTTCTTTGACTCATTATTTAGAAATGTGTTATTTAATATCCAGCTATGTGAGTATTTTCCAGATACATATATATATACGCACATACATATACACATTTGTGTATCTGTTAGTGATATATAGTTTAATTAGATTGTGACTAAGAAAATATTTTTATTATTTCAGTCATTTTTGGTTCTCAGAGACTGTTTTGGTGAGTATTGCATGTAAACTTGAAAATAACATTAGATGGAGTATTCTATAGATGGCAGTTGAATCAAGTGGTTAAATGTTGGGAAGACTGTGAAGGGTCTGGGGTTTTCCCTGCTTGCAAGTTGACAGGTTGGTCTGCCACTGTTTAATGCCTGCTGTCAGGAGACATAGATCTCCTGAGTCAGAAACAAAGGACTTTATCGCTCATAGTACGACAAACAGTATGAGTTTGATGTTTGTGTCTGTTTCCTGTGTCCCCCATATCTTATAGAGGAGATTCACAGAATCCCAGGTAAATATTGTTCATAGATGTTTTTCAGTCACAGCTGAGGAACCTTCATCTTGGAGTCCTCAAATCTCTTATAACAGGCTAAAGACATATTTCATTTTACCCTGGAGGGATTCATAATATATTGGATAGTAGACAAAATTGCCTTTAGCTTATGACTAAGACCCTATTTCTCTCTTCCAAAGCTGCTTGCTATAGAAGCATCCTTGAAAAGATAGTCTGGCAGAAAGGCAGTCAGTGCCTCTGTTCACAGAGCATTCAGAATTACAAGAGACTCATGGAGAATTGTCTCTTAATAATAGTGTCATTCAAGTCTTCTGTAGCCTTACTAATTTTCTATCAGTTAATGAGAGATAATGTTAGAATCTTTAATTATAAGTGGGAGTTATCCACTTCTGTTTTCAATTCTGTCATTTTTTTGGTTTCATTTATTTTGAAGCTTTGTTATTGGGTACAAGCACATTTAGAATTGCTATGTCCTCTTGTTGAATCAACTGTTTTATTGTTAGTGAAATGTATGTTTTTGTCCTGAGTAATACTTTTTATTCTGAAGTTTACTTTGTCTGATATTTAAAAAAATTCTAGCTTTCTATTAATTAGTATTTACATGATACATCCTTTTTCATCCTTTTACTTTTAAACTATTTGTATCTTTAAGATTGGTTTCATATAGGTAGCATGTAGTTGGTTTCTGGTTTTTATTCAATCTGACAACTGCTGTCCCTTCATGTTTAAAGTATTTAAATGTCTCTACTTAGTGTAATTCTTGATGTGCTGGGTTTAAATCTTTTGTACCAGTTGCTATTCTGAAGTAACAAGCTGTTCTAGAATTAGTGATATAAAATAATGATCATTTTAATACCCTTTTGGATTCTCTCACTTAAGAACTCAGAACATATGTTATGATTAGAAGTTCTGAAGACACCTGGCGTGCTTTAAAAATATCTGAACAAATTAATAAGGCTTTAAGAAATTGCCAAATCAGTTTTATATATTAGTGTGTATAGTAGGATGCTACTTGCCCTCTGTATAATTAACATTTTCAGATAACAAAGCTCTATTATAACCTATCCGGCTGCTGCTGCTGCTGCCAAGTTGCTTCAGTTGTGTCCGACTCTGTGCGACCCCATAGATGGCAGCCCACCTGGCTCCACCATCCCTGAGATTCTCTAGGCAAGAACACTGGAGTGGGTTGCCATTTCCTTCTCCAAGGCATGAAAGTGAAAAGTGAAAGTGAAGTTGCTCAGTCGTGTCTGACTCTTAGTGACCCCATGGACTGCAGCCTACCAGGCTCCTCCGTCCATGGGATTTTCCAGGCGAGAGTGCTGGAGTGGGGTGCCATGGCCTTCTCCATAACCTATCCTATAAGCATTAAGTTGTAAAAGTTTGTAGAATGTATATGAAATGGTTTAAGGATCTTTGTTGTCAGATAATTGTCATTTGTTAAGATTGTTAAATTTTGAAAGAATTTGGGGCATTTATGTCAGATCTAGTAGTAATTATTCCAATCTAAGACTGTTTTGTAATGAAGGCACTGGGCAACGTAACTGGATTCAAATTCTGGGTCTGCCACTTCTTCAGTGAAAGTGAAGTTGCTGAGTTGTGTCCGACTCTCTGTGACCCCATGGACTGTAGCCTACCTGGCTCCTCCATCCATGGGATTTCCCAGGCAAGAGTACTCGAGTGGGTTGCCATTTCCTTCTCCAGGGGATCTTCCTGACCCAGGGATCGAACCCCGGTCTCCTACATTGCGGGCAGACACTTGACCATCTAAGCCACTAGGGAAACATTAACTTGGTATTAATTTAGGCAAGTCACATAACTTCTCAGAATTACAGTTTTCTTCACAAAGGGAAAATAATTTTACCACCTCATAGTGTTGTTAGGATGATTAAATGATTATATGTATGATATGTGAATGTGGGTATACAGGTGTGTTGTGTGTATATAAAGTTTTTATAGCAATGCTTGACATTAAGTGATGATAAATGTTAGTTATTATTGTCATTGTGAGTGTCATATCAGGGGAATTAGTTTTTGATTAGATTAACATTTATTCCTCTAAATCTCAAAAATTTTTTGCTTTTTAAATTGAAGCATCCTTTTAAAAACAAAAACCTATGTGTATCATTGTAGAATTTAAAAAATAATAAATAACATATGTACCATTCAGCATTAGGAATTGGCTGTTATTAGAGTCAGCCATATTACTTTTCCCCCTCACATAGTTCATTCTCTCTCTTATCTTATCTTGAATTTTCTATTTATTAGTACCTTGCTTTTTTAAAAATAGTTTGACTATACTTATTTTGGGGGGCTCCAAAATCACTGCAGATGGTGACTGCAGCCATGAAATTAAAAGACACTTGCTCCTTGGAAGAAAAGTTATGACCAACCTAGACACCATATTAAAAAGCAGAGACATTACTTTGCTGACAAAGGTCCATCTAGTCAAAGCTATGGTTTTTCCAGTAGTCGTGTATGGATGTGAGAGTTGGACTATAAACAAAGGTGAGTACTGAAGAATTGATGCTTTTGAACTGTGGTGTTGGAGAAGATTCTTGAGAGTCCCTTGGACTGCAAGGAGATCCAACCAGTCTACCCTAAAGGAAATCAGTCCTGAATATTCATTGGAAGGACTGATGCTAAAGCTGAAACTCCAATACTTTGGCCACCTGATGCAAAGAGCTGACTCATTTGAAAAGACCCTGGTGCTGGGAAAGATTGAAGATGGGAGGAAAAGGGAACAGCAGAGGATGAGAAGGTTGGATGGTATCACCAACTCAATGGACATAAGTTTGAGCAAACTCTGGCTGTTGGTGATCGACAGGGAGGCCTGAAATGGTGTAGTCCATGAGGTCACAAAGAGTCAGACACAACTGAGCAACTGAACTGAACATACTGATTTAGTTATAAATAATACATAATGTAATTTTTATGTTTGAATTTCATATAAATATGATGTGTTAATCTGCTACTTGCTCAATGTTATATATATTTTGAGGTTCATATATGTAGCTGTAGAACATTCATTTTCACTACCCTATAGTGTTTTTCTTACTGTAGGTTTTGCTGTTTCAAACAGTATGGCTCTGAATATTTCTATACATACCTCCTGGTGTTCATGTGCTAGAGTTTTTCTGAGTATATGTCTAGAAACAGACATTGCAGGTTCTAATTTTCATCTGTCTGCTGGCGGAAAGCAGTCCAGCATGGAAGTCCATTGTTGCAGTAGGCCAGGCAAAGGATTTTGGGGACTTGAACCAGAATGGTTACCAGGTGGTTAAAGGAAGCAGACGTACTTCAGATTTGGTTTCAGAATTAACAGGTGTTGATATTGTATTTCATAAAATGGGGGACCATACAAGAAAGATGGGGCATCAAAGATGACTCTCAGGCCCCAGCAAAGACACTGCCGTCACACTCAGGAGGAACGCAACTTCCCCAGGCTCCTGCTGCAGCCTCTCAGGTCCCTCTCCTGCCCCGGTAGGGTAGTGACAACGACTGCAAATAGGAAAAGCCCTTGTTTGCACCTACTGTGGCTGTCACCCCTGCAACTCCATCCTGAAGGGGCATGTGGCTCATGCTCAGATCAAATACAGACCTCCCAGCAAAGCCACTGGGCACGTACAGACTGGAGAGAGAGGAATCATATTTTTAAAAAAGCACAAAAGAAAAAGCCCTAATAAAACTGATAGTACTTGATAAATAGTAAAACAAACAAAACCAGAAATAGTTTTTTTTTAAAAAAGGAATAGAAAAAAATAGACAAATTTCAAAAAACAAATCTAAAATATATATTAAAAAAAGTCATAGCTGAAGAATATAATAACAGGGAAAATGTACTGGAAAGGATTAGCAGCAGATTAGGTGTTAAAGAAAAACTCATAAGCTATTTGGAAACTAAGATAATGGAAATCACTCAATCAGAACAGCAAAAAGAAAAGTAATGTTTTTTTTTTAAAAAAAGGATAGTTTAAGGGACTTTTGAGACAACATTAAGTGTATGAACATTTACATTATAGGGATCCCAGAAGGAAAAGAGAGAGAGGAAAAGAAAATGTATCTGATGAGTTTATGGCTGAAACTTCTTGAACCTGAAGAAAGAGACAGATATCTTAGTAGAGGAAGCACAAAGAGAGTCTCAAACAAGATGAACCCAAAAAGACCCACAATAAGACATATCGTATTTAATAATACAATGGCAAAGTTAAAGATAAAAAGAGAATTTTAAAAGCAGCAAGAAGAAAAGAGAGTCACATACAAGGAAACCCCCTGTAAAGTTGTTCGCTGATTTTTCAGCAGAAACTGCAGGCCTGAAGGGAGTGACAGTGATACATTTTGAGTGCTGAAAGGCAAAAACCTACAACCAAAGATATTTTACCCAGCAAGGTTGTCTTGCGGTATACTGCAAAGAGAAAGAGCTTCTCAAATAAGCAAAAACTAAGAGTTCATCAGTTGTCAACTGACCATACAAGAAGTGTTAAAGTGTCTTCTCTAAATGGAAAAGAAAACAAAGATGACTTCTAAGCTTTTAAATGGTGGTGCTGTTTACTGAAATAGGAACTTCTCCCAATAGAGAAGACTTTAAATTTTTATTTTATTTTCATTTCATCCATGGATATTTCTTTTTTAAGTTTTAATGTCTCATTAGCTACTATCACTAAATGTCATTATGCTTGCCTGGAGACTGTACTGTTATGTTTCCCAGATGCTGCTTTGGATTTGCTTTAAGCATCAATAAAAACTAATGGTTTGGGATTATATGTGATGACACTGAATAAGGATGAAGGAGGGTCCCTTAGGAATATTCTGAGATTTGGACTTGATATCTCTTGTGTACACTTAGTTCTGAGTTGTGTTGGTGGATGTTGTTAGTTGGCTAAGTTTCATATATGTGAAATATGATCCTGTTAAGGTCTTTTGTCCAAATTTAAGTAATTTAAATGCAGTGACATTTGGAGGTAAAAGGTTATGGCTTATCTGTTAAAGGAAAGTGGGAAATAAGGGCCTTGGCAAATAAGATCAAATCTGAAGCTCTGTGTTGGAATCGAGGCCCTACTGCTGATGACCTGTGTATTAATTTCCTATTGCTTTCTTAACAAATTACCAAAGATTTAGTGGCTTAAACAATACGTTTTTATCTTACTGGGAAGTCAGAAGTCCAAATGGGTCTCAGTTCAGTTCATTTCAGTTCAGTTGCTCAGCTGTGTCCGACTCTTTGTGACTCCATGAGCCGCGGCACTCCAGCCTTCCCTGTCCATTACTCCCGGAGCCTACCCAAACTCATGTCCATTGAGTCAGTGATGCCATCCAACCAACTCATCCTCTGTCATCCCCTTTTCCTCCTGCCCTCAATCTTTCCCAGCATCAGCGTCTGAATTTTCAAATGAGTCAGCTCTTTGCATCAGTTGGCCATAGTATTGGAGTTTTAGCTTCAACATCTCACTGGTCTAAAATCAGGTGTCAACAGAGCTGCATTCCTTTTAGAGATTCTAGGAGAGGATCCATCTCCTTGTCTCTTCCAGCTTCTAGATGCTACCCATATTCCTTGACTTGTGGTCCCTTCTGCCATCTTCAGAACCAGCAAGTCCTTCTCAGACTCCATGTCTCTGGTTCTTCCTTTGTGACCTCCTTCTTCTACCTTTAAGGATGCTTATGATTAAACTGAGCCTGAGTAGATTATCCAGGATAATCTCCCTATTTTAAAATCAGCCCACTCCAGTGTTTTTGCCTGGAGAATCCTAGGGACGGGGGAGCCTGCTGGGCTGCTGTCTATGGGGTTGCACAGAGTCGGACATGACTGAAGTGACTTAGCTTAGCTTAGCAATTTAAATTCCATCTGCCACCTTAATTCTCTTTTGCTGTGTAAAATAACATGCTCACAATTTCCAGGGACTAGGACCTGTTTGTGTTTGCATTTGCATACCAACACAAATTTAGTGTCCACAGGCCAGTCACATGGGCAATTTGAGCAGCTTTTTAATCTATGAAACTAATAATGATAATAATGCCACCACCCACCTGTGTGATTTGGACACACAGTTGTAGGGGTTTTTGAGGACTTTAAAGAATAAACAACTTGCAAATGTTGTAAATGTAATTTTTGTTAGAATTTGTACTGAGACCAGTATATAATACAAAAAGACCCTTAAAGGCTCATAATCCACTTTACTCTTGTGTTTGTGTGTCCATAAATCAGGCACTTTTAAGGAGATTTGTATCAATTTTAGTGTATTCTGTATAATGTGTATAAGTGAAATATTTAACAAATGTATGGTACTTCTCTGGTGGTCCAGTGGCTAAGACCCTGTTCTCCCAATGCAGGGGGCTTGGATTTGATCCCTGGTCAGGGAACTAGGGGATATGCCACAACTGAAAATTCGCATGCCATAACTAAAGATCCTGCATGCTGCGTTCCCATTCTTTTTAGAACCTGCATGCCACAAAGACTGAAGATCCAGTGTACCCACAACTAAGATCTGTTGCAGCCAAATAAATATTTTTTAAAGAATATGTGTTACACAGATTTTAATCCCTATTTTCTAACCAGGTGAGGGACAAATAACTTTATGGGCCCAAGACCTCTGGCTCTAAAATTGAAAACTCCTTAAACTTGAAATTGTATCAGGTTAAAAAAAAAGAAGAAAACTGCCTTCATATAAAATAACAGTAAAGTAGTAAAGGATATGTATGGGTGACTTTTCTCTTAAAAGGCTTATGGGTTAGCAGAAGTCATTTAAAGAGTTTACTACTTTCCTGTCCTTTGCCTCCTCCCTGAATCTCTTGCCTTCTTCTTAAGAAGTTTACTAGAATATGGAGATTAAGAGCCAGACCAAAACGCTCCAGTCAGAGCCATTTGTGTCATACTCATAAATGTAGTCTAATCAGTATTACGGAGAAGGCGAGGGCACCCCACTCCAGTACTCTTGCCTGGAAAATCCTATGGATGGAGGAGCTTGGTTAGTAAAATTCTAAAATAAACACCAAAAAGGAACTCTTAAACAATCTGAGGCCTTTAACTCAAATACGTAACTTTATAAACTTAAATATATGTTTTTGTTTTCCCTTTCCTTGGAACTAAGTAAAATTTAAGTTAAATTAAGCCTCTAAACATAAACTACTTTATGATTGTAAGGTTAATTCATGGCTCACACAGCTTTATGTCATTTTTTATCTTTGTAGCATTTTGCTAGGTAATGAGGTAGGTTGCAGTGGGTCTCAGGAAGGTTGTGAGATACTTAGGATTGCTCCTTCTTCTCTCTGCCCCGTCACTGAGTAGCGGAGCCTTCTGCCATTCACAGGAGCATACATCCAGGGTAGCGATGGGAAATGATGTCTCCTGGAGGCCAGTACAGTTCAAAGTTGGTTTTCTCTGTCTTGGTCTTGTGGTTTGGGGGGTTTTATGGCTTTTTGAGGTATGTGTGGGAGAGAAGGATCCTCATTCCTTGCTTAACCTATGCAAATAATCTTCAAGGACTTTGATCACTGGGAAGAAAAAAATGAGACTGTCATCTGTCCTCCAGATGAAAGGCTCATTTTGGCAGGAGCGTTACAGAGATGGGTCACGATTTTTTGGTTGTTTTGATTTTATGCCTCTATAAAGGATCTTTTAAAAAATTCTTATGGTAATTTTGTTTTCTTTTATTCTTTCGGTTTCCCTCCTATTTAGTGATAAAAGCCATGGCCAGCTGTCTGTGTGAGCTCGCTCATACATTCTTCCCAGGGCAGGGGCTCTGAAGTAGTCAGGTTTAGGTGGAGGTTTGGAGGTCTTTCTTACTTGTCTTTGGGCCAGTCCTGCCTGCCAATTTCTGGTTGAGCTGATCTTTTTTAAAAAGACCTTAAAGAAAAACCCAACTTCATATTATCCTGGCTTCTACAAAAAAGGCCTGCTCTGCCTGAGTGACAGCTTCTTCAGCAAGGTGGGAGGGTAGGATTGGGGGAGGTTGGTTCAACAGCCAGGATTTGTAGCATTCCCATTCATTTAGTTCACATTATTTTTCTGAATGCCTGTTCTGGGTGTTCTGACTGAGTTTTTCACACTACCTAATATTCCTTGAAAAGTATGTCTTTAAAGCCACATTACCCTTGGGGGAAAAACTAGAATGGAAAGCACATATTTTATAGACAACAAGTTTAGGGGTAAATAGACTTGCGGAATTTTACAGCTGTTGTATTCCTTGGTATTCTCTCATGTGTGTAATCACTGGAGAGATGTGAGGGTGAATTGTTCCTTGGTATATGTTTAACCTACATTTTAGCTACTTATTAAGGGGTTTAACTTGGGCTATATATCTTCTTTAAGAGGATTGAAGGGAATTTGGAGTGGCATATCTGTTTTCATTGTAGCTTTAGATGTATGGTAAGTTAAACCATTTTTGTGAAAGTTGAAAGTGTAATATTAAAAGTATCCAGTTTTCTAGCCATTTGTGCACATTAAAAATAACTTGCTATTCATGTTCAGTGGTTTTCCTATTAGACAGTGTAGGGGACTTACCACAACACATGCAACGGATTATAAAAAGACTGCAAATTTAATAATTACAGCATGGCACAAACCATGCTGGCAGATACTGGAGTACAGCACTCTCTTTAATCACGGTGCTTCCCATAGTGTGGGTGGTCACGGTCCACAGACATTTCAGGCCAGCCAGACCCCTTATGAGAGGATTGTGAAGCAGAGCACGAGTAAACAGTGTTTCACAGGCTTTTCAGGATTTTCATTTCTTTTAGGTTGCTTTTCCACTTTTCTCCTCAAATCTGCTCCTTTAAAATTTTTGTTGCTTAGATTGTTCACTTTTCTCAGATGAAACCTTATTGCATATGCTTTTGCTTTCTTTGTTCAGTTCTTTTTTTTTTTGGCAGCATAATAAAGTATAGTTTTAACACTTTAAAGTTCTGTGTCAGTCCAAAAGCTGAAAATGACTAGCAGAATGTTGTGATCATTATAAGTTAGCAGTTTCTCACAGAAAGCCCTGTAAAGTTGCATTTAATCAATTTATTTTCTAATTTCATTTTTTAAAACATCTAACTTTTGTCCCTTTTTTCCTTTGATGTTTGCTTGACTGAAAGGAAATTTGAATCATTTGCAAAGATTTTCTTCCTCATTCAGAAACATTGTGCTTGCTACCCTATTTTGTTCTTTAGTAATTTATTTTCCCTTTTTATAAGCTTTTATTGTCCTGGTCCTTAATGTTTATGAATATCGATGAAAGAAGCAAGTGATGGAAATGCAAAGTTGCTAGTTTTTGTCCATTCATGAGAATTAATTGAATTTATTGAAACTCTTAGTTTCTCTAGGGAGGAGCTAAGTAATAAATGTGTACAAATGGTTATTTATTATCTTGAAGCTTTAAAATTTTCTCTCTGAGAGGGTGATTTTTAAAAGAAAGATTTGGAAAAATATAAATATAGATATGTTAGTAAAAGAGAAGTTAATGTTACAAATGTGTACCTTTACATCCTCTCACCTCTCTTGTCTTAAAATTATGGACAGCCTGTTCCTAGTCTTCATATATAAAATTATACTCAGGCTGTTTCTAGTTGTTAATGTTTTAAATAAAACATACCATTTAAGTTGATATATTAGCATACATGATTAAGTAATATAAAGAGAGTATGTAAAAGGAGAAAATAATTTTCAGTCATATTTCATAAGATATAGTCCCTAATAAAGTCACGTTATATTGTATTTCTTTTCCATAAACTGATTATAAATAAGTTGCCTGTGATTATAATTTATAATGACATTGTCAAAACCAGCTTAAAGAGAAAATAGAGTGATTATATGTTTTGAAAGAAATGAGTTTCTTTCAAATCATACCTGTAGAAAAAAAAAAAAAAAACCCCAATACTCTACATAGATCTTTGGAGAATTTTATTGCTTTTCATGAAAGCATTTAAAAAATACTTTAGTCATTTTCATTTATGATAAAGCAAATCTAATTCTCTGTTCTAATGCTACTTGCCAAGCTTTAGATCACAACGGCTTAATTTAAGGAAAAAAAAAAATTGCTGGCTAATCCCCTTTGGTATTTTGAAGCTATTTTGGGCACCCTTTGTTCTATGGTACATTACAGTCTGTTTATGGGGAGACATCGGGTGTTTGATGTGGGACCCTCTGGCAGAGAGGATTGGAACTTGAGAATCTGGGTGCAACTGGGACAAGTTAAGGATGCTGAATTTAACTTTCTTTTGGATTTGTCTTTCATCTATAAATTGAAGGATTACTTTAATTTTAAATGGAGTAGGGGTAAGGCAGGTTGGTTTTGGTTTTAGAAATTACCATTTAGAGTTTAGTAACAATATCAAAAGCAGGGATGTTGACATTTTTTCAGTTTAATAGTACTGGTTAAGATACGTTTATGACTGAGTGTTCCATCTTCCTTTTCCTGAGCTTCCTGATGGTTCCCAGAATTTGCCTTAAAACACCAGGGTAAACCCTTCTTCACAGATCATGTGCCTTAGAGTCATAAATGTCTCTTTTCAGGTTCTTGTATGGTTCCTCACTGCCTGAATCCAGAAGAGGTTCAGCAGACCTGTTTTCAGAGCATTGCCCCAGTTACAATTATGCTGATGTCCTCATGACAGAGATCGATGGGTTTATATAGATAGAGCCCCTTGAATTTCTTTCATAGAAAAGATATCTAGCAATAAGAGAAAAGTAATAAGAAGACGGAAAGATATTGTTCTGTATGGTTATTTATTTTTTTGTTTTTTTGAGTGAAATTAAGGCATAACTACATTAGAAAGAAAGAAAGAAAAAGTGAAGTCGCTCAGTCGTGTCCGACTCTTTGCGATCCCATGGACTGTAGTCTACCAGGCTTCTCTGTCCATGGGATTTTCCAGGCAAAAGTACTGGAGTGCATTACTATTTCCTTCTCCAGGGGATCTTCCTGACCCCGGGATCGAACCCGGGTCTCCTGCATTGCAGGCAAACGCTTTACCCTCTGAGCCACCAGGGAAGCCCACATTACATGAATTTAAATTACTTTTCTAAAAACTCATTTCCTTTCCTGGCCTATAGAGAGCACGTTAGCATATACCTATGTGGTATTTATATGCTCCTGGTGGTAGTTAAGTCCTATATCCCCCTCACCTCACCCAAAGTGTAAATATTCACCATTGTGTTTTGTGTCATTGATTAGCAGCTCTCATTAGCAGTATGGTTCAAGGAAAGTGGGATCCTCTAAGATCCCTGGAAAGATCCTCTAAGGATCCTGCCGTATCCTTCCTTTTCCAATTATGTGTCTTTGTGATGCTGGATTTCCTTTATAAATAGAACCAAAACAACGTGTCACAATAGACTGAATGCAGCAATAGACATGAGAATACAGTTGTCTTCTATTGTTAGACATTAAAGAAATTTGCCCCCAGAATGTTAAACCATGTACTCTAACTCAAAATGTTTTTATTTTGAGAAGTACAGTTTTTTTTCATAAATAATATTAATGTTAAATGGTTTATTATTATCTCTAGTGAATTAATATTGTAAATTTTTCTGAGGTTCAATTACGAATATAGTAAATAATGTCTATAAAATCTATATAAACAAAATTTCTTTGGGGTCCTAAGATGAGAAAATTTAATAATTGTTATTATAGATATTGAAACTGTTTCAGTGGTTTTCAAATCAATCTTCCATTGGCTTCTCTGAGAATCTGATCCAAGTGAGCCTATAAAATATATAAAATTAGCCCACAGGTGTGAGGTTTTAATGAAATGTCTCCTTTACATTTTCAGGATGTTGTCATAATTTGTCTTTTTATAAATGAAGTAGCTATCAAGCAAACTGCCAATGCCCTCTTGTAAATTTAAGGAACCCGTAGAGTTATGATCACTTTTACTTACTTACTTGATGTGCTTTGAAGTTTGACCTAACCTCCAATCTGTATCTTAATACATGACTTTTAACAAAACATTGTAGATTGCCATTGTTCATATATTACTCTTATGGTAACCATAGCATCCATAACAATTTTAATAAGCATAGAATGCCTTGATATTATGTGTACTTAGGATGTTTCTAACCACATCTGCATCAGTTACCCAACTTTTTTTATTTTTCAATTAATTTCTAGTTTGGGGATGAAGACGAAAAAGAAAGTAATTGGCAAAATAACCATTACTTTGCCTTTATTCTTATCTTAAATCTTTCTTTGAATTGAAGTATAGTGGCTGTACAATATTATATAAGTTACAGGTGTACAATATAGTGATTCACAACTTTTAAAGGTTATACCCCTTTAATAGGTATTATAAAATATTGGCTACATTCCCCATCTTATTGGGCTTTCGTGGTGGCTCAGACAGTAAAGAATCTACCTGCATTGCAGGAGACAGGTTTGATCCCTGGGTTGGGAAGATTCCCTGGAGGAGGGCATGGCCACCCACTCCAATATAAGTTTAAAGGTTATACTCCATTTATGGTTATTATAAAATATTGGCTATATTCCCCATCTTACACTATACAGTATACCACTGTAGCTTATTTTATACCTAATAGTTTTTACCTCTAACTCCCCAATCCCTATGTTCCTTCTCCCGCTTTCCTTCTCCCCTCTGGTAATCACTAATTAGTTCGCTATATCTGTTGAGTCTGCTTCTTTTTTGTTATATTCATGAATTTGTATTATTTTTTAGATTCCATGTATAAATGATATCATACAATATTTGTCTTTCTCTGTCTGACTTATTTCACAGCATAATGCCCTCCAAGTTCATCCATGTTGGTGCAAATTGCAAAATTTTTTTCTTTTGTTGGCTGAGTAGTATTCCATTGCACACCCCATCTTCTTTATCCATTTCTTTGTTGATTGACACTTGGGTTGCTTCCATGTCTTTGCAGTTTCAAACAGTGCTGCTTGTAAACATTGGGGTGCATGCAACTTTTTGAATTAGTGGTTTGTGGTTTTTTCTTTTTTCCAATATATACTCAGAAATGGAATTACTGGGTCATATGGTAGTTCTGAGATTTTCTGAGAAACCTCCATACTTTCTCCACAGTGGCCACAACAATTTACATTCCTGCCAACATTGTATGAAGGTTTCCTTTCTTCCATATCCTTGCCAACATTTGTTATTTGTGTTCTTTGTGATGATAACTATTCTGACAGGTGTGAGGTGATATTTCATTATGGTTATGATTTGCATTTCCCTGATGACTAGTGATATTGAGCATTTTTTTCATGTGCCTATTGGCCATCTGTTTATTTCTTCTTTGGAAAAATGTGTATTTGATTCTTCTGCCCATTTTTTAATGAGGTTGTTTCTTTGTTTAATGTTGAATTTTACAAGCTATTTATATATGTTGAATAGTAATTTCTTATTGATCATTTACAAATTTTTTTCACATTCAGTAAATTGTCTTTTCATTTTGTCAGTGGTTTCTTTTGCTTTACCAAAGCTTTTAAGATTAATTAGGTACCATTTGTTTATTTTTGCTTTTATTTCCTTTAAGAGATGGATCTAAAGAAATATTGCTACAATATATGTTAAAGAGTGTTCTGCCTATGTTTTCGTCTAAGAATTTTATAGTATCTTGTCTTACATTTAGGTCTTTAATCCATTTTGAGTTTATTTTTATATATGGTATTAGTGAAGTGAAAGTCATTCAGTTGTGTCCGACTCTGCGACCCCATGAACTACACAGTCCATGGAATTCTCTAGGCCAGAATACTGGAGTGGGTAGCCTTTCCCTTCTCCAGGGGATCTTCCCAACCCAAGGATCAAACCCAGGTCTCCCGCTCTGCAGACAGATTCTTTACCAGCTAAGACACCAGGGAAGCCCGTACGGTATTAGAGAATGCTGTAATTTCATCATTTCACATGTAGCTCTGCAGTTTTCACAGCACCACTTATTACATAGGCTCTCTTTTCTCTTTGTGTTTTCTTGCCTCCTTTGTTGTAGATTAAATGACCATAAGTGTGTGGGCTGTCTGTCCTGTTCTGTTGATCTGTGTGTGAGTTTTTGTGCTAGTACCATTATGTTTTGATTACTGTAGTTTTTAAGTATAGTCTGAAGTCAGGAAGCTTGATTCCCCTACCTATGTTTTTCTTTCTCAAGACTATTTTGGTTATTCAGAGTCTTTTGTGTTTCCATACAAATTTTAAAATTATTTGTTCTAATTCTGTGAAAAATGTCTTTGGTATTTTGTTAGAAATGGCAATGACTCTGTAGATTGCCTTGGGTAGTACAGTCATTTTAATGACACTGATTCTTCCAGTTGAAGAGCATGATATATTTTTCCATCTATTTTTGTTGCCTTTAATTTCTTTCATCAGTTTCTTATGGTTTTCTGAGTATGGGTCTTTAGTCTTCTTAGGTAGGTTTATTTCTGGTATTTTATTTTTGATGCAGTGGTAAATGGGATTGTTTCCTCAGTTTCTCTGATAGTTCATTGTGTATGGAGATGCAACAGATTTCTGTTTATTAATTTTGTATCTACAACTTTACAGATTTGATTGATGAGATCTAATAGTTTTCTGGTAGCATCTTTAGGATTTTCTGCTATAATATCATGTTATCTGAAAATCACCAGTTTTACTTCTTCCTTTCCACTTTGGAACTCTTTCATTTCTTCTTAAGGCTAGGACTTCCAAAACTATGTTGAATAAAAGTGGCAAGAATGGGAATCTTTGTCTTGTTCCTGATCTCAGAGGACATAATTTCAGCTTTTCACCATTGAGTATAATGTTAGCTGTGGGCTTATCACATGTGGCCTTTATTATGTTGAGGTATGTTCCTTCTATGCCCACTGTGTGGAGAATTTTTATCATAAATGGGTGCTGAATTTTATCAAAAGTTTTTTCTGTGTCTATTGAGATAATCATATGTGTTTTATTCTTCAATTTGTTAATAGAGTGTATCACATTGATTGTTTTGTGATACTGAAAAATCCTTGAATCCTTGGGCTAAATCCCACTTGATCATGGTATGTGGTCCTTTTAATGTATTATTGGATTCAGTTTGCTAATATTTTGTTGAGCATTTTTGCATCTATGTTCATCAGTGATATTGGTCTGTAATTTTCTTTTTAAAATTTTTTTGGAATTTATTTACTTTTACTTGGAGGATAATTGCTTTATAATAATGTGTTGGTTTCTGCCATATATCAACATGAATTAGCTATAGATGTAATTTTCTGTTTTTGTCATATCTTTGTCTGGTTTGGTATCAGAGTGATGCAGGTCTTAATTGAGTTTGGAAGAGTTACTTCCTCTGAAATTATTTGGAAATAGTTTGAGAAGGATAGATGTTAACTCTTTTCTAAAATGTATGGTAGAATTCACCTGTGAAGCCATCTGGTCCTGGACTTTTGTTTGTTAGAAATTTTTAATTACTGATTCAATTTCATGACTAGTAATTGGTCTGTTCATATTTTCTATTTCTTCCTGGTTCAGTCTTGGGAGATTGTGCCTTTTTAAGAATTTGTCCTTTTCTTTTGGCTGTCCTTTTTATTGGCATATGGTTGCACATAGTCGTCTCTTATGATTTGTTGTATTTCTGTGGTGTTGGTTTTAAGTTCTTTTTCATTTCTGATTTTATTGGGTTGGGCCCCTACCCTCTCTTTCTTGATGAGTCTGGCCATTGATTTTGTTTATCTTTTCAGTGAACCAGCCTTTAGTTTCCCCAATCTTTTCTATCATTTTCTTAGTCTCTGTTTTATTTGTTTCTTCTCTGATCTGTCTCATTTCTTTCCTTCTAACAACTTTGGGTTTTGTATGTTCTTCTTTCTCTAGTTCCTCTATTTTTTTATATTTAAAAAGAATTTTGTTGGAGTCTGGTTGGTTTACAATGCTGCATTTGATTCAGGTGTACAACACGGTGAATCAGTTAACACACATTCATATATCTAGTCTTTAGATTCTTTTTTCATATAGGCCATTACAGTGTATTGAGAATTCCCTATGCCATATAGTAGGTCCTTATTAGCTATCTATTTTATATATATGTGTGTGTGTATATGTCAATCCCACTCTCCCAATTGATCCCTCTCCTGCTTACCTCCTAGTAACCATAAGTTTGACTCTACTTCTGTTTTGTAAATAAGTTCATTAAGATTCCACACATAAGTAATATCATATATTTACTCTCTAGAAAGTGGACATAAAATGAACCTACCTGAACATAATAAGGGCCATATACAACAAACCCACAGCAAACATCATTCTTCATGATAAAAAGCTGAAAGCTTATATTTGTGTTACTCTGTTTGACTTACTTCACTCAGCATGATAATCTCTCATTCCTTTAGATATAAGGTTAAGTTGTTTATTTGAGATTTTTCTTGTTTCCTGAGATGAACTTGTATAACTATAAATTTCCCTCTTAGAACCACTTTTGCTGCGTCCCATTGGTTTTGGATTGTCACATTTTCATTTTCATTTGTCTCTCTCTTACCTTAAATCTTCTATTTTTAGTTTATCTTGCTTTGTAACTAATCTCTTAGAATGTGATACTTCTGAATCAGAAGGGGCTAGTTGCCCTATGGAGTAAACTCCTGTATTGAAAATGGATTCATATAAGATCTGATCCAGTTCCTTTGTCTCTACTTAGAATTATCTTAAATCTTTAGAACAGGTTTACTGCTTATCTTCTAAGTATCTCCAGAAACGTGGAGTATTCCTTGGCAATTTATGGCTGAGTTGATTCACAGATCAATGTAGGAGGTTGTCTAACTTCTGACCTCTGCTGGGAGAGCTGGATTTTTCTTAAAACTGGACTCTCTCCCTTTACACCTTGTCCTCTCTCCTTCTGCTGGGCGAGTTTCCCTAGCCCTCCAAACAGCCAGCAACACCTCTGAAGTCTTCCATTTAGTCTCTAGTCACATGGATTAGGGAAGAAGTTTTCATTTTCTGAGGTTAATGCAGCAATTTTATATATTTGTCATTGTACATGATTAGCATGATAATGCAAATTTTATTATATCTTGAGTTCTGTCAAATACGTATCTAATTGATTTTTTCAATTTTCTTCTGAGATTATAGTACTAAAGAAGCATCTCCCTTCTGTATTACATGGGTACAGCTGTAAATGCTTTAAGTAAGCAAAATGTGTGTATCTTATTATAGAAAAGGTCTTTATTATAGAAAAGCAAAAGGTGTGTATATTATTATAGAAAGTAATGCAATATCATAATCTGTGGTTTGGAGTATTTAAAGGACTTCAGACTTTGGTTCTGGAAATATTTTTAAACTTAGAAACCTTTTAAACCTGCTATTACCTATCACAGATCACAGATCTACCAATCAGCAGATTAAAATTATATCTGCTGCTAAGTAGGTGGCCTTCTGTGTCTTGGCTAGGATGGCAGTGTGGTGTTTCTTATGCATAAAGAAAGAAATTTAAATCATTAGGTGCTAAAACAACAGATTTCATTGTGGATTATTTAAGAACTATTGTAGTTTTTGTTACGTAGTGGCATAAATGGGTTTTTTCCAGAATTTCATTTCCATAGAGTCTGTCTGCATTCCTTAAACTTTTCTTTTTTTTTTCCTGAAAAAAGATATAGCAGTTTTATTAGTGGGTTGCTTTGAAGAAAATGCAGAGAAGGAGGGAACTGGACTGGACCTGTGATTACTTTTCATGAGTGTGGATAAGCAGAGACTTCAGGGCTCACCAGGACTTTAGTCTTTGGCTTTTTTTTTTTTTTCCTTAACATTTCCAAGGGTTTAGTTAGTGACTTTCAAATGGAACTTCACATCTTGGATCAGTTCCATGAAAAGTTGTGTGGTCTTAGCCACAGTAGCAGCATAGTTTATTTTTCCTGTACTAGTTTCACAGAGGTTAACTGAGCTGGAATTGATGAGAGACTAGCAGTGCAAAGGGTATGTGTTTGTGTGTGTGTGTGTGTGTGTGTGTGTGTGTATGTGTAATAAAAAATGCTTTAGCTGAATTAACATTTGCCTGTTGCTTAAAAAGGAAGCAAATAAAATGATTCTAAAGTGGTTAATGTTACATTATTTAAAGCTTTTAAGATGATCTTTTATTAATTGTATTTTTATATTGCTTAGTACCAGATTGCATTGTGTGGATTTGCTTTCTTGTTAGGAGATGTACTTCAATTTCCAGCAAAGTATAATTTTAATTGACTTGCTCTAGAGAATATATTTTGATTGTTTAAATCTAAAAGAATATGTGACTGTGTTAATGATTAAGAAAGGCTTATTCTTAGTTCAAATAAATATCATGAAATTAAAATAGGTGCTTTTTATTCCTTATGTTTTTAAGAAAAAAATGATCTACCATTTATATGTGATCTGCTTTTTATACATGTAAGTTATTTGAGGAATAGTGAATTTCTAAGAAAAATAAAACTATATTAATACTTTGGATTTGATTCTGTTTAGTAGATTTCAAGCCAAATCCATATGTAGCCCACTTAATTCTCACAACAACCTTGTGATATCGCAGGGCAGATACAGTTATCTCTGTGTCATAGATGAGATGAGACCCATAAAACATTTGCCTGAAACTTCCCATTTGGCAAATAAACTGCTTCAGTGAACATCTTGCTGATCTGTGAAAGTGAAACAGCCACACTGGCTTGTGGTTAGACCTCCTTTGTATTTTACATGTGGATGAAAAGCAGTAGCAGTACTGTTTATCCTGCACACCTCCTGACCACATACAAAATGCCACCTACTTTGAAATAATGTCTTATCTCATTTAATCCTTCAACAACCTCCCTATTTTGTATTTGAGAAAACTAAGGTGAAGGGAGATTAAGTATCTTTCCTAAGGCTGTAAAGCCATTAAGTGGTGGGCGCCAATTTGAACCCCCGAAGTTTCAGGATTCCTAAGTGCTATCCTACATTAGTTTGCAATAGTGGTTCATCTGTACCAGTTTTCAAACTCCAAGTATTCACTAGTTGTTCTAGTAGCATCTTTTTGCATTTGCCTGTAATCTTAGAGATTTGACAATGAAAATTTAGAAATGAGAGGTTTTATTCTTTAGATTTACACCAAAAGACAGAGAAAACATTTGTAAATGTTAAATATCTATTACTCTCAGTAGATATGCTAACTAGTATAAGAGCAAGACCAGTGTTTGCTGAAAAAGAAGACTCATAGGAACTGTGAAAAATTATACCTGATACGTGTCCTTTCTCTTATATAGAAGGTTCTTAATAATATAAGACTTTGAGGGGGAAGTAAAGTATGGAAGAGTCTCTTTCAAGCAAGAGAGATTGTTCCAAGGTGAATATGCACCTTTCAAAACCCTGGAAGGATTCACAGCTGTAATCACTCATTCTTGAAATGGAAACCAGGGGCCTCTAATGGTGTTTTTCTGTCTGTTCTTCCACTCAGGCATTTAGCAGATGGAATGCCTATGTGTACCAGGCCCTACCTATTCTGTGCTCAGTCATTTGCCAGATGGAATGCCTGTGTGTACCAGGCCCTACCTATTCTGTGCTGAACATACAGTGGTACTCAAACTGACCCAGGTCCTGCCCTGTGGAGCACATTTCCAGGGTGCAGACTGCGATCAGTCATTGCTCACTTAGACCAAGGGACCATGCTTGTGAAAAGGGGTGGGCCAGTAACATCATGGCAAAGTGCTGTAGGCTGGAGCTGACACCTAAAGAGGGATTAGCAGTTTAGTAGGTTAAGAGCAGAGGGAAGGGGATACAGGAAACAGGCAACGTGTAATGAGAGGTAACATGATGAATATAAAGGGCTGAAGGAAGCAGTGAAAGCTGTGGGGTACAAGGTAGGGCTGCAGGGGTCGACGCTGGGAAGGCTTTGTTTATATCTGAGCAACAATAAGAGGGCATGGATGGGATTTTAAGGGGTGTGGGAACTTTGAAAGTGTGACCTGAGTGCAGATTGTTTTAAGGAGATGGTAAATAGGGTGATATTTTTGGATACCAGTTTCTTAGAAAAGATATTTTATAATGCCACTGTGGCTGTCCTGAAGTGAAATTCATAAATACTTTTTCTATTTTAAAGTCTATTTTCTCTGATATAAAGATTGCTACTCCAGCTTTCTTTTGAATTCCATTTCCATGAATATCTTTTTTTATCCCTTCACTTTCACTCTGTATGTGTCTGTAGATCTGAAATGGATCCCTTGTAGACAGCATAAATGTGGGTTTTGTTTTTGTATACATTTAACCATTCTGTGTCTTTTGGTTGGGGCACTTAATCTGTTTACACTTAACGTAATTATTGATATGTATTTTCGTTTTGGGCTTTCTAAGTGGCTCTGTGGTAAGGAATCTGCCTGCCAACACAGGAGATGGAGGTTTGATCCTTGGATTGCGAAGGTGCCCTGGAGGAGGAAATGGAAACCCCCTTCAGTACTTCTTGCCTGGAGAGTCCCATAGTCGTGGGCTACAGTCCATAGGGTGCTAAAAGAGTCAGACACGACTGAGCAGGCAGGCATGCAATGTTCTTTCTGCCATTTTGTTAATTGTTTTATACATCTTTTTCTTTCCCCTCTCCTCTTTTGTTCTCTTGTGGTTTGAGTTGTGTTTGTATTCCTTTTTCTTTTCCTGTGTTGCATCTATATAGATGTTTGTTTTGGCAGTTATGAGGTGTTGGTATAGCAGTCTGTATATACATGATTGTTTTAGGTTGCCGGTATCTTAATTCCACATACATTTTAAACATTCTGCATCTGTACTCTCCTCCTCTCAACATTAACTGGTTTTGATATCATATTGGTGTGTAGATGATCTTCCTTTACTACATGTTTGCCTTTACTGATGAGCTTTCCCATTTTGTAGTTGTCTTGTTTCTCATTGTGACCTTTTCTGCTTAGAGAAATTTATTTTGCATTTATTGCAAAGCTTATCTGATGGTGCCAAATTCTCTTAGCTTTTGCTTATCTGTGAATTTTTTTATTTTTTTCATCAAATCTGAATGAAAGCCTTGCTGAGTAGAGTATTCCTGATAGGTTTTTCCCTTTTACACTTCAAATATATCTTGCCACTCTCTCTAGGCTGCAGAGTTTCTGCTAAAAAATCAGCTATAATCTTATGGGGATTTCCTTGGATGCTACTTGTTGATTTTTCCCATGTAGCTTTTTTTTTTTTTTCATTGTTATTTAGCCATGGTTCTCACTGACACAGTTTTTATTAGAGCTCATTCAAATTTTGTGGTTGTTATTTTACTATAATAAAACACTTGCTTTTACTGCATACAATCAGTAAGCTGAAATTTCTTCACATTTAAACACTGTATTCCACTTTTTACTCAAAATATTTGTTCATATGTACTAGAGCTACTTAACCTCTACATTCACTGATAATAGGTATTAATATATTAATTTTACCAGTATTAATATGAGACTTTAGTTCTAGTAAATTTCCTGGCTTTGTTGCCTTGTCTGTATCAGTATTTCTGATAATAATACATTTCTTTTTAGACATGTGCACTATACTTCTATTCAAGGTTAGTATAATATTATTGCATATCAGAACTTAGGACTTCTCACATTTTGATATACTGTATTTATTTCAATAATATAATGGTTTATGTGACGTACTTTAAAAAATCACTTTTACTATATGATGAAAAGTAATTTTTCCCCACAAAAATGCCTCAATAAAGTTTCAATGCATCGTGTATGTATACCTTATATCCTACATGCCAACAAATATGATACTTTCAGAACACTGACATCCATTAAATTATTAATTTGCCTTTTCTTGGTATTATAATTTTTTTGATAATTACATTTTGTTTTAAAATTACATAAGCACTGTAAGTAAAATAAATTATATCTAATTTTATATTTGTACATATTTATATAACATTATAATCAAATCCAGGAAGAATCCAATGTTTTATGATATTAGATCTAGCTAGTGCTCCAAGTTGGTAATAGAAAATATATCAAAAAGCTAAGGAACTAATTTTAACAATAGTGAAAAATAAAAGGAAATTTGTTCAGATTATTAAAGGATTTCAGTATACTTATGCTTTCAAAAAATCAGTACTTTGATAAAAACTGAGAACTGAGGATAGCATTTGTAATAAAAAAAGATGCCAGGCTGAGGCATTAATGGAGTCCGAGTATCTCCAATGTCCTCATTCTATAGGTGAGGACAGAGAGACGGAAGCTGAACGACACAGTCTGGACTTTTACTGGCCTCTGCCAATGTCACTTTTGCTTCTGAAAAAGATAATTTGCATCAGACACAAAAAAATGCTAAAAACAATGCGCCAATCCATAAAGCTTGGCCAAGAATCTCATTTTTTTGGTCAAAATGGAAAATTGGTCCCTGAGGATAGAAATCACAATACTGCATGCCCAGAAAAGGTGGCATGCATGAGTTTAATAAGACTAATTTGGAGAACAGTATTTTCTATATTGTCAAATTTTTGTAGCTGGACCTTGTGATGACATTTCTGCAGAAGAAAAGACACATAATTTTTACAGGGTATACAAATATTCCATAGAGATATTAAAGTTTTTATCTGGTGAAAATGATTTAGTGGGATATAAAATCTTTACCCAAGTAAATAAGAAAATCAGTTGCATTCTCTATGTAAGTATTTTCTGAAGACACTTTGGCTTTTAAGATCTTTTTAAAACACTGGAGACATAAAATATTAATACTCCAAAAACTAGCTATTTCTTTCACTCTCTTCTATTGCTATAAATCAATTCTTCGCTGAAGATCAGTTTGTGTGTGTGTGCTCAGTCACTTCAGTCGTGTCCAACTCTCTGCGACCCCACGGACCATGGCCCGCCAGGCTCCTCTGTCCATGGGATTCTCCAGGCAAGAACACTAGAGTGGGTTGCCATTTCCTTCTGCAGCGATAAAGTATGAAGTGAGTGAAGTGAAGTCGTTCAGTGGTGTCCGACTTTTTTCAACCCCATGGACTGCAACCTACCAGGCTTCTCCATCCATGGGATTTTCCAGGCAAGAGTACTGGAGTGGGTTGCCATTTCCTTCTCCACCATGTAGCTTTTAATATTTTCTCTTTCTCTTTAATTTTTAATCAATATGATTATTATGTGTCTCAATGTTTTCCTTCTTAGGTTTATCCTGTATGTGGCTCTCTGTACTTCCTGGACGTGGGTGACTTTCTTTCTCATGTTAGGAAAGTTTTCAGCTATTACCTCTCCAAGTATTTTCTCAGGTCCTCTCTCTCCCTTTTTTCCTTCTGGAACCCTTATAATACGAATATTCCTATGTTTGACACTGTCCCAAAGGTCTCTTAAACTGTCCTTATTTCTTTTCATTCTTTGTTCTGTGTCAGTGATTTCCACCACTCTGTCTCCCAGCTCACTGATCCATTCTTCTGTCTCATTTATTCTGCTATTGATTCCTTCTAGCGTATCTTTCATTTTAGTCATTGAATCCTTCAGCTGTTTGTTTGTTCTTTATATTTTCTATTTGTTAAAAACTTCTTGCTCTGTGCATCCATTCTTTTCTCGAGTTCTTATATCATCTTTCGGGTGTTACTCTGAACTCTTTTTCAGAGAGACTGTTTCCACTTCACTTAGTTGTTGTTCTGGGGTTCATTCATCTGGAACATACTCCTTTGCGATCTCATTTTGTTTAAATTTCTATTTGTATTTTTATGTATGCGTTAGGTTAGTTGTATTTCTTGACCTTGGAGATAGCCCTCTATAGGGGATGTTCTCTGTGTCCCAGCAATACACTCTCCTCTTGTCACCCAAGAGCCAGGGATCAGCTGGTCCCAGAATAGTTTCTGATCTCTGTTTGCAGATTTAATTCTACAGGCTGTGGGATGGTAGTTTCCTTGCTTCTGGTAACTGCCTCCTGATGAGTGAATTTTGTCTAGAGACTTGTGCAGGCTTCCTGGTGGGAACAGCCGGTGCTTGCCCCCTGGTGGGTGGAGCTGGGCCTTGGCCGTCTGGTGGGCAGGGCTGTATTAAGGGACTTGTCTGGAGGTGACTATGTGCTCAGGAAGTCTTTAGGCAGCCTGTCTGCTGATGAGTGGTGCTGTGTTACTGCCATATGTGGGCAGGGCTGTATTAAGGGACTAGTCTGGAGGTGACTATGTGCTCAGGAAGTCTTTAGGCAGCCTGTCTGCTGATGAGTGGTGCTGTGTTACTGCCATATTCGTGGTTTGGCCTGAGGCATCATAGCACTGGAGCCTATAGGCTATTGGGTGAGGCCAGGTTTTGGCACTAACGATCTAAGCAATGGTCTCGGTGTGTACCTCCAGTAAGAGTTCCATAGATGAATAGTCCCTAGTATGTTCGCCACCAGTTTTTATAACCCCAGAAGGAGCCAATGCTACCCTCACCCCACCTCCCCAAGAAACCCTGAAGGACCAGCAGGTTGGTCAGCCCCAGGTTCCTGTAAAGTCACTGCTTTGTCCCTGAATCCTGGTATACTAGGGAACCTGAAAGTGTCCTCCTAGAGTGGAGTTTCTGTTGCGCCCAGTCCTGTGGAGCTCCTGCAGGCAAACCCTACTGGCCTTCAAAGCCAAATGCTTTGGAGGCTCATCTTCCCAGTGCCAGGACCCTAGGATGGGGAGCCTGACATGGGGCTCAGAGCTTTCACTCCTATAGGGGAGCTTCTGCAATATAATTGTTCCTCAGTTTCTGGGTCCCCTACTTGAGGGGTATGGGATTTGATTATATCACAAGTACGCCCCTCCTAGCACCTTGTTGTGGGTTTTTTTTCCTTGTATGTCTTTAGATGTAGAATATCCTTTCTGGTAGGTTCCAGTTGTCCTTTTGATAAGGGACTGGAAAGCAAAAGTAGGAAGTCAAAAGGTGCCTGGAGTAATAGGCAAGTTTGGCCTTGGAGTACAAAATGAAGCAGGGCAAAGGCTAACAGACTTTTGCTGGGAGAACGCACTGGTCATAGCAACACCCTCTTCCAACAACACAAGGGATGACTCTATCACATGGACATCACCAAATAGTCAGTACTGAAATCAGATTGATTATATTCTTTGTAGCCTAAGATGGAGAAGCTCTATCAGTCAGCAAAAACAAGACCAGGAGCTGGCTGTGGCTCAGATCGTGAACTCCTTATTGCAAAATGCAGACTTAGATTAAAGAAAGTAGGGAAAACCATTAGACCATTCAGGTATGACCTAAATCAAATCCCTTAGGATTGTATAGTGGAAGTGACAAATAGATTCAAGGGATTAGATCTGATAGACAGAGTGCCTGAAGGATATGGACGGAGGTTCGTGACATTGTACAGGAGGTGATGACTAAAACCATCACCATGAGAAAGAAATGCAAAAAGGCAAAATGTTGACTGAAGAGGCCTTACAAATAGCTAAGATAAGAGAAGCTAAAGGTGAAGGAGAAAAGGAAAAATATATCCATCTAAATGTAGAGTTCCAACGAATAGCAAGGAGAGATAAAAAAAAGCCTTCCTCAGTGATCAATGTGAAGAAATAGAGGAAAACAATAGAATAGGAAAGACTAGATATCTCTTCAAGAAAATTAGATGCCAAGGGAACATTTCTTGCAAAGATGGGCACAATAAAGCATGGAAACAGTATGGACCTAACAGAAGCAGAAGATATTAAGAAGAGGTGGCAAGAATACACAGAAGAACTATACAAAAAAGATCTTCATGACCCAGATAATCACCATGGTATGATCTCTCACCTATTCAAACATCCTAGAATGTGAAGTCAAGTGGGCCTTAGAAAGCATCACTACGAACAAAGCTAGTGGAGGTGATGGAATTCCAGTTGAGCTATTTCAAATCCTAAAAGATGATGCTGTGAAAGTGCTGCACTCAATATGCCAGCAAATTTGGAAAACTCAGCAGTGGCCACAGGACTGGAAAAGGTCAGTTTTCATTCCAATCCCAAAGAAAGGCAATGCCAAAGAATGTTCAAACTACAGCACAATTGCAGTCATCTCACACACTAGCAAAGTAACGCTCAAAATTCTCCAAGCCAGGCTTCGACAGTTTGTGAACTGAGAACTTCCAGATGTTCAAGCTGGATTTAGAAAGGGTGGAGGAACCAGAGATCAAATTGCCAACATCCGCTGGATCACTGAAAAAGCAAGAAAGTTCCAGAAAAACATCTACTTCTGCTTTATTGACTATTTATTCTGTTCTTCTTTATTGACTACTGCAAATGGTGAGTGCATCCATGAAATTAAAGGACACTTGCTCCTTGGAAGGAAAGCTGTGACAAACCTAGAAAGCGTATTAAAAAGCAGAGGCATCACATTGCTGACAAATGTCCATATAGTCAAAGCTGTGGTTTTTCCAGTGATGATGTATGAATGTAAAAGTTGGGCCATAAAGAAGGCTAAGTGTCCAAGAATTGATGCCTTCGAACTGTGGTGCTGGAGATGACTGTTGAGGGTCCCTTGGACAGCAAGGAGATCAGACCAGTCATTCCTAAAGGAAATCAACTCTAAAGGAAATTACCTGCTATAGTAAGTATATTTAGTAAAGTATACACTTCCAGGTCTATGTACTTAGAGTCTTTCTACATTACATGATTATTGATATGTTTTAATGCCATTGTTTGAATCATTCATTGGAAGGAGGGATGCTGAAACTGAAGCTCTAATACTTTTGCCACCTAGTGTTAAGAACTGATTCATTGGAAAAATCCCTGATACTGGGAAAGATTGAGGGCAGGAGAAGAAGGGGGTGACAGAGGATGAGATGATTGGATGGCATCACCAATGCAATGGATATGACTTTGAGCAAACTCCAGGAGATGGTGAAGGACAAGGAAGCCTGGCATGCTGCAGTCCATAGAGCTGCAGAGTCAGACATGACTGAACACTAACAACAAAACACCCTTAAGTGTTATTCTGATGGACCGGAAATAGCATCCATAGTCCCTATTACCACAACCTATAAAACGCTACATGTTTGGAATCCTGTTTCATCTCCATTCTCATTTCATACCATTCTGCCCTATGCACGCCACGGCCCAGGTCCACTGGCCTTCTTGGTTTTTTTTCGGTAGCACTTTCTTTCTTGCATTTGTCGTAAGTTTGCTGATTGCTTGACCGGGAATGCTCTTCCTTCTACAAGGTCAGTCTTCAGAGCTGCCTTTCCTTACTTATCTGAAGTAATTCCGCCCGCCCACCCTGCCCCGCCACCTCTCGCCACTACATTTTTTCTAATCATAGCATCCTGATTGCTTCCTCTATAACACCATGTCACTTCATTGTTTATCTCTTTATTTATTCACTTCCTCTCCCCCTCCCCCTGCTAGAGTAAAATCCCCTGAGTGCACCAGACAGTCTTGTTCACTGCTATGTCTTTCAAATAAGGTACAAAATGAGTGCTCAGTAAATGAATTTGCCCACCACTAGGTGATGAGATGAGAGATTCTTGCTAATTGCAGTTTTTTCTTCAACTGTAGATGAGGAAAGGTCTTCATCAGGGAAGGGGGGCATGGTGTGATGAGAGAGAAAACATGAAATATTAATAATTGCTCAGGAAGTTGCCAAGCAGACTGACTAGAGAAGCATAGGCAGGTTGGAAGGCTGCACCAAGCCCGTCAAGGAATGTGGTAATGAAATCAGAGTCATCGGCTCAGGTGTCTGATGTTCTTAGCAGTTCAGCTTTACAGGCAACTGATGAAGAGAAATACAGAATTGAATTCACAAAGGTTTTACAGGGCATGTACCACAATACTGTAGAAAGGGGGAGGGGGCAGGGAGTTGAGGATGTGATTATTTAAGCTTGGCAAAGTATCAAACACATGACCTGCTTAAAGTAAGTATATTTAGTAAAGTATACACTTCCAGGTCTATCTACTTAGAGTCTTTCTACATTACATGATTATTGATATGTCTTAATGCCATTGTTTGAATCATTCAGATTGTTATGAACTAAAGTTCAGGCTTATTTTCTGAAGCCTTTTGATTTCGGTTTTTGGAAAGTCAACTCTATCCTCTCTCCTCTGCCCCCCGGAACTAATGAGTGAGCATGCAAGAGGTTCTGTAAGCAAAAGTAAAAAGTGTAGACTTTGTTATGATTGGTGCTATGTTTAGATATTCTGTGAATTGTGTCATGTCAGCATCCTGCTCGTGGAGTAGGCTATATAAACAGTGGGTGTTGGGCGGTTCATTGAATGAGCAGCCTTCCTTCACGCTTTACAGACTTAACCACTGTGATTCTCCAGATTTCTGAGTGTTTATTTCATAGTTAAAACAAAAAAAAAAAAGACTCTAAAAACACCTGGCCAGTTAAATTTTTATTGTAGATCACTTCATTTAAACTGCAGTATGCTTTAGTCACTCAGCCATATCCAACTCTTTGCGACCCCATAGCTCACCAGGCTCCTCTGTCTGTGGGGTTTTTCAGGCAAGAATACTGGAGTGGTTTCAGTGGACATATAAATTTTTAAATGAAAAAAAGAAATACATTGAAAACAGAATTTTGAAGGAAAAGCTGCAGAAATCTGTCTGCAGTAATTTGTTTCGGCTATGGTTGTAAAAGTACAACAGGAATGGGAATAACTTTGTTCTAATTGATGTTCAAAGGATTCAAATAATAGCATAGCTGAATGCACAGTATGCCATTGTGAAAATATTATATATACCAAGTTTTAAGTTAAAAGAAATTATTTTTGAATTTGATTTTAAATACCATTATAACTTTGTATTTGTAACATTATTTTTAAAATTATAGAGGAGTATCATACCATAATTTTGAGTATCCAGAGTGAAATGAGAAAAAGATTAAGAAAAGAGACAGGGGCCCACAGATTATGCAGGGAAGGATTGTTTTTTGGGAGGTGTGAGGTACGCTTTATACAATGAGAGAACAGAAACTGCAGAAGGTAGAAATTAGTAGGAAATAATTAATCTTTAGAGAAAACAGGCTCAAACAGTTGTTTAGACTACATGGTAACACTGGTAACAACAGTTTTAGGGGTATGAGTGTTACTGATTGTAAAGCCTTAAAAGTACAGACACAAATAATAAATACAGGGAAAAATAATGTTTTTTGCCTTTCACTGGGCAAGAATTTCTGCCTTCCCAGGAACTCAGGACCTTCTTCATGGGACTGATCAGTAGAGTTCTAGGCCTATGATTCCTCCTAACTGTGTCCTCTGCCCAAAAGCAAAAATAGCATGAGAGGGGTGGGGGGTTTGGTAGGAGGCATGGGCAAGAGCCAAGGTTAGTTTTTTATGGAAAGGACTGCATGAAAAATACCACCTTTTACGCATTCAGAAGCCATGGCCACAGTGGCACATAGCTGCCTTCCTGGGATCCCTGAAAAGTGGACCTTAGGGAGAGAAAGAGGAGCTTGTGTCTCTAATTTGGGGAAATTAAAAATACTTGTTTGTTTTTTTTCTCTTTATCTGAAAATTTATTATTATTTAACAGTATGCTTTTTGGTTATCTGTTTTAATTACAGCAGTGTGTACATGTCAATCTCAAACTCCTGTTCTATCCCTCCCCCCATTCTTACCCTCTGGCAACCACAAGTTCATTCTCCTCAAGCGATCTTGCTGCACAGGGGAGTCTAAGGCTTGTCTGGACTGCTGTTATAGTAGATTTTCGTGACAGAGGAAGGAATCGCTGCAGCAGAGGCAGGGAGGTGATAGGGTGACCTGGGCTTTTCTCTGTTCTCTTGATTTTCTCCGCAGTGCACAGGAGACAAGTATACACAGGGTTCAAAGACCCAGTGTTTGGGCAGTGGTCAGGTGCTCAGGTCACAGTACAGTGAGATGGGTGGTGGTCCTGGTGGAAAAGCAGATCCTAGGGGTCTTCAGCCTGAGGTTTTGATTTGGTGGACTGTCTGCATGGTAGTAAGAAAAAAAGATGGTTCAGATCAAGGTATTTACACATCGCACCAGGAGAAACACTGAGAGAGGCAACCAGTTTTCACGTATGGCTCTTCCTGGACCTCTTCATACTTTTCTTATTTGATTGTGGCAAACCTTGAGACGCTACCCTCACTGTTAGGTAAGTGTATGCAAGAGCAGGCATTTATGGTGAGACAGAGAGCAGGAGGCCAACCTTGACTGTAATTGTGAAGAGAGAGAAGATTAAATGTACTCAGAACCCAGGAATAGGTTCCATTTTTACCCAAATGAGACAAAATATAACAGTAGCCATTAATGATGAAGGATCTGCTGTGAGCTGACATATTATGCTAGCTACTTCCCATGTATATGTAACAATTATATAGCAAACCTATAGTGTCAATTTTATAATCTACATTTTATAGAAGAAGGAACTGAGCAGACCTAAACATGGTTAAATTAAAAAACAAATTACCCCAAGGTCAGGTACCTAGGACTCAAATCAAAGTCTGTTTAACTTGAAAGCCCCATGATCTTTTTTCTTTCTTTATCAATATTTCTTAACTCATACAAAAAATTCATTAATATAGTCTAATACAACCTACAGACTGGGAGCAAACATTTGCAAATGCTGTGACCGATAAGGGATTAGTCTCTGAAATTTACAGTTAATGACTCTGTTATACTCTGGCTTCTTCCCTGGTTTGAAATCATGTCTGAACTTTTAGAGATCCGAGAGTGTGGTTTATGACGGAGGCAAAATAATCAATGACTAACTACTTATTGAATTTTGCTTCCCAGCCATTGTAATAGAGAAAAGTGTTTCTCAACACATTTTCTTCATGTAGTTAGTTCTTCATGTATGGTTAGTTTTTCTTCAGTAGTAAGTTGTTCACTGAATTAAACTTAGTCCACTTATACTTAAGGAGATATAGACTTTGTAAAATTGGAAGTCATTTAACAGTCATTTAATTAAAATGAAAGTAACTCTTATAATTGCAGATCTATTAGTTTGAACCTGTGATCCTCTAAGACGACTAATAAGCAAGACCATTACCTGTTGGAAACAAGCTGTTACATTCTAGGTTGGAAATTAGACATTGTTTTCTTTGGCATTGTTTAAGTTAATTTATTTGCACTGCCATCTTGTGTTTGAAGGTAATAATGTGTAAGTCCTAAGCTTAGCCTATTTAATTCCATAAAAAGTTTAACCATCCATTATTATACCTTTGCTGAAGAATACATTATCACAAATATTTGTAATGAAAACAATGAGGATTTTTTCCCTAAAATAATTTTAAACTAATTTAGTCATGTCTGATTTTTAGAAAGAATGCATTAGAAATAAACCTATACCTTAATTGAGAACTCATTTCTTCTCCATTTTAATTATAGATAATTCTATTATTAGATGTACCAGTTGCATATTAAACAGTCTTTTAATCCGTAATTTATATTATAGAAGTAATAAATACATGGAAGCTTAAAAATGTTTAACAGAATCCCAAAGAGGTTTCCAAGCAAGTTTCATCTTGATTTTTTTAGTTTTATCATCAGCAATGGATTTGCATTATATCTCATATAATGAAAATAATCTTCCTTATTATTTCAGATTTTAAGAAGGATTTCAGATTTTAGAAGAGTTAGAAGTCAAACTAAATCATAATAATATTTCCTTCTTGAGAAGTCTCAGAATTATGGGTGCGTATTCTAACAGGTGCAGAATAACTATTGTGATAGTGGTGAAATATTTCATTTGATTTATTCCACTTTGTCTCTTCGAACCTGTGTCCAAAAGTAGTTTGAAGAATATGTAGCTTTGCCACTTGTCTCTGTACCCCTGATCAACAGCTTGCTTAGTGTGTATGTTTTTAAACTTCATAGAAATGGAATCATGCTATATGTTTACTTCTGTAATTTTCTTCTTTCTCTTATATGTGCTGTGCTTGGTTACTTGCTTTTCTATGTAAATTTTAGAAAAGCTTCTGAAGTTCTACTACAAAAATCATATTTAGAGTTGTTGATGGTACTATATTGAGTCTGCAAGACAGAGAATTGACATCTTTATGACACTGAATTTTTCTTGCTACGACTTGAATATCTCTCCATTTATGCCGGTCTTTAGTACATTTTTTTTTTTTTTTAGTTTTATAACACTTATCTTTGTTGTTTTGTCATGCAGTGCTGTGTACAGAACATTTCTTGCCGTTTTAGTACTTTATAGAGGGCAACTTTTTTTTTTTTTAGTGAAGTAATATATTTAGTTGATGCTTACATGTTGGTTTAGTTTCTAGAATGTCTTTGTTGGCAGGGAGAAATGATAACTTAAGATTGTATTATTAAGAAAAGTAGATGATTTTCACTATGCTATCTAATTTAGAAAAATATAGATCACTTAGCAGTGATTTGTTGGGAATTTTAACATCGCTTATGCAAACAAACAATTTCAGGATAATAATATAAATGTTTTATTAGATGTTTATATAAAATGTCATGGGAACATAAAAAAGGAAGTGACTAATTCAGTGTTTGGACACAGGTATTTTATATGGTGAAAGGACCTGCCAGCTATTCAAAATGGCCCATTTCTGCTGACCAAAGTCAGAATACTATAGATACTTCTGTGAAAACTTGAGAAAAGAGAAGATTAAGAATGTAATCTTGTTCAGTTCAGTCACTCAGTCATGTCTGACTCTTTGTGACCCCATGGACTGCAGCACACCAGGCTTCCCTGTCCATCACTAAATCTTGGAGCTTGCTCAAACTCATGTTCTTTGAGATGGTGATACCATCCAACCATCTCATCCTCTGTTGTCTCCTTCTCCTCCTGCCTTCAATCTTACCCAGCATCAGGGTCTTTTCCAATTAGTCAGTTCTTTCACATCAGGTAGCCAAAGTACTGGAATTTCAGCTTCAGCATCAGTCCCTCCAATGAATATTCAGGACTGATTGCCTTGGATTGACTGGTTTGATCGCCTTGCAGTCCAAGGGATTTTCAAGAGTCTTCTTGTTATCTTGTACCTTGAAGATTAAATTTTGGAGCCAAAAATAATTGAATAAATTGGATTGAACTAACAAAAGCTTTGTTTTCTTATTTGAGTTTGCAGGGGAAAAAGATTTTTTAATGTATAATTTTTATTTAAGTATATTTGAGGCTGTTTTGTAATTTTCCAGTGCTTCTTTCAGAAAAGATGGTCCTTGCTACTCACCACTTTTCCTGTTCCTTCTGGGTGCTGTTAGTACTGTGGCATTCTTATAGGTTGCCACAGGCTGAGTAGCAACAAATTAGTGTATTTTTTAAAAGCAGTTGGATATTATGAAAATATTTAAGGTCTCAAATCAGTAGTCTTTTTTTTTTTTTGACCCATGCCATGCAGTGTGCATGATCCTGGTTCCCTGACCAGGAACTGAACCTGTGTTCCCTGCAGTAGAAGCACAGAGACTTAACCAGTGGACCACCAGGGAAGTTCCAGAGCAGTGCGTTATTCAGTGAAATTATATCCACATCAATGTGCCAGATTCCAGTCAGTGTTACCAAATTAAGTAAAATTCTTTGAATTAAAAGTGCATGGCAATGTCATGTTTTGTTCCAGACATCTGTGGGTATTTCATGGACTGAAACTTGGGAAATCGTGAAAAGGAAAATTGCTCATTTTGTAGTGTAATGAGGTCACAAAGGAATCCTATAGTAATTTTATTTTTCACTGAATGTAAATGAGCAGTTCATTCTATTGAGTTTTAATTCACCTAGGGTTTATTGCACACCTAGTATGTGAAATGCCAAGGGCAAGTTAACAGTTGCTCTAAAGAATATGAAGATTGGTTAAGACAGTCCTTTTCACTGTCTTACTAATGAGTAGAATGAGGAAATATAACTACAGTGCAAGGCAGAACTTGGAAGGCATGGTGAGAAAAATACAAATAGGATACCATGGAGATTTCAGGGGAATACTATCTCATACTATTGCAAACTGGAACAAGAATCTTGGGGAAAGATAGATTTTGAAAGATAGGTACAATTTGGGCAGCTATAAATGGGTGAGGGTTGTTGGGTTTCTCAGGAGAAAGAAATGATATGGGGAAAAGGCTGGGTGAGTTTGATGACCAGCAGAGAGTCTGATGTTACCAAATCACAGGGATCAAAGAGAAAAACTGGGAGAAGCAAGTTTGACCAGATATTCTGAGGCCCCATAGGGGAGGCTGTGCTTAGGAGTCCAGTGAAGTATTAAAACAGTCAAGTGACAGAAGCATTTCCCAAGTCTTTGCCCACACACCATAGCCCCCTTTCCGTTGCCGTTTCTAATCCCTCTAGCCATTTTTCTCTATCTATCCCAGCCAACGTTATACACCATCTCTTTCTTTCTTTCCTATACCTTCTTCCCCAGCTGTCAGAATCAGCTCAAAAGTCATCATCTCAGGGAGCACTCTGAAACCCTACAGTTGGAATTAATCATCACTTCCTCTGTTCCCACAGTGATTGTCTTACCGCCTCATTATAGCACTTACTGCATTCTGTCTTGTATTATGGATATTTCCATCTCTGTCTCCCTTCATCAGACTGTAGTGGGCTTCCTATCACAATAGACCCAGTAGAGTGCCTTGAATATATGTTTGTAGAATGAAAGAATGAATAAGGCATCCTTGTTTACAAAAGTTTTTATCTTTAATATGTATAAAGAGATAGGTGTAGTAAAGACCAAAGTGGTGGAAAGTCTAAAAGACTTAAATGATCAGATGAAGAAATTGTTTGGAGAAGTATAAAATATGTGCTCTGTCTCAGTTCAAGAATATTGACCACAATTTGGCTCTGCTAACCCTTTGCCTGAGCAAAAACCACAGCCCTTCTTCCACACCCATACCCTGCGCCAAACCACAGCCTCACTGCTCCAACTTTCCTAACCCGCCTGTGAATGTGCTGCCTGTTACAAGATGGAGCAGATACAATGAGGCTAGAACAAGAAAGAACACCTGAAAACAAGGGAAATGGATTTTCCCTCTGATTTATTTACTTTTCTCCTTGAAAGTTCACTTTCATGGTTATAAGTATTTTTAAATGGCTTTTCAAACATTAGCAGAGTCCTTCAAACTCCTATGTGGATCAAAATTGGACTTAAAATGTTTTATGCACAATTGTGTTGGTTCCTATACTTTCCACCCATGACGGATTTTAGATCACTAGTCAGGATGATGTATTTGCACTTTTTCTTTATGCCTTTCAAATTGGCATTTTTTTCCAAAAAATATTCAATCTACATGCACATGTTTTTGTTGATAATGATTTATATATTTAGAAGCCCAGTTCCTATCAGTAAAATAAGTGGTTGGAGTAGAAGATTTCCAAGTTTTTTCAGCATTTTAAAATGAGTCAATTACTTGTGTGACTATAGGAATTAATTTTTGTCCAAGGGCCAATGCCTATGGAATCATATGGTTTTGGTTTTAGAGTACTTACCACTAGATGGCAGTAAGAAAAATTGTTCTTAGCAATGAGAAGTGCTTATCAATTTTTAATTTTACTTTAAAAGAGAAATTTGTTTGGTCCAAAGTTTCAGGTGTCTTTTTATAAGTTATGGAAACATAGTCAGGCCTTGGTATGTTGTTTCTGGGACTTGTGCTTATTTCATCCTGGAATAAAACTCTGTGTCCCTTCAGAGCAATTTGCATTAGGGAATTATGAGAGAAAAAAAAAACAGACATAAGTTAATGATAAAAAGTATGATATGGTAAGTGTAGAAACTTTGGAAATACAGGTAGTATAAAGAAGAAATTTTAAATCACTCCCTGAAATACGTTATGGTAATAACTGTCATGTTTCTTCCTAGTATTTTTTTGAATATAAAATCTGTACCTCATTGAATATACAGTTTTTACACCTTGCTTTACAGATTAATGTCATGATGTCTTTTCTGTGTCATTAAATATCTTTTTTACAGTGTGATTCATGCTGTTGGATAAACCATGATGAATTTCAACCAGTACAGTGCTGTGGGGTACTTTGGTTGCTTCTAGTTTTTCACTGTAAAAAGTAATACTGCCATGAACCTGAATTTTTCCTTAGGATATATTCTTGGAAATCGAGTTACTGGGTAGAGGGATATGAATTTTAATGCTTTGGGTACATATCATCAGATGGCTTCCCAGAAAATCTTTACAAATTTCTGCTCCTAGCAGCAATGGAGTACCCCTCTCACCATATCCTTGCCAACACTGAGTATAGAGTTGTTTTTTTTATTATTTAAAACAAAAAAAAAGCAGGAGGTAGTAGGGGAAACTAATCTTTATAGCAATTGATTTTTTAAAAATCAGTTTCTAACCATATCATTTTGGGAATTTAGGCCAGGACAGATCTGCCAATTAAGTTATTTTTGTGTTTCCAAGACCGTGTTACAGTCAGCTTGTATAATGCAGTTGTTGTGATACTATCTAGGGAACTGTTTATGGCTGTTTTAAATACTGCTTGGTAATTATTTACAGTACCTGATTGCACCCTCTGAATCTATTGAATGTCCTAGATTTTTTTTTTTAACTTTCATTGGCTCAGTCTCCAGAGTAGACTCATGCAGTTTGGGGGAGCTAGCCTCCATGCATTCCATGCACTCCAACGCCCAGCATGTCAGTCCCTCTGGGCAGCTGGGATTAAAGAGGAAAGCCTTTACATAGTTTTCCTTAGGACCTGCAGTCTTAGCTGACCCTTAACTGTTGCTGCCTTGAAACTGGTTTTCTTCTATTGTATATGCACTATGTTACTTTCTATCCCAGCTGGGTCTGTAGTAATTCATGGTTTAATTTTTAAGAGTCAACCATGTGAATTATGATGGTAGCCACCAGTTTCTTGTTCAGTCGCTCAGTCACGTCCAATTCTTAGGGACCCCGAAGCACACCAGGCTTCTCTGTCCTTCACCATCTCCCAGACCATACTCAAACTCATGTGCACTGAGTCAGTGATGCTATCCAGCCATCTCATCCTCTGTCATTCCCTTCTCCTCCTGCCTTCAATCTTTCCCAGCATCACGGTCTTTTCAAATGAGTTGGCTCTTCCCATCAGGTGGCCAAAGTATTGGACCTTCAGCATAAGTCCTTCCAATGAATACTTAGGACTGATTTCCTTTAGGATTGACTGGTTGGATCTCCTTGTAGTCCAAGGGAATCTCAAGAGTCTTCTCCAACACCACAGTTCAAAAGCATCAATTCTTTGGTGCTCTGCCTTCTTTATGGTCCAACTTTCATATCCATACATGAATACTGGAAAAACCATAGTTTTGACTATAAGCACCTTTGTTGGCAAAGTAATGTCTCTGCTTTTTAATATGCTATCTGGGTTGGCCACAGCTTTTCTTCCAAGGAGCAAGCGTCTTTTAATTTCATGGCAGCAGTCACTGTCTGCAGTGATTTTGGAGCCCCAGAAAATAATAAGGTCAGTCACTGTTTCCATGTCTATTTGCCATGAGTGATAGGACAGGGTGCCATGACCTTTCTGGCTTCCCAGAAAATCTTTACAAATTTCTGCTCCCAGCAGCAATGGAGTACCCCTCTCACCATATCCTTGCCAACACTGAGTATAGAGTTGGTTTTTTTTATTATTTAAAACAAAAAAAAAGCAGGAGGTAGTAGGGGAAACTAATCTTTATAGCAATTGATTTTTGAAACTTTGCTTAATTGAGTTTTATTAAAAACTGAATTTATGGGATTTTAAGTGAGATGCCATACTTAGAGAACATAGCCCAGTGCTTCATTTATGGTAAGCACTCATAAAAACTTTGTTATCTTTGCTAGAAACCCTCAAGAAGCAACACTTGAGCAGGTAATTGGACTAGAAGAGCCCCCAGGTCTCCTGCATTGCAGGCAGACACTTTAACCTCTTAGCCACCAGGGCAGACCCCATCAGAGGGACTAGAACATATCAAAACTTTAAGGGACCAAAGAGCCTTCAGGTCTCCAAACAAGCTAAGGGGGCAAAATCAGTCCCAGACAGGGGCTGCAAAACCAGTGGGGCCAGGTTTCATCTTTTAGGGAGAGGTTTGAGCTTCACCCTAAGAGTTATTGGGAGTCTTAAGCTGAATGGTGACTTCCCTGTTGACTCAGTCAGTAAAGAATCTACCTGCAAGGCTGGAGACTCAAGTTCGATCCCTGGGTTGGGAAGATCCCCTGCAAAGGAAGTGGCAACCCACTCCAGTATTCTTGCCTGGGAAATTGCATGGACAGAGGAGCCTCCAGGCTGTAGTTCATGGTGTCGCAGAGAGTCGGACCCCACTAAGGGACTAAACTACCGCCAAGCTGAATGTTGTTTTTCAGTTCACTAAGTCATGTCTGACTCTTTTGCAACCCCATGGACTGTAACCCTCCAGGTTCGTCTGTCCACGGGATTTCCCAGGCAAGAATACTGGAGTATGTTGTCATTTCCTTCTCCAGGGGGTCTTCCAGACCCAGGGGTCGAATCCACATCTCCTGCATCTCTCTCCTGCATTGGCAGGTGGGTTCTTTACCACTGAGCCTCCAGGGAATCCAGTCAGATTTGCATTGTTTAACTATTCCAGCTGCTTCAAGGAGAACCCATACAGGGACATTCCTTATAAGGTTTTACCTTAAAGTAGGTAACCAGTCTTGGGCATGTTTCTTTCAATGTGTCTCAGTATCCTCATTGGTAACACATTCAGTAATAGCACTTACCCCATAGGCTGTGGAGATTAAATGAGTTGCTCTCTGTAAATTGTTAGTACAGCTCGCAGAATATAAATGCTTTAAATGTTTGCTAAATAGAATGCCAGTCTGGTAACAGAAAGTTAAGCACTTCCAGTGCTGTTTTCCTTCCATCTAGCATCAAACTAATCTTCTCTGTGAGAAACCCAGCCTGCTCCTGATTCTGAGCCTTTTGCAGCCTACTTTCCTAATAAGGAAACTGAGTTTTCTCTCTCCCCCTGCCTGGTCTGATGTGGGCACCTCCACATGGGTGCAGCATATGGTTAGCCAAGCCTGGCTGGACTTTGCCTTCACCAGAACACCTACACTGCACTCCCCACAGGGAGTCAGGTCCCACCTGCTGAAGGCACCATGTGTGCCCCTTGCTGTGGTTAACTAAGAATCCACCAGTAAACACCTCCCCTCGAAGAATGGCACATTGACGGTAATTTGCCTCCCCTGGCTCTGCCAACCTAACCACAACTGCTTGATCTCACCCAGAATGCATTTAGTGTTTGAAAATAACTGGGAGGTGAATTCTCCTGGGGCTGTTGTCAGCTCCTGTTTGCTTGCTGTATTTATAAAGGATAGCTTTGAACTGAAAGGAAAAAAAAGGCCAATACTTGGCAAGTACCTTCCATCCAGACTTTTCTTCACTCTAGACGGAACCTTTTCATTGTCTTATGCCTTATTAAAAAGTTCACTTTAACTCTGTAAATTTCCTGTTTTTCTCCCTCCCCAGTGGTTTCATTTTTTGTGCGTCATATTATACATGTGGCTGAGTCTTTTTTTTTCAATCATTAATATCTTCTACTAAGTAGTAGTATTTCAAAGTTACTTAGTTAGCTTGCTATGAACTCTTCTAATCTGAAGACAGTAGGTTGGCTTTCAGGTAGGAACAGCAGAGAAAGTTGCTCAGTCATGCCCGACTCTTTGTGACCCCATAACCTATACAGTCCATGGAATTCTCCAGGCCAGAATACTGGAGTGGGCAGCCTTTCCCTTCTCCAGGGGATCTTCCCAACCCAGGGATCGAACCCAGGTCTCCTGCATAACAGGCGGGTTCTTTACCAGCTGGCTCTTTCAGCAGATTTCAACCTATACTTTTTATTTTGTATTGGGGTATAGCCAATTAACAATGTTGTAATAGTTTCAGGTAAACAGCAAAGGGACTCAGCCATACATATTCATGTATCCATTCTCCCCTAAACCCCCCTCCCATCCAGGCTGCCACATAACATTGAACAGAGTTCCCTGTGCTAGCCAATAGGTCCTTGTTGGTTATCCATTTTATCCATAAACAGTAGTATGTACATGTTCATCCCAGACTCCCAAACTATCCCTTTCCCCTGACAGCTATAAATTCACTCTCTTAAGTCTGTGAGTGTGTTTCTGTTTTGTAAGTAAGATCATTTGCAGCAACATGGATGGGCCTAGAGAGTGTCATACTGAGTGAAGTAAGTCAGAGAAGGAGAAATATTGTTTGACATCCCTTATATGTAATCTAAAAAGAAATTATACAAATGAACTTACTGCCTGGAGTTCTGTTTTGAGGAAACTGACGCAAGTCAGAGCTCACAGGGAGAAAGTACCATGATCTACATAAAAGGGTGCCCACCAGACTAGGGGTGAGTTTTCCCCAGGGAGGAATTGTGATGGGGAAAAGAGATGGCACAGAGGTCTTCCTTGATGTTTCTAATGCTCTATTAAGTTCCATGGTGGAGGAATTGTTGTATTATTTTGTATCTTTTTAAATATGTAAAATGGTTTGTGATAGAATTGACATGATGAGTTAGTGATATGTGCCCTTTGTGTTAACTGGCAAAGCAGAAAGAAGAAAAATACATAAACCCATACTAGCGCCATCCCAGAGACTTAACATTTGGTGATATTTTCTTTCATTGTTTTTTTTTGTTCCTATGTCTGGATTATTTTTATAGTGATGAGCTCATTTCTATATATACAGTTTTGCATCTTCCTTTCTTCATTTAATATTATAACCATTTAAAATGCTGTCATATGTTCTTTATAAGCATTTAATGGCTTACAATGAGCCACAGTATTGAGGGTATCACAGATTAATAATTCCCTCCTGTTAGACATTTTTTTTGCTATAAAAAATAACACTGTGGTAAACATCTTTGCACATAATCCACATTGTCATATTTTGATTTATTTCCTTAAATGTATGCCAGATACATTAAAAGTCCTGAATGCTTTTAAAACCTTTAATATACATTCTCAAGTTGTTTTCTATAAAGTAACTAACCTATAAGGTGTCTAAATGTTACCACTTATAACATGTCTACATGTTACAAATGTCTAGGCAAACATAGCCCTATCAGTCCAAGCTTAGGGGTGGGTTATGGGCTGTGTTATACTCGCTCACACTCTGTGGGTGCCTTTGTCTGATTCACAGTAGCACTGATATGTGATTCCATTTGAATTTTTCCAATAGCTCACAGAGAACACCTGTTTCAGAGAACCCAGATTAGCCTTAGGTATTCATGTCTGTAAAAACTTTAATTCACTTAGTGGAAAATAGTTTGTTGATGTATAAATTTGCCCTTTTTGATTATGAGTCTAAACATTTATCCATGTGTTTCTTGGGCATTAGTATTTTATCTTAGGAATTATCTGTTCCTATGCTTTTTTAATGCTCTTAATATTTTTCATATGGTATTTTGTAAGGTCTGTCTAGCCAAAGCTATGGTTTTTCCAGTAGTCATGTATGGATGTGAGAGTTGGACTTTAAAGAAAGCTGAGCGCTGAAGAGTTGATGGTTTTCAACTGTAGTGTTGGAGAAGACTCTTGAGAGTCCCTTGGACTGCAAGGAAATCCAACCAGTCCATCCTAAAGGAGATCAGTCCTGGGTGTTCATTGGAAGGACTGATGTAGAAGCTGAAACTCCAATACTTTGGCCACCTGATGCGAAGAACTGACTCATTTGAAAAGACCCTGATGCTGGGAAAGATTGAGGGCAGGAGGAGAAGGGGACGACAGAGGATGAGATGGCTGGATGGTATCACCAACTCAATGGACATGGGTTTGGGTGGACTCTGGGAGTTGGTGATGGACAGGGAGGCCTGGCGTGCTGTGGTTCATGGTGTCGCAAACAGTCAGACACGACTGAGCGACTGAACTGAACACTAAATTTGATTCTGTATTGGTGTGTATAGTTGCTTCAGTCGTGTCCGACTCTGTAGCCCGCCAGGCTCCTCTGTCTATGGGATTCTCCAGGCAAGAATACTGGAGTGGGCTGACATGCTCTCCTCCAGGGGATCTTCCTGACCCAGGGATCGAACCCATGTCTCTCACATCTCCTGCGTTGGCGGGTGGGTTCTTTACCGCTAGTGCCGCCTGGGAAGTCCAAATTTGATTACATATGCAGTATTATTTGTTGTTAATATTCTTAGTTTGTGCATATTCACTGGGAAGCACAAAGTGTGTTTTTTTTGAGGGGGAGCTGTTTTGTTGTAATTTAGAGCAATTGTTGATTTGCTCCCTTGACTTTAAGTTTATAAAGTTCTTCCCCATTCAGACATGTGAAAAGTACTTCTGTTTTCTTCTTGCTTATTATTTTATTTCAGTTTTACATTGATTTCTTTGATTTATAGTAAATTCAAGTATATTTTGATAAGTAACATAAGGTGAGAATATAATTTTTTCAAGTAGTTTTCCTAGTACCATTTATTGCATAATCTTTCCTTTCCCTAGTGATTTGTGATGTGTTCCTTGTCAGGTATTAAATAATCATCTCTACTCTGATAAGAATGTTTTTACTGAGTTTAAAACCAGTAACGATCACATTTTTAGTGTAGTTAGAGCCTTGTTCATTAGTTTTACATATTTCACTATTAATGTTTTTTTAATTTACTTAATGTAATAATTTTATCACTAACTTATTTCCTCTTTATATCTGAATCAAAGTGAACTGGGTATTTGGAAAAATTATGATTATTCATTTCATTGAGACCACTCCATTTACAAATGACCCAGCTTCTTGGCATTATACATAATAGGCACTTATTTCACTTTTAAGACCTTTTTCTCTTTCTGTTTATGTTTTTTAGAGGTTGTTATCTCATATAGTTTCCACATCCAGATTTGATATAAAAGAAGTTGGTCTTTTTAATCAAGTTCTTGGGTATGCACCCACAGACTACTATCCTGGTTTACTTAAAAATGTGAGTATTTTTAATTTATTAGTATTGAAATTTTCATTGCTTAATGTACCATCTGCAAAAAAGGTAAATGGAAATATTTCACTCCTCCAGGAGAGATGTTTAACTTTTCTATGTTTATCTCTTCTTACCTTGGGTGGACTTATGGCCATGTAAGGAAAAAATGTGAGATGAGAGATTATGAGAAGAAGAAGGAAACCAGGAGAGGTTATTCTAAATCAACCAACCTCTCTGTCCCTTAACACATCTCATTTATTCTCTCAAAGATTTCTAGGAGAAGAGACTTCCTTAACCAATATAAACACAGTCTTTTACTGTTGGACAAATTTCATATTTAAAAATAACCTGATGGGAATTTTATGTTAAGGCAAAATATTCAATAAATAACAACCTTCTATATATTTACATCTTAGTATTAAAGCTGTGATTTCTTCTGCCTTAAATTTTAGCCAAATTCAAGGAACAATTTATGGTCTTAGCCCAGCTCTTTTAAAAAATGTTTGGGATTTTAATGTTTGAATACTGTTCTAGTCTTTTGGAAGCTGTATACATGAACAGCATTTTAAAAAATTAATAAGTTAAGAAAGAAAAAAGTAAACTAACTCTAACATGGTTTTATTTTTAATAGGTTTGGTTTTAATTTGGGGGAAATTAATGACTTGTCTAGTATTCATTTGCTTAAATATTTAGGAATACAGAGTAACAGACATTAAACATAAAACCCAGATTATTAGTAAATGTGATTTGGCACTGCTTTCTTTTTGTTTTGAAAAAGTAAGGCAAGGAGAGGATTGGTGGAGGAAGAGAGTGGGGAATCTCAACGGAAATATCACTCACACCAAGAAAAATAGAACTGATGTAATCCTGTTTGCAGCGTGAGTTAACCTGCAACTGATTTTGTTTTACAGATGGTTTTATCATTAGTGTCTGAACTCCGAGAGAATCATCTTAATGGATTTAACAGTCAAAGTCGGTAGGTGTTAAACTAAACATCCCCCTTCTCAAGTTTCAAAATGTATCAGTTTGTTATGAAAGAAAAGTTTTATAATTCTTAGGTAATGCATGTTCATAATTATGGTTATATTCTATGTAGAGAGATTATTTTCAGGGGGATACATGGCAAATTGGCAATTTTTACAGATTTTCTTTTTTTAATCACTATTCTCTCAACTCTCAAGTCGTTAAGTAGATCAAACAATGTCTCTTGGGTACCAATTGAGTAAAACTGATACCCACATATGCAGTATGCAACAGAAAAGAAAGAATGCATGGCTCAGTGTGAGGCTGTATCATTCACACACACAGTTACACAATCAAAATTATTTACAAGGCAGCAGATATTTGGTGTGCACAAATAACCTATTTTAAGAAACACAATATACCAAAATCTAGAGTAACCAAATCAAATAGATTCAGACAAATTAAAATGCAATTAATCACATTATAAAATGTTTCTTCACTAAATGAAATAATTCAAAGTTGTTTTTATTGGTGAGCATTTTTAACAAATCATTAGGAGAATCTGGGACCAAAGAAATTTGTGATTTTTTTTTTTTTTAATAAAGCTGTTGCCAATTAAAGCTCTGTCTGAAATGGTGTTTGCCCTCAGTCTTTAGGAACCATTTGTATTTAACCCCTTAAAGTAAAATATAAAACTCTTAGATGAAAACACTGGAGAAAATCTTCATGACATTAGATTTGGCAGGGATTTTTTTGAATACACTAAAATCATAAGAAACAAAGCACCAAGTAGATAAACTGGATTTCATTACAATTAATACAATACCTGGTAAGTGAGATATATCATTCAGTTGGGAATAATATATCTGATAAAAGGTTAATATTCTGACTATAAAAAAAACTCCTAAAAACAACAACAAAAGCTCAATTCAAAAATGGGTAAGAGACTTTATTAGGGACTTTATTAGAGACTTTATTAGTTGTACAAAGACATACAACTGTCCAATAAGCATATAAAACGATGCTCAAAATTACTCATTCTTATGGAAATTCAAATTAAAGTCACAGTGGGATACTACAACACACCTAAGTAGAATGGCTATAATTTAAAAAACAACAAACAGAATGGAAAATGACCTTTTGGCAAGGAGGTGGAGAAAGTAGAACCCTCACACAGTGCTGATGAGAATGTAAGTGGTAAAGCCCTAGTAGAAAACAGTATGGCAGTTCCTCAGAGAGTTCAGCGTTGAATTTCCATAAGGCCTAGCAATTACTGTAACTGCTTTGGTGAGCAGTGTGGTGGTTTACTATAAAGTTAAACATACCCTTACCGTTGAACCCGACAGTTTCACTCAAGTATTAAGTAATGACAAAGAAAAATGTAGGTATTCACAAATATTTCTATATAAATATTCATAGCTGCTTTATTTGCAGTAGTTCAGAAACAGAAACAATCTAGAGGACCATCTTCAAGTGAACACAAAAATAAATAAAAAATTATCTGTTACCATTGTTTAAAAAAATGAAAAGACAAGTCATACATTCTGAGAAAATATTGTCAAATCATACGTCTGATAAAGAGCTCATACCCAGAATATACAGAGAAGTCAGTAATAGGAAGACAGATAACTCAGTTAAAAAACTGGTAAAAGATGGGACTGTATATCACTGAAAATATATATACATATACAAATGGCTAATAAGCACACAGATGCTTGTATGTGAATGTTCATACTGGCATTATTCACAATAGACCAAAACAGAAGCAACCCAAATATCTATCAACTAATGGATGGATAAAATATGCTTTGTCCATACAATAGAATGCTATTTCTCAGTGAAAAAGGAACAGTCTTCTGATTCATGCTACAGTATGTGTTAACATCAAAAACATGCTTGGACTTCCCAGGTGGTGCAGTGGATAAGAATCCGCCTGCCAATGCAGAGAACACGGGTTCTATCCCTGGTCCAGGAAGGTTCCACATGCTTTGGAGCAACTAAGCCTGTGTGCCACAGCTGCTGAAGTCTGTGTTCTCTGGGGCCCACAATGAAGAGTAGCCCACACTATCCGCAACTAGAGAAAGCCCACATGCACCAATGAAAACCCAGTGCAGCCATAAATAAATAAATTATTAAAAACAAAACAAAACATTATGCTTAATCCAGTCATGAAAGGCTACATACTGTATGGTTCCATATTTGTAGAATGTCCAGAATAGGTAAATCATACTATAGAGACTGAAAATAGATTATTTGTTGCCTGGGAGGGTAAAGGGGTTTCCTGCAAATGAGCTCAAAAGATCTTGAGGTGATGGAAATGTCCTAAAAGTGGATGATGATGATGGTGGTTATCCAAGTCAATAATTTGTTAAAAATCTTTTGAATTCTACATTTCAAACAGGTACATTTTGTGGTATATAAAGTACACTTTAAAAAATAAGATGAAGTGCCCATAGGGTGTGTGGAAAACACTTACCATTATTTATACATCAGGTAAAGACTTTGATTTAGCCTTGAGGTGAATGGTGAATAATGGATCTTTGAAGTAATAGAATTAAAAATTACTGAAGGGGATTTAAAAAGTCAGTAGGATACAGTGTGTATTTACACTCTACACCAAACTCCCACCATAGGTAAAGTTGATGATTTCTTAAAATTCAGTAAGAGTAAATAAAAGCAATAACAAGAAGCTATTAAATAAATAGAAAAGAACAGCCAGATTTAGAAGGTATTTGCAGTTTATAAAACAGACGAAGGATTAGTGTGCAAACTATAGAAATGCTTCCTGCAAATCAATCATAAAGCAAACACTCCAGTATGGAAATGGACAAGATATATAAGCGGGTCATTACTGAAAGAAGAAAACTGAATAAATAATAAACATTTAAAAAATTCGTAAGGAGTGATGTCAGCAAGATAGCAGAATAGGAAGCATTAGTCTTGTTCCCCCACAGAAGCATCAATTTAATAGTAGTGTTTGATCCAAAGAGCCTTTGTAAGAAATTCAGAAATCAATTATGAAGTACCCCTGGCAAGCTCAAAACCAAGCATAACCATATTGAAACATGTAAGAAAGCCATTTCATATCAACCACAGTAGCCCCTCCCCTAAGCTTTTCAGGCTTGGGGGAATTGGAAGGAAAAAAATGTAGCTTGAAGCTTCTCCCTTGGGAAAGAAAGAATGGATGTGTTGGGAGACTACCTGAGGAACTGCCATCTGTCTTTCCTAACTCTGACCACTGACAGGAAATCAGCATACTTTTAATGGCTGGAGACCAAGGAGAGTTAAACAGTGCTCAGCTGCTTTTTGTAGCAACAGAGAACTGGCAGTGCCACAGGCAGAGGCTGGCTCAGGTTAACATGATTAGGACAAAGTACCCAACTCACAATTTCTCTTTTAGGGTGGGGGCTAGGGAGAAGTGTAGAATGTACATACAATGTTTCAACTTTTAAAGAGGCTGCTGCTGCTGCTGCTGCTAAGTAGCTTCAGTCGCAACGGACTCTGTGCGACCCCATAGATGGCAGCCCACCAGGTTCCCCTGTCCCTGGGATTCTCCAGGCAAGAACACTGTAGTGGGCTGCCGTTTCCTTCTCCAATGCATGAAAGTGAAAGTGAAGTCGCTCAGTCGTGTCTGACTCTTACGACCCCATGGATTGTAGCCCACCAGGCTCCTCCATCCATGGGACTCTCCAGGCAAGAGTACTGGAGTGGGTTGCCATTGCCTTCTCCTTTAAAAGGGCTACCCTGGACTACCTTAGAGATTAGTTTCTGTCTCCCCTGACTTGAGGCAGTAAGGGAAGGAGTATACTTTGGATGCCTGAGGGGCTGCAGATAACAAAAGAGCTTAGTGGCTTGTTGTCTTCAGAGAACCTGTGGTACCACAGATAAACACTAGAGGGAGAAAGAGATAAGAAACTCTTGAAAAAGAAACTGTCAGAGCTCTCTAATTGGGAAATTAGGTGCAAAAACATAGAGAAGATGCATCCCCAGAAAATGTTTAAAGGCCCCCCAGGTTCTCTAGACAGATTGATTAAAAATCTTCCCCTGTACAGAACCAGTCCCTAAAGACCAGGAGAGGTGACTCTTCAAATTCAAAATACACAGCAAAAAAATAATAAGGCACACAAAGAAACAGGAAAACATGGCCCAATCAGAGGAATAAAAGGAATCTCTACAAACCTACCTTAAAGAAATGGAAGTCTATGAATTAACTAGTTATTCAAAATGATCATTCTAAAAACCTTCAACACACTGCAATAGAATACAGATAACAACTAAACAAAATTTTAAATAATGATGCATGAACAAAATGGGACTGCCAGCAAAAAGAATAGAAGTTATTGACGAACAACCAAACAGATATTCTGCAGCTGAAGAATACAGTGATTGAGTTGAGAAATTCACTAAAATGGTTCAACAGTTAGACTTGATCAAGCTACTGGAAGACATGCTTTTTGAAATTATTAAATTAGGAAAATGTAAAGAAAAATGAATAAATAAAAGTTAAGCCTAAGAACTAATGGGACACCATGAAGTGCACCAGTTATACACATTGTGAGAGCGCCAGAAGAAGGAAAAAAGCAAAGAGCTTATCATTCTGAGGAAGGAATTGGACATCCAAATTAAAGAAAAGGCCCATCTGAGAAATGTTATAATCAAACTGTCAAAAGTCAAAGACAGGAGGTTGGAGGGGCAAAAAAGTCAAAGAAAGAGAATATTGACAACAGTAAGAAAAAACAACTCATCACATTCAAGGAAACTCACATAAAGATTATTAGTACATTATTCTGTAGAAACATTAAGTCCAGAAGGCAGTGGGATGATATATTCAAAGTGCTAAAAATAAAAACCTACCAACTGAGATGATTATATTCTGCCAGCTATCCTTGGCATGAAAGAGAAATTAAGACCTTCTCAGATGAACAAAAGCTGAAGGAGTTCATCACCACTAAACTTCCTATAAGAATTGTTAAAGGGAGTTTTTCAAATTGAAAACAAAGGAATTCTAGACAGCAACAGAAGAGCATCCCAACATACAAAATTCTCTGGTAAAGTAAATATATAAACAAATATAAAATTGTGTAATACTGTAATAGTGGTACATAATTAAACTTAAAATATAAAAATCATTAAAAATGGTAACTGTAAAACCATGTTAATGGATAAAAAGTATTGCACGATGGAACTTATGACATTGAAAACATAAAACACAGTGAGACGATATAAGAAGTAAAGATTTTTTTTCCTACAACTGAAGTTGTCAGTTTAAAATAGATAGTACACACACACACACATACACACACACACACGGTGGAATACTACTCAGCCACAAAAAAGAGCAAAGTGTTGCCACTTACAACAATATGAATGGATCTGGAGGGTATTGTGCTAAGTGAAATAAGTCAGACAGAGAAATACAAATATTTGTATGATATCACTTATATGTGGAATCTAAATAATAAGACAAACTAGTAGGTATAACAAAAAGGAAACAGACTCACAGATATAGAGAACAAACTAGTAGTTACTAGTGAGGAGAAGGAAGATAGGGAGAGGCAAGCTAAGGGTAGGGATAAAGAGTTACTAGCTATTATGTATAAAATAAATAAGCTACAACCTAAAGGGGTAGGATAGGGGGTGGGAGGGAAGTTCATGAGCTAGAGATTATATGTATACTTATGGGTGATTTACACTGTTGTAAGGCAGAAACCAGCACAACATTGTAAAGCAATTATCCTCTATTTAAAAATAAATTTTAAAAAAGCTGTAAGGATATATTATACAACACAGGTGATATAGCCAATATTTTATAGTAACTATAAATAGAGTCTAACTTTTAAAAATTGTGTACACCTGAAACTTATATGATATTATACATCAGCTATATCCCAATTTAAGAAAAGTTAAAAAGATAAAAAATAAATTGCTGTAACTGTAAGATAGTTATTAATGTTATCCCCATAGTAACAACACAGAGAATACCTATAGAAGTTGCATAAAGGAAAATGAGAAGGAAATCAAAGCATATCCCTACCAAAAAAATTTTTTTCAACTATACAAAGGAAGGCAGCAAGTGGGAAGAATAGGGACAGAATAACCACAAGACATACAGAAAATGGTGAAATGACAATAGTAAGTGCTTCTCCATTAGTACAGTAAGTCCCCTACTTGTGAACGAGTTCTGTTTTGAGAGTGTGTTCATAAATCCAGTTTGTTCCTAAGGCCAAGAGAGTTAGCCAACTAACACTATAATATGTTTCATACAAGCAATACGTAAAAACAAACACAAAATATACAGGAAACATTTTTAATCTTAGAGTACCTTGAAAAGTACAGTAGTACAGTGCAATAGCTGGTATACAGGGGCTGGCATTGAGTAAACAGGCAGGAAGAGTTACTGACTGGATAGGGAGAGGAGGCTGGGAGATGGTAGAGCTAAAAGTTCATCAGCAATAGGAGATGGAGGGCAAGCTGCAATTTCACTCATGCCAGACATTGATGGCACAGGTTCTGGTTCCTTGCTAGATCCAATTCTATCTACCCTGTTGAAAAAATGACCCAATTATATCTAAGTAGCAGCTCTTTTTTTCTCATCCCAGATGACACAGAATGACATAGAATACACTGGGCTGCATTCTGATCAACTGCTATAGCCATCATGTTCCATTCTACATTTGGGTCCTGTGCCTCAAAAGCTAACAGTGCCTCCTAAAATAAAGAAAATCCCCTTGCCATTTCCTGTCATGAATCTCTTTGGTTCTTCAGTTACATCTTCATTTTGTCTATCTTCATCCTTTCTCTGGTCCTCCAGTTCCATCTGGTCTTCGTTAGTAAGCACCTCGTGTTGCACAATAATAGTACTCTACAGCAAAGTACACAAAAGCACAACCCCTTGTAAAGGATGCGTGAATGTGACAATATATGCCAGGCATGTGAACTAACATGATTAAATATGTGAATGCACATTCATACCTTCAAAAATTCACAACTTGAAAGCTCATATGTAGGGGGACTTACTGTAATTACTTTAAATGTGAATGCATTAAACTCTCCAATCAAAAAACATAGAGTGACTAATTGGCTTAAGGCCAACTATATGCTGTCTACAGGAAACTCATTTTAGATGTAAGGATATATATAAAAGCTGAAAGTGAAAGTGTGAAAAAAGGCATTCCATGCAAATGGTAGCCACAAGAGAGCAGGGGTGGCCATACTTTTATTAGACAAAGTCAAAAACTGTTTCAGGAAACAAAGAAGAACGTTATATAATAAGGGGATCAGTTCTCTCAGAAGATAAAACATTTTCAAATATATATGCACCTAACAGTAAAGCACCAAAATATATGAAGCAAATATTGATTGAAGGGAAAACTAGAAAGTAGCACAGTAATGATAGGAAATTTCAATGCCCCATTTTCAGTCATGTATAGATCAACCAGACCAAAGGTCAATAAAGAAACAGAGGATTTGAAAAACATCAAAGATGAATAGGACCTTATAGTTATATTTAGAATACTCTATAATAGCAGAATGTACATTCTTCTCAAGCACACACAGAAATTCTCCAGGGTAGATCATATATCAGGCCACAAAACAAGTTCTAACAAATTTAAGATTGAAATCATACCAAATATCTTTTCTAACCATGACAGTACGCAACTAAAAATCAATAATAGGAAAATTGGGAAATTCACAAATATGTGCAAATTAAACAATATACTATTGAACAATTAATATATCAGAGAAGACATCACAAGGGAAATTGAAGAATATCTTGAGACAAATGAAAACAAAAACACAGTATACCAAGAATTAGAAGATGTAGGAAAAGCAGTACTAAGAGGGATGTATATAGCGATAAATGCCTTCGTTAAAAAGAAGAAATACCTCTAATCAGTAATCTAACTTTATACCTCAAGGAGCTAGTAAAAGAATGTACTAAACCGAAGGATTCAGAAAGAATGAAAAAAAAAAAAGATTATAATAGAGATAAACTAGAGAATAGAAAAACAGATAAAAGGTTTGGTTTTTTTAAAGATCAACAATATTGACAACCCCTTAGCTAGACTAACAAAAACAGAATATTCAAATAATAAATATCAGAAATGAAAGAGGAGATGTTACAACTGATGCCACAAAAACAGTAAGGATCCTAAGACAGATTATAGACCTTTATACACCAACAAATTGAATAACCTAGAAGAAATGGATAAATTTTTATTGATATACCAAATTATAAATTTAAAAATCTGGATAAATCTATACTAGTAAGGAGATAGAATCAGTAATCAAAATCTTCCCCAACAAAGAGAAGTCTTGGACCAGATAACTTCACTGGAGAATGCTACTAAATATTTTAAAAATAATTAATACTAATCTTTCTCAAACTCTTTCAAAAAGTTAAAGAGATGCTGCCTGTGCTACTAGAATGTCCTCTAGACACTGACACATCTAATACATTCCTTATTTGCTCTCTAGAATGATATTTTCTATGAGGGATTTTTTTTTTTTTCCTTTTTAGAAAGAATTCTAGACTTCAACAGAAATTTCTTGTGGATATTTTTCTGAAAGTATTGAAATTTTAGAGAAATTCTGTCTCTTGGGTTAGGTTCAATTATTCTTACCAGAAAGCTGAATGTAAAAAGGAATTTGATGCCCAGCATACTTTTTGAATCTCTTTATGAGTTTTGCAAATCCTGCCTTTAAGACCTAAAACCAGGACGTTTGGTTCTACCACCAGAAAAGAACCTGGGTCCCTGAAAGCTTGTGTGAGACTCAGAACTCTTAAGTCTACAATTCTCTAGTGAATTCTGCCAAGTGTGTTCTCTTGTCTTGAGTAGAAACTGATTTTGTGAAATTAGGTGGTGGAATGGCATCATGATATTTGAGAGAGCTGCCAAACAGGCTGCAGCCATTATAGTTGTTACTGTCATAAGTTATTTATAATAATTAAAATATGTATCACAATAATATGTAAGTTTTTCCTACTATGTGTCTGAAGTTATCTATATATTTTTAAGATTTAAAAATTGAAAAAAAATTGAATTTGAATATAGCATTGTGGGCAAGCTACTTTCTGGTACATTTGAATCCAGATATTCATTCTTATTATTTATGAGACTTGGGTTTTATCATTACTTTCCTTCTGCTAATATGGCTTCAAATGTTAAAGCAACCAAAAGACTCTTAACTTAAATCCCTTATAAACAGTGCTACACTGCTTTTTTCTGGGGTTTGTTTTTTTATAGAGGGTTTCTTACTTTCTTTCTTCTTGCCACTTGAATGTTTAAAGTTCATTTCAAAACAATTCTAAAGCCTATAGAAAATATAGAAATTAATAACTTCAGTGCATAAATTGTCAGTGGAACAAAAGGAAAAAAATAGGAAAACCTATTTGGAATTTCCTTTTGCATTATTTTTAGAGGTCTGATAAATGATCATGTCATAGTGCTTTAAATAGAGTTTCACTTGCCACCAACTAAAATCAACAATCTAATGACAGAATGTTTAAAATCTCTCTTGTTCTTTGCTATAAACTGTCTAGAAGGAGCAACATTCTGGACTTTCTGAGCATCATCAGTTTAGCTTGTATTTCTGTGGTTTGCTACAGATGGTTTGGAAAGTGCAATACACCCACATGGGAAGGATATCTCTAGCAGTGTATGGTTACCATTGATTCTTCTGCAGTTGAATTCTTGTGCAAAAATCGTTTGGAAGTGCTGCTCTGGCAATCAGTCAAGACCTAATGCTTAGTATAATCCAGTCTGGAAAATATTGCATAAGTCTGGTTGAAGTTAAATCTCCACACTCCAGTAAAAGAAGACTGTGAGCACTTTGGAAGATTATCATTTGGTCTGTCTGCATTTTGGTAGAATCAAGAGCTACCTCAGTTTATCTGAGACGTTAGAATTTTTCAGGAAAATTATCTTGGACTTTTTCCAGCCTAATTAGGAGATATAATCTGCAGCCTGTAAGTGTCAATTCTTGATAAATGCCCTTGGTGCTGAGATCATCTTTTTTACCCACTCAGTGACCAGTAATAGTCTCTGACTCTCCTTTTTTTTTAAGATAATGAGAGAAAAGTTGTACTTTTAGGTCTTTTAGAGAAGAGAACTGATTGGTCAAGGCTATAGAGACATGAGCATCATATACTCCTCCTGTATTTCAGAATTCTGGATTTATTATGAGTGCATGTAATGCTCAGGCATATTTTACAATTTCTCAAACTTTCATAGAGCCTTTTTTCTGTACAAAATATTCTGCTAGATGCTGTGCAAAATATACACACAAAAAAAGCAGCCTACATCACACACAAACACAATAGCTTTCTCTTCTCTTATCCCACCCAGTAAGCTCATATATTCCAAGAATTTAAGATATTTACAACTCAAGGTAAATAATGTCTTTTTGTTAACAACATAGATTATAGACTCAAAAACACACGAATTAATTTTAGGTCTAAAACAACCTGGATGGTGAGTTAGAGAAAGATGATAGAGCACTGTGGAAGATAAATGCTGTTGAGAGACCTCAGCCATTTAGAAAAGTGGTAAAGAACAAGAAGTGAGTTTTAGAATGGGTGAATATTTAAGGAGAAAAGACAAACTGTTCACAATGAGAAGATATCATTGTGTTATTGTTGTTCAGTTGGAAAATCATCTCTGACTGTTGGCAACTCCATGGACTGCGGCACGCCAGACTCCTTTCCTCTGCTATCTCCTAGAGTTTACTGAAATTCATTTCCATTGAGTCAGTGATGCTATCTCATCATCTGCTGCCCCTTTCTCCTTTTCTCTTCAATTTTTCACAGCACTGGGGTCTTTGCCAGTGAGTCGGCTCTTCAAATCAGGTGGCCAAAGTATTGGAGCTTCAGCTTTAGCATCAGTCCTTCCAATGAATATTCAGGATTGATTCCCATAAGGATTAACTGGTTTGATCTTGCAATCCAAGGGAATCTCAAGAGTCTTCTCCAGCACAGTTTGAAAGCATCAGTTCTTCAGTGCTCAGCCTTCTTTATAATCTAACTATCACATCTGTATATGACTACTGGAAAAACCATAGCTTTGACTAAATGGACCTTTATTGGCAATGCGATGTCTCTGCTTTTTAATATGCTGTCTAGGTTAATCATAGCTTTTCTTCCAAGGAACAAGTGCCTTTTAATTTCATGGCTGCAGTCACTGTCTGCAGTGATTGTAGAGCCCAAGAAAATCTGTCATTGTTTCCACTTTTTCCCAGTCTATTTGCCATGAAGTGATGGGGCTGGATGCCATGACCTTAGTCTTTTGAATGTTGAGTTTTAAGCCAGCTTTTTCACTCTCCTCTTTCACCCTCATCAAAAGGCTCTTTAGTTCCTCTTTGCTTTCTGCCGTTAGAGTAGTGTCATCTGCATATCTGAGGTTGATAATTCTCTTGGCAATCTTGATTCCAGTTTGTGATTCATCCAGCCTGGTATTTTGCATGATGTACTCTGCATACAAGTTAAATAAGCAAGGTGACAGTATGTAATCTTCTCATACTTTCCCAATTTTGAACCAGTCTGTTATTCCATGTCTAGTTCGAAATGTTGCTTGACCTGCATATAGGTTTCTCAGGAGGTAAAGTAAGGTGGTCTGGTATTTCCATTTCTTTATGGATTTTCCACAGTTTGTTGTGATTCACACAGTCAAAGGCTTTAGTGTAGTCAGTGAAGCAGAAGTGCATGTTTTTCTGGAACTCCCTTGCTTTCTCCATGATCCAGCAAATGTTGGCAGTTTGATCTCTTGTTCTTCTGCCTCTTTGAAACCAAGCTTGTACATCTGGAAGTTTTTGATCATGTACTGCTGAAGCCTTGCTTGAAGGATTTTGAGCATAAAGTTGTTAGCATGTGAAATGAGCGACTGACCATGATTGTATAATGGTTAGTACTCTGTGTTGTGAAATGAGCAAAACTGTACTGTAGTTTGAACATTCTTTGGCATTGCCTTTTTGGGATTGGAATGAATATTGGCCTTTTCCAGTCCTGTTGCCTTTCCTGAGTTTTCCAAATCTGCTGACATTATCGAGTGCAGCACTTTAACAGCATTGTCTTTTAGGATTTTCAGTAGCTCAGCTGGAATTCCATCACTTCCACTAGCTTTGTTTGTGGTAATGCGCCCTAAGACCCGCTTGACTTTGCACACCAAGATGTCTGGCTGTAGGTGAGTGACCACACCATCATGGTTATTTGGGTCATTAAGATCATTTTGCACAGTTCTCTGTGTATTCTTACCACCTCTTCATCTCTTCTGCATCTATTAGGTCCTTACTGTTTCTGTCCTTTATTGTACCCATCTTTGCATGAAATAGTCTTTTGATATCTCCCAGTATTCTTGAAGAGATATCTAAGGATTCTCATTCTATTGTTTTCTTCTATTTCTTTGCATTGTTTGTTTAAGAAGGCCTTCTTATCTCCCCTTGCTATTCTTTAGACCTCTGCATTCAGTTGGATATATCTTTCCCTTTCTCCCTTGCCTTTCACTTATCTTCTTTCCTCAGCTGTTTGTAAAGCCTCCCCAGACAACCACTTTGTCTTCTTACATTTCTTTATCTTTGGGATAGTTTTGGGATACTTTTCACCACCCCTTGCACAGTATTACAAACCTCCATCCACAGTTCTTGAGGCACTCTGTTTACCGAATCTAATCTCTCAAATCTGTGCATCAACTTCACTGTTAATCATAACGGATTTGATTTTAGGTCATATGTGAATGGCCTAGTGGTTTTCCCTACTTTTTTCAATTTAAGTCTGAATCTTACAATAAGGAGCTCATGATCTGAGAGCCACAGTCAACTCCAGGTCTTGTTTTTGCTGACTATATAGAGCTTCTTCATCTTTGGCTGCAAAGAATATAATCAATCTGATTTCAGTATTGACCATCTGGTGACATCTGGGTCTTGGGTTGTTGGAAAAGGGCTCTTTCTATGACCAGCATGTTCTCTTGACAAAACTGTTAGCCTTTTCCCTGCTTCATTTTGTACTCCAAAGTCAAACTTGTCTATTATTCCCAGTTTTTGCATTCCAATCCCCTATGATGAAAAGGGCATCTATTTTTGGTGTTAGATCCAGAAGATCTTTTAGGTTTATAGAACCAGTGAACTTCAGCTTCTTCAGTATCAGTGGTTGGGGCATAAAATTGGATTACTATGATGTTGAATGGTTTGCCTTGGAAACGAACTGAGATCCTTCTGTCATTTTTGAGATTGCACCCAAGTACTGCATTTCAGGCTCTTTTGTTAACTTTTTTTTAATCATTGTGTAGTTAGACAAAAAGTTGTCTCTATGAGAATTTTGCTGTTATCAAGTAAATAATACAGCTAAACTAATAATTTATAAGAAATTAATAACAATGTAAACTTTATATGTGGAGAAGGCAATGGCACCCCACTCCAGTACTCCTGCCTGGAAAAACCCCATGGACGGAGGAGCCTGGTAGGCTGCAGTCCATGGGGTCGCCAAGAGTCGGGCATGACTGAAGTGACTTAGCAAACCTTATATGCAATTATATTTTCTTAAAGCATTCAGTTTATTGCTAGAGATTGATATCTAATTCTGGAGACTTCTGTTAAAGAGTAAAGCAGTGTTTCTCAAACTTTAGTGTGCAGAAGATTACCCTGGAAAAATGTAAACAGATTCCTTGGCCTCACTTCTAGGGATGCTGCTGCTGCTGATTTCTAGACCTGTACTTTGAGTACCTCTGATGTAGAAAACTTGGAAAAATCCTGAAGATTAATGTGCATAACCTATGACGAGTAGGAACTCTCACGATTTAGCCAGAAGATTAACATGAAAATGTAATGTAAAAAATGAAATCAAGTGATGAACTAAGCACCTGAATATCCTAGCATTTACTTTATATTCCCAACTTCTATAATTTTAACAATTAAATACGTAATACCATGAGAACGAGAGGGGGCTTTTGATGACCCTCAAATTATGAGAAAGGCTTAAAGTGGTAGGTAGGGGCATATTTTTAAGGTAAATATCACATCCCAAAAAGCTTGTAAGAGCATTTTTTTTAGTGTGGATTCAAGAAATAGGAGGGTAGATGGCAGCCAACAAGACAGTAGTACTTAGTACTGCAGTAATAGCAGCCAGCCGGCTAGTCTCTTATCCACTCCTCCTCCTCATCCACTAGCCCCAGAATAGAGACAGTGGTGTCCTGTTTCCAACGAATAGGAGGGAGAGGAGACTTTGAAGGAGAATAAGTATCAAATGGCTATCAACTCCCAGCATTTTGGGGGGTGGTCTAATGCCCAGAATGCAATTTATTGGCAACCCCAGCCAGCACCACATCCCTGACCCTGCCCCCTAGCACTGGAGGTCAACTACGCTGAACAGAGCATTCATGGAGAGACTAATGTGGAATCCCAAATTCCAGAAAGAACAAGCGAAAATCACCAGATATTCATGAAAAATGGACACCATAAGGAAAAATGAACCAAATGTAACAAACAGAAAACGCAAATATGCCAATATATACATTTATAAGGATAAGTGATTGGGTTTTTATCTTATTATTATAATAATAAGATAATAATTATAATATAATTATTATAAATGTTACAATTATAATATATAATTATGTTATATAATTATATAATATAAATATTATAATATTTATAATAATTGTAATTATAAGATAATAATTATCTTATTATTCCTTAATCAGCCTAAAGGAAATCAACTCTGAATGTTCATTGGAAGGCCTGATGCTGAAGCTGAAGCTCCAATACTTTGGTCTCCTGATGTACAAAGCCAACTAATTGGAAAAGACTCTGATGCTGGGAAACATTGAGGGCAGGAGGAGAAGTGTGAGATAGAGAATGAGATAGTTGGATGGTATCACCACCTCAATGGACATGAGTTTGAGCAAACTCTGGGAGATAGTGAAGGATAGGGAAGCCTAGCATGCTATAGTCCACGGGGTTGCAAAGAGGCAGATATGACTGAGCAACTGAAAAACAACAATTAATTATCTTAAGAGAAACTATTAATCCTTGAAATAGGAATGTGTTTTATTTTTCCTGAAAAGGAGACATTTGGGGCAGGAGGAGTCAATAAATTGGCTGAATAGAAGATAAAGCTAAATAACAAACAATGACTCCAAAGATTGAGCTGAGTAGTTCTGCTAGGATATAATACAAAAGGACAAAGAGAAGCTTATTTTTTGTTTTTAACTTTTTGATACAGAGATCAGGGTAATGCTTATCTCTGTATAAAATTTTATATCAGTTTGATTCAGCTTTCAGGGTAATGATTGACCAGTAATTTGTGGATAATGTCAGCCTTTCTCATGGTAGAGATAACCCGTCACCAGCCCTCTAGACCTCTGGCAGGCAGCTCTACTTGTGTTCCTAGACAGACTTGCAGGAATGAGTGTGAGCAGCACTTGATGAATTTTAGTGTAGTGTCAAAGGAGAATATGTATAATTGTGTGAAGAGTCTATTATAACGCTCTTGCCTTTTAAAGCTACATATCTTTGTGGGACTAGACTTCATGTAATTCAACCAAAATAATGTATTACAATAAATATGCACAACTAAATATAAGAATCCACTGTCTTCTTTCAAACCATATAGGAAAGAGATTTGTAAACATATAAAATAGTGCCACTCTTCTCACTAAATATTTTTTTGTTTTGTAAAATATAGTTATTGTTTAACAAAAAGTGTTATTCATGTTAACATCAAATGGATTTGTTTTTGTTACTTTTAGCTAGTTAATAAATATTTTAGGTGTCCTTGTTTTAATTGCAAATGTGATGAATATCAGTAGTTATAACCTCAGAAGTGAAAGAAATAATTCAAAAGAAATTCAAATCAAAAAATAATTCAAAGAAATAATTAAATTCTTTCAGCATGAAGATTTTATATGCCTTTAACTATGTGTGGCTCTAAGATTTTGGTACTTATTTCTCATTTTATTTATTCCATAGGATGTCTCCTGAACGAGTAAGGTCCCTGTCACGAATCTGTGTCCCACTTGTTACTTTGCCAGATTTTGAACCGCTGGTAGAGGCTCTGCTCACCTACCATGGACATGAACCTCAGGAAGTACTCTGGCCTGAGTTCTTTGATGCTGTGAATGAGGCTTTTTTGCTGTAAGTAATGACCCTTTACTTCATTACCCAATTCTGTTTTCCTTTTTTTAGAATACTTCAGTATGTTGGAAATGTAATTTTCAAATGTATATTCCTAAAAATTATTGAGGATCTTGGTGAACTTTTTAAAATATGTGGGTTCTATCTATCAATATTTACCATACTTGAAATTTTAAATTTTTTTAATATTTATCATTTCCTTTTAAAATAACAATAAATTGATTAAATATTAGTACAAATAGCATATTTTTTAACGAAAAACTGACCTTTTCCAAGAAAAAAAATTGTCTAACAAGAATGACATTGTTTTTACATTTTCGCAAACTTCTTTATTTTTTGACTTAAAAGATGACAGCTAGCTTCTCACAGTATCTCTGTATTCAGTCTGATGCAGTATGTTTTTTTGGTTGAAGTATAAGAAAATCCAGCTTCATATAGACATGCACTTAGAAAAAGGACTAGTATATTTTAATAGCCATCTCAGATTATGGATATTTGAGGTGAATACTTCACCAAAAGTTGAAAATAGTGGGGTTTTTTAAAGGTTAGTTGCAATGTGGATTCTGAAATTATATAAATGAGCTCTTCATACTATTACATTAAAACCCATTGGTCTGTCTTGCACTTTTAATGGATTTTGTAGCTTCACATGGTTTATTTGGAAAATATTGGTTCATTAAGTTATGCAGATCTAACATTGACATGTTTTCATTTTATACTATCAAAATTACATTCATTCACAACTAGTCTTATCAGGAATGTCTTCTAAGTGTTGGGAAGCTATAAAGCTCACATTGGTGAAAGCAAATTTTCTAAGATTCTAATTCCTGCTTAAAACTCAAATGTATCATTGGTTACAAATACTGTCAGTTGTTTTCCTTAGTATGCTAAAGTCACTTCTGTAATTTTGAAAATGTGCCAAGTATTCAAGTCTGAATAACCTTTCTTTGTCCGCCAGTCATTTTTCTCATGTAAATTTATGAAAAAAGTGGCTAGTTGATCTTACGCTCAGCAAGTTGCGCAAGTGCTTTTCCTCTAGACAGTCATCATTTTTTGATGTATAGCAGAAATGCTTTATGCATACTTTTCACCACAGAGAATTTTGTTAAGTTAAAAGTGTCCTCAGGGGTAAAATAAAGAAAATTAATATTTTATGTTAATACTTACTGTCAAATGCATTTTTATGTGAAACTGGCAGTGTTTTTACTGTATGTACAGACACGACTGAGCGACTTCACTTTCACTTTTCACTTTCATGCACTGGAGAAGGCAATGGCAACCCACTCCAGTGTTCTTGCCTGGAGAGTCCCAGGGACCAGAGAGCCTGGTGGGCTGCCATCTATGGGGTCACACAAAGTCGGACACGACTGAAGCGACTTAGCAGCAGCAGTAGCAGCAGTATGAAACTGTACAGTGACCACTGTTGCTGCTCTGATTTGTGTTAGGTACAACATTACTTGCTTTTTGTACTATGAATGCACATGTCAACTCAGTTGTTCTAGGAAAACCACGAGATACAAAATTGTTGTTCAACACTTCAAGTATTTCTGAACCATATGTGTGTATTGCTAAGTTCATCTAAAAAAAGCTTCTGTTCTTACTTAGTGCTAATGCCAGGTGTACAGAAGCAACACAACTAGTTCAGCCACATCTAGAGACTCAGTTTTGAGGCAGAAGTACAGTTCTTGATGAAATATTAAATCAAGTACACATTTGTATTATTTAATTCCTTTTTTTAAAGATTCTGAATGATTGGTCTTCAGTTCAGTTCAGTTGCTCAGTCGTGTCCGACTCTTTGCAACCCCGTGAATCGCAGCACACCAGGCTTCCCTGTCCATCACCAACTCCCAGAGTTCACTCAGACTCAAGTCCATCAAGTCAGTGATGCCATCCAGCCATCTCATCCTCGGTCGTCCCCTTCTCCTCCTGCCCCCAGTCCCTCCCAGCATCAGAGTCTTTTCCAATGAGTCACCTCTTCACATGAGTTGGCCAAAGTATTGGAGTTTCAGCTTTAGCATCATTCCTTCCAAAGAAAACCCAGGGTTGGAAAAAAAAAAAAAAAGAAAACCCAGGGTTGATCTCCTTCAGAATGGACTGGTTGAATCTCCTTGCAGACCAAGGGACTCTCAAGAGTCTTCTCCAACACTGCAGTTCTTAAGTTAGTGCTGCAGTAAACTAGCACTATGATAGAGTTTGAGAATATCCTAGTAAGACACAGGAAGATACATTTACCCTTTAGCACAATACTTTGGGCTAGATGTCCTACTCTCATGAGTCAGAGAAATCTCTGGTGTTTTGATTTCATCTTTTCCCTCATGAAACAGCTGTAAAATGAAAGAAGAAATCTTTTAATTCTCCCTTGTAAAGCAAATAATCCAGTTTCAATATAAGAAAATATGAATAAAATTTATTTTTGAATAAAATATTATTAAATTATAAAATAAAATATGTTTTATTTATATAAAAATTTTTAATATGTAAAATATATATCTAAAATAATTTGGATACTATTTAGGAATTTTTTTTAAAAGATGTTTGAAGACAAAAATGCACTTGGCTTCTTTTTATGTTTCCATGTAGACACAAGAGAAAATAATCAGTTTTTATTTATTTATTACATTTTATTTTTCCCCAACTTTATTGAGATATAAGTGATATATAACGTGGTATATTTTTTAAGATGTATGAATTAATTCTATACACTTTTAAGTTGCAAATGACTACCACCATAGTGTTAGTTAACACCTCCCTCACATCACAGGATTGCCATTTCTTTTTTTGTTGTTGTGAGAATATTTAAGATCTACTCTTAGCAACTTTCAAATATTCAATTCAGTATTGTTAACTATGTGCCACGCTGTGCTTAGTCGCTTAGTCATGTCTGACTCTGTAAACCCATGGACTGTAGCCCGCCAAGCTCCTCTGTCCATGGGGATTCTCCAAGAAAGAATCATGAAGTGGGTTGCCATGCCCTCCTCCAGGGGATCTTCCCAACCCAGGGATCAGACCCAGGCCTCCTGCATTACATGCAGATTCTTTACCATCTGAGCCACCAGGGAAGCCCATTATTAACTATAGTCAGCATGATGTATTTTTAGATCCCCAGAGCTTATTCATCTTATAACTGGAAGTTTTAAGTACTTTTTATCAACATCTTCCCATTTCTCCCACACCCCCAGTCCCTAGTAACCATCGTTCTAGTCTCTGTTTCTATGAGTTTATATTTTTTTAGATTCCACATAAAGTGATACCATATTTGTTTCTCTTTCTAACTTACTTCATTTAGCATATAATGCCCTCAAGGTCTATCCTGTCGTCACAGCCAAGGATCTCCTTCCATCTCATGCCTGAATAATACCTGATTGTGTGTATATGTGTGTGTACAGATATAAATATAAATACCACATCTTTATTCACTCTTCTGTTGTTGTACACTTAGCTTGTTTTCATATCTTAGCTATTTTGAATATACATAATAAACATGGGAGAACAGACTTCTGATACCTTGTTTTTATTCCCTTTGGATATATACCCAGAAGTGGGATTGCTAGACCATTTGATAGTTTTAGTTTTAATTTTTTGAGGAGCCTCTATACTGTTTTCCACAGGGTCTGCACCAATTTGTGTTCCCACCAGTGTTACGCCAAGGGTTCCCTTTTCTTCACATTCTCACCAACACTTGTTATCTTTTGTCTTTCTGATGATAGCCATCCTAATAGGTGTGGGGTGATATTTCACTGTGATTTTGATTTGCATTTCCCTAATGATTAGTGTGGAGAAGGCAATGGCAACCCACTCCGGTACTCTTGCCTGGAAAATCCCATGGAGGGAGGAGTCTGGTGGGCTGCAGTCCATGAGATTGCTAAGAGTCAGACACAACTGAGCGACTTCACTTTCACTTTTCACTTTCATGCATTGGAGAAAGAAATGGCAACCCACTCTAGTGTTCTTGCCTGGAGAGTCCCAGGGATGGGGGAGCCTGGTGGGCTGCCATTTATGGGGTCGCACAGAGTCGGACACGACCGAAGCGACTTAGCAGCAGCAGCAATGATTAGTGATATTGAGTACCTTTTCATTTACCAGTTGGGCATTTGCATACCCCCTTTGGAAAAATGTTTATTCATATGTTCTGCCTACTTTTTAATCAGATTGTTTCATTGTTTTTCCTATTGAGTTATATGAATTCTTTATATATTTTGGATGTTTACTCATTATCAGACATATACTTTGCAAATATTTTCTTCCCTTCTATTGGTTGCCTTTTCATTTTGTTGATAGTGTAGAAGATTTTTGCAGTATAGAAACTTCTTAGTTTGATGTAGTTCCACTTAATCTATTTTTGCTTTTGTTGTCAAATCAAACAAGTCATTGCTCAGACTAATGTCATTCTTGTCCTCTATTATATTTTCTTCTGGGAGTTTTACAGTTTTAGGTCTTAACATTCAATTCCTTAATCCATTTTGAGTTGATTTTTGTGTTTAGTATAAGATAGGGGTCCAGTGTCTCTTTTTTTTTTTTTTTTTTGCATGTGGTTTATCCATTTTCCCAGTATCATTTATTGAAGCAACTGTTTTTTCCCTATTGTATATTCCTGGCCCTTCTGTCATAATTTAGTTGATTCATATATTTATGAGTTTGTTTCTGGGCTGTCTTTTCTGACTGATGTGTATATACCAATGCCATACTGTTTTGAGTATTATAGCTTTGTAATATAGTTTACACGTACAGATGTGAGAGTTGAACTATAAAGAAAGCTGAGTGCAGAAGAATTGTGCTTTTGGTGCTTTTGAACTGTGGTGTTGGAGAAGACTCTTGAGAGTCTCTTAGACTGCAGGAAGATCCAACCAGTCAATCCTAAAGGAAATTAGTCCTGAATATTCATTGGGAGGACTGATGCTGAAGCTAAAACTCCAATACTTTGGCTACCTGATGTGAAGAACTGACTTATTGGAAAAGACCCTGATGCTGGGAAAGATTGAAGGCAGGAGGAGAAGGGGACAACAGAGGATGAGATGGTTGGATGGCATCACTGACTTGATGGATGTGAGTTTGAATAAGATCCGGGAGTTGGTGATGGACAGGGAAGCCTGGCATGCTGCAGTCCTTGGGGTCACAAAGAGCTGGACATAACTGAGTGACTGAACTGAACTGGTGATAGTTTGAAATCAGAAATTATGATATCTCCCCTTCTTCTTTCTCAAGACTGCTTTGATTATTCAGAGTTATGATTTCATATAAATTTTAGGATTGTTTTTTCTGTTTCTATGAAAAATAACATTAGAATTTTGATAGGGATGGCATTGAAACTATAGGTCACTTTGGGTAGTATAGACATTGTAACAATATTAATTCTTCTAATCCATGAAAACAGTGTGTATTTCCACTTAATTGTGTCTTCTTCACTTTCTTTCCTCAAAATCTTAATGGTTTGCAGTACAGATCATTAGCCTCTTTGGTTTCCTAGGTATTTTAGTCTTTTTGATGCAGTTGTAAATGTGATTGTTTTCTTTTTTTTTTTAAAGATAATTCATTGTTAGTGTTTAGAAATGCAGTTGATTTTTGTATTGATTTTGTATCCTACAACTTGACTGAATTTATTGCTTAGCTGTAATTTTGTTTTGTGTGTGTGAAGTCTTTATGGTGCGTTTGTGTATGTATCTCCTGTCATGTGCAAATAGAGACAGTTTTACTTCTCCTTTTTAGACCTAAATGCCTTTTATTTCTCTTTCTTGCCTAATTGCTCTGACTAGGTCTTCCAGTATCATGTTGAATAAAAATGGAAGAGTGGACATTCTTAGAGGAAAAACTTTTCACTTTTTCATCATTGAATGTGATGTCAGCTATGTGTTTGTCATATATGGCCCTTACTATACTGAGCTATTTGCCTTCTGTACCTGTTTTGTTGAGAATTTTTTGTGTAAATGGATGTTGAAATCAAATGTTTTTTTCTGCATCTGTTGAGATACTTTTAAGATTTTTTTTTATCCTTCATTTTGTTAATGTGGTATACCACATTGATTGATTTGTGGCTATTGAACTATCCTTGTATTCTAGGAATAAATTCCACTTGGTCATTAAATTGGGCCCCACAACCTAATTCCAATGTGTGTATGTATGTATGTCTGTATCTGTGTAGGCTTCCCCACAGCAATAAGTAGTTCTATGACACTAGCAGGCTATTTGAGAATTAAGCTCAGTTCTGATGTTATCAGAGATAGCATCTGATTGCACAGGTAAAGGGACCAGTTGCACAGGACTGCCTTCCACTTCAGATGAAATTATGAGCCGAGGTTGTTGCCTATGCTTCTACCTGACTTGTTACAAGTTGGAGGTTCCCACAGCTCCTTCCTTGGGTTTGATTAATTTGCTAGAATGACTCACAGAACTCAAAGAAACATTTGATTTTCTAGATTACTGGTTTATTATAAAAGGATATAACTCAGAAACATCCAGATGGAAGAAATTTATACAGCAAGATATGGAGGAAAGGGCATAGAGCTTCTTTGCCCTTTCAAGGTGTGCCACTTTCCCCTGGTCTCCACGTGCTCACCAACCTAGAAGCTCTCCATATACCATCTTCTGGGGTTTGGGGGAGGCTTTGTTAATAGGCATGATTGATTAAACTGTTGGCTGTTGGCAAGTGTTCAAACTGCAGACCCTTCTTCCCTTCCTGGAGGTCAGGGAGATAGGACTGAAAATTCCAACCCTCTAGTAACATGGTTCGGAGAAGGCGATGGCACCCCACTCCAGTACTCTTGCCTGGAAAATCCCATGGACAGAGGAGCCTGGTAGGCTGCGGTCCATGGAGTCTCGAATAGTCAGACACGACTGAGCAACTTCACTTTCACTTTTCACTTTCATGCATTGGAGAAGGAAATGGCAACCCACTCCAGTGTTCTTGCCTGGAGAATTCCAGGGATGGGGGAGCCTGGTGGGCTGCTGTCTATGAGGTCACACAGAGTCGGACACAACTGAAGTGACTTAGCAGCAGTAACATGGTTGGTACTCATGGCAACCAGCCCCCACCCTTAAGTGAAGTCTAAATGCCACCTCATTAATATAACAAGAGATACCTTAATAACTGTTTTCACTTAAGAAATTCCAAGGTTCTTAGGAGCTCTGTGTCAGAAATGGCATTGAAGGCCAAATATGTATTTCTTATTATAAATCACCATATCAGTCATAGTGTGTAATCTTTTCAATGTATTGTTGAATTTGGTTTGCTGATATTTTATTGAGGACTTTTACATCAATATTCATCAGAGATATTGACCTAATTATCCTTTCTTGTGGTATTCTTGTCTGGTTTTGATATCCGAGGAGTATGGCCATCATAAACTGAGTTTAGAAGTGTTCTCCTTCTTATTATTATTGATTTTTTTGTTTTGGAAGACTTTGAGGAGGATTTATATTAGTCCTCTAAGTGTTTGGTAGCATTCACCTGTGAAACCATTTGGCTGTGTTGCAGAAAGAGAGACTCCTTTCAGGGTGTGAGAGTGGTCTCTTGTCCAACACTTGGAAATGAATTGTCCAAGGAGAGACACATGCTGACGAAGCAAGAGACTTTATTGGGAGGGGGCACCCAGGCGAGACCAGGAAGATAAGGGAACCCAGGAGGACTGCTCTGCCACATAGCTCACCGTCCTGAATTTTATGGTGATGGGGTTAGTTTCCGAATTGTCTGACTCGGGGTCCTTCCTGGTGGCACACACATTGTTCAGCCAAAATGGATTCCAGTGAGCAGGATTCTGGGAGGTCAGTGGGGCATGTGGCATCTCCTTTTGACTTCCCGAATTCTTCTGGTTGGTGGTGCCTTGTTAGCTCCATGTTCCTGTTGTAAAATAACTCAGGCAGATGTTTACTGTGGTGCCTGGCCAGAGTGGGCAGTTTCAGTCAATGTGTTTTCCCTAACAGCTGGGTTTTTCTTTGTTAGCAATTTATGATTACTGTCTCAATCTCTTTACTAGTAATTGGTCTGTTCAGATTTTCTATTTCTTCATGATTCAATATTGGTAGGTTGTATGTTTATAGGAATTTATTCATTTCTTCTGGGTTGTCCAATTTGTTAATATATAATTTTCATAGTATCTCTTTCAATCATTTGTATTTATGTGGTATCATTTTTAATATGTTTCCTCTTTAATTTTTAATTTTATTTATTGGAGATTTGCATCTCCTCCTTTTCTCTCTCTCTCTTTCTCTCTTTAGTTAGTTTAGTTTATCGGTTCTTTCTTTCATGGATTGTATCTTTGTTTTTTTTTAATCTGTTAAAGTCATCACCATTGCCAAACTCAATTATCTGGGTTATCTTCTGGGTGTTACATAGTTTTGAGGTTTATATTTAGACTTAGAATACATTTTCAGTTAATTTTTATGAGGGATATATGGTCTATGTTTAGAACTGGATTTTTTGCCTGTGGATGTCCAATTATTCCAGCATCATATGTAGAAAAGACAATCTTTACTGGATTATCTTTGCTCCTTTGTCAAAAGTCAATTGACTGTATTTAAGTCTATTTCCAGGAGCTTCCCAGATGGTGCTACTGGTAAAGAATCTACCTGCCAATGTAGGAGACATAAGAGATGAGGGTTCAATCCCTGGGTTGGAAAGATTCCCTGGAGGAGAGCGTGGCAACCCACTCCAATATTCTTGCCTGGAGAATCCCATGGACAGAGGAGCCTTGCGGGCTACAGTCCATAGGGTTGCAAAGAGCTGGACATGATTGAAGTGACTTAACATGCATGCTGGTCTATTTCTGGTCTCTCTCATCTGTTGCATTGATCTATTTATCAATATCACACTGTATTGATTACTGTTGCTTTGTAGTAAATCTTGAAGTCAGGTAGTGTCAGTCCTCCAGCTTTGTTCTTCTCCTTTAATATTGTATTGGCTATTCTGGGTCTTTGCCGTCTCCATATAAACTTTTAAACCAGTTTCTTGATATCCACAAAATAACTTGTTGGCATTTTGATTGGGATTTCATTGAATCTATAAGTCAAATTGGGAAGAACTGACATCTTAACAATATTGAGTCTTCCTATCAATGACCATCCTTCATTAATTTAGTTCTTCTTTGATTTTGTTTATCAGAGTTTTATGATTTTTCTAATCTAGATCTTGTACATATTTTGTAAGATTTATACATAATTATTTAATTTGGTAAATGATATCTTCTTTTTAATTTCAAAGTCCACTTGTTCACTGCTGGTATATAAGAAAATGATTGGCTTTGTAATTTTAACTTGTATCCTGCAAGTTTGCTATAATTGTTTATTAGTTTCAATTTTTTGTCAATTATTTTAGATTTTCTACACAGAAAGTAATTTAATCTTTGAATGAAGACAGTTTTATTTTTTCTTCCCAATCTGTATAGCTTTTATTTCCTTTTCTGTTCTTACTGAATTAGCTTGACTTTCTAGTATGAAGTCTGAAAAAATATGGTGCAAAGGGACATCTTTGATTTGTACCTAATCTTAGTGGGAAAGCTTCAAGTTTCTTACCATTTTTATGATTATTAGTAGTAGAATTTTTGTAAATATTCTTTATTATCTATGATCATATTGGTCTTTAAGGTTTCTATGCTTGTAATGTCTTATCTGCTTTTAGTATTAGTATAATTTTAGCCTCATAGTATGAGTTAGGAAGTATTGCTTTGGCGTCTATCCTCCAAAAGAGATTGTAAAAAAGAACGGTATAATTTTGTCCTTAAATGTGTAGCAGAATTCACCAGTGAATTCATCCAAGCCTGGTGCTTTCAATTTGTTTTAAAATATATAGGCCTACTCGTTTAGTTTACTTCTTCCTGTGTGAGTTTGGCAGATTGTATCTTTCAAGTAACCTATTTCATTTAGGTTATCAAATTTGTCGGCATAAACTTGTTCAGTTGTTGTTCAGTCACTCAGTCATGTCCAACTCGTTCGACCCCATGGACTGCAGCAGGCCGGGCTTCCCTGTCATTCACCATCTCCTGGAGTTTGTTCAAACTCATGTGCATTGAGTCGGTGATACCATCCAACCGTCTCATCCTCTGTTATCCTCTTCTCCTCCTGCACTCAGTCTTTCCCAGCATCAGGGTCTTTCCCAGTGAATCAGCTCTATGCATCAGGTGGCCAAAGTATTAGAGCTGTAGCTTCAGCATCCATCCTTCCAATGAATATTCAGGGTTTATTTCCTTCAGGATTGACTGATTTGATCTCCTTGCTATCCAAGGGACTCTAAAGAGCCTTCTCCAACACCACAGTTTAAAAGCATGAATTCTTCAGCACTCAGCTTTCTTTATGGTCCAACTCCCACATCCATACATGACTACTGAAAAAACCATAGTTTTGACTATATGGACCTTTGTTGGTCAAGTGATGTCTCTGCTTTTCACCACACTGTCTAGGTTTGTCATAGCTTTTCTTCCAAGCAACAATTGGCTGTTAATTTCATGACTGCAGCCACCATCTGCAGTGATTTTGGAGCCCAAGAAAATATAGTCTGTCACTGTTCCCATTTTTTCCCCATCTATTTGCCATGAAGTGATGGGACCAGATGCCATGATCTTTTAAAAAAAAAAAAAAAAAACTTGTTCAGAGTACTCCTTTATTATCCTTTTGTGCCTGTGGGATCTGGAGTGATGTCTCCTCTTTCATTTCTACTGACAGTAATTTGTTTCCTCTCTTTCTTAGTTAGCCTAGCTAGTTGATTTTATTGGTCTTTTTCCGTGACCACCTTCTGGTTTCATTTTCTCTTATTGATTTTCTGTTTGCATTTTCATTTGATTTCAGGTCTAATTCTTACTTTCTCTTCTACTTACTTTGGATTGAATTTTCTCTTCTTTTTCTAGTTACCTGAGTTGGAAACTTGGATTATTTATCTTAGATATTTCTTTTTTCTAAATATATTTTTATAATATATTCAGTGCTACAGATTTCCCTCTAAGCACTGATTCACTGTATTCCACAAATTTTTTGACAAGTTATGTTTTCATTTTCATTTAATTCAAAATAATTTTAAATTTCTTTGGAGATTTCTTCTTTGATTCATGTGTTACTTAGAAATATGTCTGTAAATCTCCCCACAATTTCAAGTAAGCTTTTCAAATAAGAAAGAGATTTTCAAGTAAGCTTTCTGTTAATGATTTCTGATTTAATTCCATTGTGCTCTGAGGGTAGGCATTATATGATTTCTATTCTTTCATAATAAATTTGTTAAGGTATGTTTTATAGCCCAGAATATGGTCTGTCTTGGTGAATGTTCCATGTAAGTTTAAGGAGGGATGTTTTCTGCTGTGGTTGAATAAAGTAGTCTATAGACTCCTTATATTTACTCCTTATGGTTTTTTTTAAAATTCAGCCACATTCTTATAGATCTTCTGCCTGCTGGATCAGTGCATTTTATAGAGGGATGTTTAAAATCTCCAGGTATGATAGTGAATTCATCTATTTCTCTTTTACAGTTCTATTAGATTTTTCCCTTGTATAATTTGACACTCTGTTATTCAGTTCAGTTCAGTCACTTCGTTGTGTCCAACTCTTTGTGATCCCATGGACTGTAGCACGCCAGGCTTCCCTGTCCATTACCCAACTCCCAGAGCTTGTGCAAACTCATGTCCATCAAGTCAGTGATGCCATCCAACCACCTCATCCTCTGTCGTCCCCTTCTCCCACCTTGAATCTTTCCCAACATCAGGATCTTTTCCAAGGAGCCAGTTCTTCACATCAGGTGGCCAAAATATTGGAGTTTCAGCTTCAGCATCAGTCCTTCCAATGTACATTTCAGGCCTGATTTCCTTTAAGATTGACTGGTTTGATCTCCTTGCAGTCTAAGGGACTCTCAAGAGTCTTCTCCAACACCACAGTTCAAAAGCATTAATTCTTTGTTGCTCAGCAGCTTTCTTTATGGTCCAACTCTCACATCCATGCATGACTACTGGAAAAACCATAGCTTTGACTAGCCGGAACTTTGTTGGCAAAGAAATGTCTCTGCTTTTGAATATGCTATCTAGATTTGTCATAGCTTTTCTTCCAAGGAGCAAGCATCTTTTAATTTCATGGCTGCAATCACCATCTGCAGTGATTTTGGAGCCCAAGAAAATAAAGTCTGTCACTGTTTCCATTGTTTCCCCATCTATTTGCCATGAAGTGATGGAACAAGATGCCATGATCTTAGTTTTTTGAATGTTCAGTTTCAAGTCAGCTTTTTCACTGAAACTATGATCCATGCCATGTAGGGCCACCCAAGACAGATGGGTGGGTCATGGTGGAGAGTTCTGACAAAACTTGGTCCACTGGAGAAGGGAATGGCAAACCACTTCAGCGTTCTTGCCTTGAGAACCCCATGAACAGTATGAAAAGACAAAAAGATATTCCACTGTGTTGTGGCATATATGCAAGCTAAGGACTGTTATATCTTCTTGGAAAATTGAGCCCTTTATCATTATGTAATCAGTTTCTGTATTCCTGATAATTTTCCTTGCCTTAACGTCTGTTGTATTTGAAATTAACATAATTACTCCTGCTTTGTTTTAGTGTTAGCATGGCATATTTTTCTCCATCCATGTAGGTTTTTAAATATATATATACATTTAAATTTTTTACTTTGGTTGTGCTGGGTCTTTATTGCTGCACATGGGCTTCCTGTAGTTGGATGAGCAGGGCCTTCTTACCCTAGTGTCTTGTCTTGTTACAGATGATGGGCTCTAGGGCATATGGGCTTCAGTGGTTGCAGTGCGTGGGCTTGGTAGTTGTGGCACAGAGGGCTTAGTTGACCACTGGCATGTGGGATCTTCCCAGACAAGTTCTCAAACATGTGTCCCCTGAATTGCCAGGCAGATTCTTAACCACTGAACTGTCTATTCTGTTTTCTTTTTGTCTGCGCTGGGTCTTTGTTGCTGTGTGGCCTTTCTCTAGGTGTGGTGGAAGGGGCTACTCTTTAGTTTCAGTGTGTAGCCTTCTCATTGTGGTGGCTTCTCTTGTTTTGGATCACAGGCTCTAGGTGCTCAGCCTTCAGTAGTTGCAGCACGTGAGTGCAGTGATTCTGGCTCTCTGGCATGGGAGAGAGTACACGGGCTTCATTGCTCCGAGGCATGTGGGATCTTCCTGGATCAGGGATTGATTCTGTGTCTCCTGCATTAGCAGGTGGATTCTTTACCACTGAGCCACTATGGAAGCTCCCCATTTAGTTTTAATTATATGTATTTTTGTATTTAACATGGATTTCTTTTTTTAATTAATTTATTTTTTACTGAAGAATAATTGCTTTATAGAATTTTGTTGTTTTCTGTCAAACCTCAACATGAATCAGCCATATATCAGGGATATAAATATATCCCCTCCCTTTTGAACCTCCCTTGCATCTCCCTTCCTATCCCACCCTCTAGGTTGATACAGAGCCCCTGTTTGAGTTTCCTGAGCCATACAGCAATCCATACATCTCAGTTTCTCATCCTCTCTCCCTGTGTCCATAAGTCTGTTCTCTGTAACTGTTTCTCCATTAGTTCAGTTCAGTTCAGTTCAGTCACTCAATCGTGTCCAACTGCTTGAGACCCCATGAATTGCAGCACACCAGGCCTCCCTGTCCATCACCAACTCCTGGAGTTTACTCAAACTCACGTCCATCGAGTCGATGATGCCATCCAGCCATCTCATCCTCTGTCATTCCCTTCTCCTCCTGCCCCCAATCCCTCCCAGCATCAGGGTCTTTTCCAATGAGTCAATTCTTTGCATGAGGTGGCCAGAGTACTGGAGTTTCAGCTTTAGCATCATTCCTTCCAAAGAACACCCAGGACTGATCTCCTTTAGAATGGACTGGTTAGATCTCCTTGCAGTCCAAGGGACTCTCAAGAGTCTTCTCCAACACCACAGTTCAAAAGCATCAATTCTTCGGTGCTCAGCTGTCTTCACAGTCCAACGCTGACATCCGTACATGACTATTGGAAAAACCATAGCCTTGACTAGATGGACCTTTGTTGGCAAAGTAATGTCTCTGCTTTTGAATATGCTATCTAGGTTGATCATAACTTTTCTTCCAAGGAGTAAGTGTCTTGTAATTTCATGGCTGCAGTCACCATCTGCAGTGATTTTGGAGCCCCAAAAAATAAAGTCTGACACTGTTTCCACTGTTTCTCCATCTATTTCCCATGAAGTGATGGGACCAGATGCCATGATCTTCGTTTTCTGAATGTTGAGCTTTAAGCCAACTTTTTCACTCTCCTCTTTCACTTTCATCAAGAGGCTTTTTAGCTCCTCTTCACTTTCTGCCATAAGGGTGGTGTCATCTGCATATCTGAGGTTATTGATATTTCTCCCAGCAGTCTTAATTCCAGCTTGTGCTTCTTCCAGCCCAGCGTTTCTCCTGATGTACTCTGCATAGAAGTTAAATAATCAGGGTGACAATATACAGCCTTGACATACTCCTTTTCCTATTTGGAACCAGTCTGTTGTTCCATGTCCAGTTCTAACTGTTGCATCCTGACCTGCATAGAGGTTTCTCAAGAGGCAGGGTAGGTGATCTGGTATTCCCATCTCTTTCAGAATTTTCCACAGTTTATTGTGATCCACACAGTGAAAGGCTTTGGTATAGTCAATAAAGCAGAAATAGATGTTTTTCTGGAACTCTCTTGCTTTTTTGATTTCTCTATTGCTGCCCTGTAAATAAATTCTTCAGTACAATTTTTCTAGATTCCATGTATATGCATTAGAATACAATATTTATCTTTCTCTTTCTTACTTCACTCTGTTTAATAGGTTCTAGGTTCATCCACCTCATTAGAACTGACTCATATGTGTTCCTTTTTATGGCTGAGTAATATTCCATTGTGTATATGTACCACAACTTCTTTATCCATTCATCTGTCAATGGACATCTAGGTTGCTTCCATGTTCTCGCTATTGTAAATAGTGCTGCAGTGAACAATGGGATACATGTGTTTTTTTCAATTTTGGTTTCCTCAGGGTATATGCCTAGTAGCGAGATTGCTGAGTCATATGGTGGTTTTATTCCTATTTTTTAAGGAATCTCCATACCCTCTTCCATAGTGGCTGTATCAGCTTACATTCACACCAACAATGCAAGAGTATTCCCTTTTCTCCACACCCTTTCCAGTATTTATTGTTTGTAGACTTTTTGATGAGGGCCATTCTCACTAGTGTGAGGTGATATCTCATTGTAGTTTTGATTTCCTTTTCTCTAATAATGAGCAGTTTTGAGCATCTTTTCATGTGTTTGTTAGCCATCCATATGTCTTCTTTGGAGAAATGTCTATTTAGGTCTTTTTCTCACTTTTTGATTGGGTTGTGTGTTTTTCTGGTATTGAGTTGTATGAGGTGCTTATATATTTTGGGAATTAATCCTTTCTCAGTTGTTTCATTTGCTCTTATTTTCTCCCATTCTGAGGGTTGTCTTTTCACCTTGCTTATAGTTTCCTTTGCTGTGCAAAAGATTTTAAGGTTAATCAGGTCCCACTTGTTTACTTGTGTTTTATTTTTATTTTTTACTTGTGTTTTTATTTACATTATTCTAGGAGGTGGGTCAGAGGATCTTGCTTTGATTTATGTCATCGAGTGTTGTGCCTATGTTTTCCTCTAAGAGTTTTATAGTTTCTGGTCTTACATTTAGGTGTTTAATCCATTTTGAGTTTATCTTTGTGTATGGTGTTAGGAAGTGTTCTAATTTCATTCTTTTATATGTAGCTGTCCAGTTTTCCCAGCACCATTTATTGAAGAGGCTGTCTTTGCCCTATTGTATATTCTTGCCTCCTTTGTCATAAATAAGGTATGCATAGGTGCATGGGTTTATTTCTGGTCTTTCAATCTTGTTCTATTGGTCTATATTTCTGTTTTTGTGCCAGTACCATACTGTCTGGATGACCATAGCTTTGTAGTATAATCTGAAGTCAAGAAGGTTGATTCCTCCAGCTCCATTCTTCTTTCTCAAGACTGCTTTGGCTATTCAAGGTCTTTTGTGTTTCTATATGAATTGTGAAATATTTTGTTCCAGTTCTGTGAAAAATGCCATTGGTAATTTGATAGGGATCACACTGAATCTGTAGATTATGTTTGGTAGTATATTTATTTTCACAGCATTAATTCTTTCTACCCATGAACATGGAATATTTCTCCATCTGTTTATGGCATCTTTGATTTCTTTCATTTGTGTCTTACAATTTTCTGTGTAGTTCTTTTGTCTCCTTAGGTAAGTTTATTCCTAGATATTTTATTCTATTTTTGCAATGGTAAAAGGGATTGATTCCTTAGTTTCTCTTTCTGATTTTCCACTCTTAGTATATAGAAATCCAAGTGATTTCTGTGTGTTGACTTTGTTTCCTGAAACTTTGCTAAATTCACTAATTAGCCCTGGTAATATTCTGATACTGTCTTTAGGGTTTTCTGTGTTCAGTGTCATGTCATCTGCAAATGGAAAGCTTTACTTCTTCTTTTCCAATCTGGAATCCTTTTATTTCTTTTTCTTCTCTGATTGCTGTAGCTAGGAATTCTAGAACTCTGTTGAATAATAGTGATGAAAGTGGATACCCTTGTCTTCTTCCTGATCTTAGCACAAATGCTTTCAATTTTTCACCATTGAGAATAATGTTTGCTGTAGGCTTATCATATCTGGCCTTTACTATGTTGAGGTAGGTTCCTTCTATGCCCATTTTTTTTTTGAAGAGTTTTAATCATAAATGGGTGTTGAATTTTGTCAAAGGCCTTTTCTGCATCTATTGAGATTATCATACGGGTTTTATCTTTCAATTTGTTAATATGATGTATCACATTGATTGATTTGTGTATATTGAAGAATCCTTGCATCCCTGAAATAAACCCAGCTTGATCATGTTGTATCAGCTTTTTGATGTGTTACTGAATTCTGTTTGCTAAAATTTTGTTGAGGATTTTTGCATCTATGTTCATCAGTGCTGTTGGCCTGTAGTTTTCTTTTTTGTGTTGTCTTTGTCTGGTTCAGGTATCAGGGTGATGGTAGCCTTGTAGAATGAGTTTGGAAGTGTTCCTCTCTCTGCAATTTTTTGAAAAAGTTTTAGAAGGATAGGCATTAGCTTTTCTCTGAGTGTTTGATAGAATTCTCCTGTAAAGCCATCTGGTTCTGGACTTTTGTTTTTTGGGAGATTTTTGATCACAAGTTCAATTTCAGTGCTTGTAATTGGGTTGTTCATAATTTCTGTTTCTTCCTGGTTCAGTCTTGGAAGATTGAACTTTTCTAAGAATCTGTCCATTTCCTCCAGGTTATCCATTTTATTGCCACATAGTTGTTCATAATAGTCTCTTATAATCCTTTGTATTTCTGCATTGCCTTTTGTAAGCTCTCCTTTTTCATTTCTAATTTTGTTGATTTAATTCTTCTCTCTTTTTTTCTTGACGAGTCTGGCCAAAGGTTTGTCAATTTTCTCAAAGAACCAGCTTTTAGTTTTATTAATCTTTACTATTATTTATTTCATTTCTTTCTACTAATTTTGGAGAGGTTTTTGTTCTTCTTTTTCCATTTGTTTCTGGTGTAAAGTTACATTGTGTTTGACGTTTTTCTTGTTTCTTGAGGTAGGATTGTATTACTATAAACTTTCCTCTTAGAACTGTTTTTGCTGCATCCCATAGGTTTTGAGCTGTGTTTTCATTGTCATTTATTTCTAGAAATTTTTTGATTTCCCTTTTGATTTCTTCAGTAACCTATTGGTTATTTAGAAACACATTGTTTAATCTCCATGTGTGCGTGTTTTTTAGGTTTTTTTTCCTTGTAATTGATATCTAGTCTCATAGCGTTGTGATCAGGGAAGATGCTTGATACAATTTCAATTTTCTTAAATTTACTGAGGTTTGATTTGTGACCCAAGATGTGGTCTGTCCTGGAGAATGTTCCATGTGCACTTGAGAAGAAGGTGTATTCTGCATTTGGAAGGAATGTCAGGAAGATATCAATGAGATCCATTTCATCTAATGTATCATTTAAGACTTCTGTTTCTTTATTAATTTTCTGTTTTCATGATCTGTCCATTGGTGTGAGTGGGGTGTTAAAGTCTACTATTATTGTGTTACTGTCAATTTCTCCTTTCGTGTTTGTCTTATGTATTGAGGTGTTCCTATGTTGGGTGCATAGATATTTATAATTGTTGTGTCCTCCTCTTGGATTGATCCTTTGATCATTATGTAGTGTCCTTCCTTATCTCTTGTAATATTCTTTATTTTAAAGTCTATTTTGTCTGATATGAGGATTGCTACTCCAGCTTTCTTTTGCTTTCCATTTGCCTGGAATGTATCACTTTCAGTCTATATGTGTCTTTAGGTCTGAAGTGAGTTTCTTGTAGATAGCATATATATGGGTCTTGTTTTTGTATCTATTCAGCCAGTCTGTGTCTTTTGGTTAGAGCATTTAATCTGTTTACATTTAAAGTAATTATTTATATATATGTTTCTATTGCCGTTCTCTTAATTGGGTTTGATTTTGTATATCTTTTTCTTCTCTTGTATTTCTTGACTATATAAGTCCCTTTAACATTTGTTGTAAAGCTGGTTTGGTGGTACTGAATCTGTTAACTGTTGCTTGTCTGGAAAGCTTTTTATTTCTCCATCAATTTTGAATGAGATCCTTGCCACGTACAGTAGTCTTGTTTGTAGATTTTTCCCTTTCAGTACTTTAAATATATCCTGTCATTCCTTTCTGGCCTGCAGAGTTTCTGGTACAAGATCAGCTGTTAAAATATATGAGGTTTCCCTTGTATGTTACTTGTTGCTTCTCTTTTGCTGCTTTTAATATTCTTTCTTTGTGTTTAGTCTTTGTTAGTTTGATTAGTATGTGTCTTGGTGTGTTTCTCCTTGGGTTTATCCTGTATATGACTCTCTGTGCCTCTTGAACTTGATTGGCTATTTCCTTTTCCATGTTAGAGAAATTTTCAACTATAATCTCTTCAAAAATTTTCTCATTCCCTTTCTTTTTCTGTTCTTCTTCTGGGACCCCTATAATTCGAATATTTGTGCATTTGATATTGTTCCAGAGGTCTCTGAGACTGTCTTCAATTCTTTTCATTCTTTGTACTTTATTCTGCTCTTCTGAAGCTATTTCCACCATTTTACCTTCCAGCTCACTGATTCTTTCTTTTGCTTCAGATATTCTGCTATTGATTCCTTCCAGAGTATTTTTAATTTCAGTATTGTGTTGTTTATCTCTCTTTGTTTATTCTTTTATTCTTCTAGGTCTTTATTAATTGATTCTTGCATATTCTCCATTCTGTTTTCAAGGTTTTTGATCATTTTTACTATCATTATTCTGAATTCTTTTTCAGGTAGTTTGCCTATTTCCTCTTCATTTATTTGGACTTCTGTGTTTCTAGTTTGTTCCTTCATTTGTGTAGTATTTCTCTGCCTTTTCATTATTTTTTTTAACTTACTGTGTTTGAGATCTCCTTTTCCCAGGCTTCAAGGTTGAATTCTTTCCTCATTTTGGTTTCTGCCCTCCTAATGTTGGTCCCTTGTTTTGTGTAAGCTTCATATAGGGTGAGATTTGTACTGAGTTTTTTTGTTTGTTTGTTTTTCCTTTGATGGGCAAGGCTGAGTGAGATGGTAATCCTGTCTGCTGATGATTGGGTTTGTATTTGTGTTTTGTTTGTTGTTTAGATGAGGCATCCTGCACAGGGTGCTTTGCTACTGGTGGTTGGGTAATGCTGGGTCTTGCATTCAAATGGTTTCCTTTGTGTGAGTTCTCACTATATGATACACCCTAGGATTAGTTCTCTGGTAGTCTGAGGGTCTTGGAGTCAGTGCTCCACTCAAAAGGCTCAGAGTTTAATCTGTGGTCAGGAACAAAGATTCCATAAGTGGTTTATTGTGGCATAAAGTGAGATTAAAACAAATACCCAAAAATGAGAAACCAAAGATGAACACCACATAAATGGCCCTTACAGAATCAAGCAAATAATAATTAAAATAGTGGAATATACACATATACATATACACCCATAAGTAAAATCAAAACAGTCCAACAAAAAGAAGTACAATAGATTGACCCAACAAACAAAGGAAACCAAAAATTACATCTACCAGTTAAGAACAAAACTAACTAAAGCACAGACTAGAAAACAAAACTAAAGCAAGATGCCAAGTGGGGAAGAAAGCAATGAAATTAAAATTAACAAATGTTGAGAGGAAAGAAAGCAAAGAAAGCAAGAATAGGTATGCAAAGTTAAATAGAGGTAGATAAATAAGGTTTATACACATTAAAGATTATCTGTAAAGGGAAAAGAACAGTGGAAAAAGTAAACAAAGGAATAAATGTAGAAAAATAAAATAGGTTTAAAAAAATTAAAAATTAAAATTTAAAAAAGGAAGAAGAAAGAAAAAAAAAAAAACCTCCAAAGAACTGCAGAAGCCCAACATAGAGGCAGAATTTTATAACAACAGTGAAAAGTGTGAATGAAAAAAAAACTCAAAAGCTTAATTAGATTTCATAGTGCCAATAAAAATCAAAAACTACAATAGAGGGAGGGAAAAAAAAGAAAAAGATCCAAAAGAACATACAGAACAAGTCAAAACATAAGAATAATAAATGTGTTTTTGAGTCACTGCTGTCAGAGTCCTTTTCCTCACTGGGAGTCACAGTCCCCCCTCACCTCTCTAGGGTGCCCTCTGACACTGTGCTGGTCTCTGGACCTGCTGTGGGGGCAGCTCAGATTCTACTCTGGCCCTACTCCTGTGTATTCTTGCCTCCAATGTCCACAGCTATCAAATCTAGTGCATTTTCTTTTGTCGGAGCTCTTAATGTCCTTTTATATATTCCGTAGACACAGAGTCTGCCTAGTTGATCCTGTGGGTTTAATCTGCAGCTTATACAGCTGGTGGGAAGGTTTTGGGTCTTCTTCCTTAGCCACACTGTGCCTTGATTTCAATTGTGGTTTCATTTCCATCTCTGCATGTGGGTCACCCACTGGGGTTTGCTCCTGAAGCTGCCCCGGGAGGACTTGGGTCTGCACCAGTGAGGGCCAGGTGTGGAGGTGGTGCAGCTGCTTGGGTCTCAGGGGTTCTAGCAGCACCAGATACTCAGGGGAGTTGGCGGCTAGAGGAGCAGGAAATATAGTGCTCTAGAAGGGTATGGCAACCAGTATTGGCCAATACACTCCAGTATTCTTACCTGGAGAACCCCACCTGACAGAGAAGCCTGGCAGGCCACAGTCCGCTCGGTCACAAAGAGTTGGACATGACCGAAGTGACCCTGCGTGCGTAGATAAAATACTTCTTTTAGCCTGAGGCAGCTCTGCCCCAGCGAGGGTTGAGCATGAATGTGGCACAGCTGCTTGGGTTGCAGGGACCCTAGTGGCACCAAGTGTGCAGAGGCACAAACTGCCTCTGCCAAAAGGAATTATGGCCCTATCAGAGTCTTTTCTCGAGCCTCTTGTAGCTGGCGATCAGAAGGCCTCTTTGGCTAGTCTTTCTCCGTAGCTCCACCCATTCAGACACTTAGAGGGATCCCTTGCCTGGGGTCCTTCTCTGTTGTTCAGGGCATCAGGCACATAAAGAGGGCCCCCCCAGCTGGGGTCCTACTTTGTAGATCGGTGCATCAGGCTCTTAAAGGGGCACCCTGGGTGGAGTCCTACTCTGTAGTTCAGTACAGTCAGGTGTCAGGTGTTTGATGGGCCAGCCTCTCTATTGTTCAGTTGCTGATGCTGGAGTGTGGGAAGAGAGAAGCTATGGTGATGGCCCCACCCACTGTGTGTGACTCAGCAGTATTGTCTTGCTTCCATGGCTGCCAGGCTTTCCTCCACAGGCATTTCCCACCATGATCTCCTCCCTTACATGTCCTCTATCTGTCTCTCTGCAGTCAACAGCAGCCCTCACTCTGGGATTGCTCCACAATCTCTAAACTCCAGCTCCCAGCTGCTGCACCTTCTAGGGGACCTGCGTCCCTGTCCTGGGTGTGTCTGGGGCTGCAGCAAGGACTGTCTGATTCTCATTCCATTTAAGCTGCTACCGATCAGCTGTTTCACTCTCAGCCTTAAATGTTTCTCCTCTGACTCAGACAGTTGCTCCAATGTGGTGATCAGACCCCTGCTTCAGTTCCCCCACCCGCCAAGGGCAGGTGCAGTCCTATGAACACTCCTGTTTCCCCCTGCTAGTTCCTTCATTCTACCAAGTTTTGTGTGGTTCTGTATATTCTTTTCTGCTGGTCAGGTACTCATGTCCTCTCTCAGCTGGTATTCTGCATGCACTTCTGTGTCTGAAGGTGTATTCCTGATGTATCTGTGGAGAGAGATGTACTCCACGTCCACCTATTCCTCCGCCATCTTTTCCTCCTCCTCTAACATGGATTTCTTGTAGACAAGCTATAATTAGTCCTGTTTTGATATAGTCTGTCAATGTCAATCTTTATTTGGTGCATTTAGACCATTGAGGTTCAAAGTCCTTATTGTTATAGTTGGACTAGTATCTATTATATTTATTACTGCTTTATATTTGTTGTCCTTGTGATTTTTTCCTCTTTTGTCTTTCACCCTTTTTCTGCCTTTGGTGGCTCTAATTAAGCATTTTATCTCATTTTATCTCCTTTCGTAGCATAGTTGTTATACTCCTTTTCTTACCTGTTTTAGTGATTTCCCTAGAGTTTACAATATACATCAACAGTTAATTCAAATCCACTTTCATCAGTTCACTTTTTGAAGTTTACAGTGCACAACACAAGCTCACTAAGTACCTTATAACAAAGTAATCCTAATTCCTCCTTCTTGTCCCTTAGATCATTGCCATCATTCATATCACATGTATGTGAATAAACATCAGCATATACATACACACATAAACATACATAATTGAATACAGTGTTCATATTATTATTATTGAACAAAGTGTCATCTGTTACATCAATTCGGAACAGGAAAAATAAAAGCTTTTGGTTTCGGTTATTCCTTCTTCAATTCTCTTCATGTAGTTCTGAGTTTCTTACCTTTATCATTTTCTTCCTCTCTAAAGATTTTCTTTTAACATTTCTTACCAAGAAGCTCTATTGGCAACAGTTCAGTTCACTCGCTTAGTTGTGTCCAAATCTTTGCAACCCCATGAATCGCAGCACGCCTCCCTGTCTATCACCAACTCCCGGAGTTCACTCAGACTCGTGTCCATTGAGTCAGTGATGCCATCCAGCCATTTCATCCTCTGTCGTTCCCTTCTCCTCCTGCCCCTAATCCCTCCCAGCATCAGAGTCTTTTCCAATGAGTCAACTCTTCTCATGATGTGGCCAGAGTATTGGAGTTTCAGCTTCAGCATCATTCCTTCCAAAGAAATCCCAGAGCTGATCTCCTTCAGAATGGACTGGTTGGATCTCCTTTTAGTCCAAGGGACTCTCAAGAGTCTTCTCCAACACCACAGTTCAGAAGCATCAGTTCTTCAGTGCTCAGCTTTCTTCACAGTCCAACTCTCACATCCATACATGACTACTGGAAAAACCATAGCCTTGACTAGACGGGCCTTTGTTGGCAAAGGAATGTCTCTGCTTTTGAATATGCTATCTAGGTTGATCATAACTTTTCTTCCAAGGAGTAAGTGTCTTGTAATTTCATGGCTGCAGTCACCATCTGCAGTGATTTTGGAGCCCCAAAATATAAAGTCTGACACTGTTTCCACTGTTTCTCCATCTATTTCCCATGAAGTGATGGGACCAGATGCCATGATCTTCGTTTTCTGAATGTTGAGCTTTAAGCCAACTTTTTCACTCTCCTCTTTCACTTTCATCAAGAGGCTTTTTAGCTCCTCTTCACTTTCTGCCATAAGGTGGTGTCATCTGCATATCTGAGGTTATTGATATTTCTCCTGGCAATCTTGATTCCAGCTTGTGCTTCTTCCAGACCAGCATTTCTCCTGATGTACTCTGCATAGAAGTTAAATAAGCAGGGTGACAATATACAGCCTTGACGTACTCCTTTTCCTATTTGGATCCAGTCTGTTGTTCCATGTCCAGTTCTAACTGTTGCTTCCTGACCTGCATATAGGTTTCTCAAGAGGCAGGTCAGATGGTCTGGTATTCCCATCTCTTGAAGAATTTTCCACAGTTTATTGTGACCCACACAGTCAAAGGCTTTGGCATAGTCAATAAAGCAGAAGTAGATGTTTTTCTGGAACTCTGTTGCTTTTTCCATGATCCAGCAGATGTTGGCAATTTGATCTCTGGTTCCTCTGCCTTTTCTAAAACCAGCTTGAACATCTGGAAGTTCATGGTTCATGTATTGCTAAAGCCTGGCTTGAAGAATTTTGAGCATTACTTTACTAGCATGTGAGATGAGTGCAATTGTGTGGTAGTTTGAGCATTCTTTGACATTGCCTTTCTTTGGGATTGGAATGAAAACTGACCTTTTCCAGTCCTGTGGCCACTGCTGAGTTTTCCAAATTTGCTGGCATATTGAGTGCAGCACTTTCACAGCATCATCTTTCAGGATTTGAAATAGTTTAACTGGAATTCCATCACCTCCACTAGCTTTGTTTGTAGTGATGGTTTCTAAGGCCCACTTGACTTCACATTCCAGGATGTCTGGCTCTTCTTAATTTTCATTGTATAAAAAAGTGTTTATTTCTATTACTCTTCTGAAGGATAATTTCAGAGTATAGAATTCTAGATGGTTTTTTATCTTAACATTTGAATATTTTATTTTATTCTCTTCTTACTTGCATGTTTTCTGAGAATTTGGATATAATCTTATCTTTGTTCCTCTATAGGTAAGATATTTTCTCCCCTCTGGCTTCTTTCAGAATTTTTCTTTAATTTTTTTTGGAGGGGTAGTTTGAAAATGATATGCCTGTATGTAGGGTTTTGGTATTAATCCTGCATGTGTTCTTTGAGCTTCCTGGAAGTGTGATTTGGTTTCTGACGTTAATTTGGGAAAATTCTCATTATTGTTTCAAATGTTTCTTCTGTTCCTTTCTCTCTTTCATCTTCTGTTAGACCCATTACACATACGTTATACCATTTGTAGCTGTGCCACATCCCTTGGAAATATTTTTTTTCAGTTTTGTCATCCTTGCTTTTCAGTTTTCAAGGTATCCATTCGTATAGCCTCTAGATCAGAGATTGTCTTCTCACCAAATCTACTAATAAGCTTATCAAAGGCATTGTTCATTTCTATACAGTGTTTTTTATTTCTAGTATTTCTTTTTGGTTCTTTCTTAGGATTTCCAGCTCTCTGCTTACATTACCCATCTGTTCTTGCTTGCTTGTCTACTTTACCCATTAGAACAGTGGTCCCCAGCCTTTTTGGCACCAGGGACAGGTTTCATGGAAGACAATTTTTCCATGGACTTGGGCATGGGGTGGTGGTTTGGGTATGGTTCAAGCCCATTACATTTATTGTGCACTTTATTTCTATTATTATTATATCATCTCTACCTCAGATCATCAGGCATTAGATCCTGGGGGTTAGGGACCCAAGCATTAGACCCTTAGCATATTAATTATTATTGTTTTTAATTTTCAGTTGGATAATTCCAACATCTCTGCCATGTCTGGTTCTGATTCTGTCTCTTCAATTTTTTTTTCTCTTTTCTTTATGTTTAGTAACTTTTTTCTCAATAGCTGGACAAGATGTGTACTAAATAAAAGGAACTGCTGTAAATTAGCTATTTGTAATGTAACAGTGAGAGGTGAAGGGAGGGAAAGTGTTCTGTAGTCTTATGATTGGATCTCAGTCTTCTAGTAAGCCTATGCTTCTGCACTGTGAACTTTATACGTTTTTCTCAGTTTTTTCTTCCTCTTAGGTGAGATAAGGTGTTAGAGCTGTCTAAAAGTGATTATTTCCTTTCTCCCTAATCAGTTAGGCTCTTATAATATCCCAGCAGGTTCAGTTTGGTTCAGTTCAGTCGCTCAGTCATGTCCGACTCTTCGCAACCTCATGGACTGCAGCATACCAGGCCTCCCTGTCCATCACCAACTGCCAGAGTCTACCCAAACTCATGTCCATTGAGTCAGTGATGGCATCCAACCATGTCATCCTCTGTGATCCCCTTCTCCTCCCGCCTTCAATCTTTCCCAGCATCAGGGTCTTTTCCAATGAGTCAGTTCTTCGCATCAGGTGGCCAAAGTATTGGAGCTTCAGTTTCAGCATCAGTCCTTCCATTGAATATTCAGGACTGATTTCCTTTAGGATGGACTGGTTGGATCTCTTGCAGTCCAAGGAACTCTCAAGGATCTTTTCTAATACCACAGTTCAAAAGCAGCTGTTCTTCGGTGCTCAGCTTTCTTTATAGTCCAACTCTCATATCCATACGTGACTACTGGAAAGACCATAGCTTTGACTAGATGGACCTTTGTTGACAAAGTAATGTCTCTGCTTTTTAATATGCTGTCTAGGTTGGTCGTAACTTTTCTTCCAAGGAGCCAAGTATCTTTTAATTTCATGGCTGCAGTCACCATCTGCACTGATTTTGAAGCCCAAGAAAATAGTCTGTCACTATTTCCACTGTTTCCCCATCTATTTGCCATGAAGTGATGGGACCGGATGCCACGATTTTAGTTTTCTGAATGTTGAGTTTTAAGCCAACTTTTTCACTCTCCTCTTTCACTGTCATCAAGAGGCTCTTTAGTTCTTCGCTTTCTGCCATAAGGGTGGTGTCATTTGCATATTTGAGGTTATTGATATTTCTCCCAGCAGATTAGACTCTGGTTAACTAGTTTCCCATGAGGTCAGGCCTTGTTAAGAAAACAGAGATTTTTGCTGAATTTAAAAATGATTCCCTTTCCCCTCTTCCTGCCTAAAGCAGGGGTGGCTTCTTCACTGATATTTACCATGTGAACCTGGTGGGAACTCCTAGAGGTAAACTTCACAGTATCTTGGGGATCCTTTATGCCTGAGTCCCCTTGGAGTTTTTAACTATCCCAGTTGTTGACACTGACCCTCCAGCTGTTCACTAATTCCATTTCAGGTTTTCCTGCCCAGCACTGCTGCCTATGGTTGTTTCTGCTTGTGGTTCTCTGCTCCACTCAGCCATGATTCCCTGTATTCATTTATCTGTTATCTCCAATCTTGGGGACCAAGGTTTACCCTGTGTCCTCCCTTCTCTTAAGGATGCAAGAAGAGATGTTGATTTTCCAGTCTGTTCTGCTTTTTACTTTTGTTAAGACAAAGTGATGACTTCCAAGCTCCTTAAACGCAGAATGGGAAACCGGAAGTCTCCATATGGTGCATTTTTAAAATCGTTAGCTACAATGCTATTATTATATCTTAAAATTGACACTGATTCCTGATCATCACCACATATTTAAGCACAAAACAAATTCTCCAGTTTGGTTTTTTTGGAATTAAGAGTCCAAAGTCCATACATTGCACTTGCTTGATAGGTTCACAAATCTCTTTCAATCTGTAGGTTCTTTTTGTTTTGCAAATTATTTGTTTAAGTAATTTTGTTGGTCTTCCCCACTCTCAGTTACAGAACATTCTACCATCTTGAATGTGATAAAGGGTGCAGTCACCCCCTCAACCCTCCACTGACTTAAGATGCCCCCTTGATCAAATACAGTCTTCTCTCAATCAGTCATCTCTCAGTACACACGTGGGATTAACTTCAGGACTCCACGAGATGCTTAAGTCTCTTATATAAGTGACAGAGCACACACAGTTGGTGGTAGAGTTGGCCCTTCTTATCCACGGATTGAATTGTACTTAATTTCTGTATGCATGTAAGCCTGTTTTATTATTTTATGTTCTGTTTCTTGGGCATATAGTATATTCATGCTTCAGTACCATTTTGTTTTAGTAACAGAATCTTTCGATTATGCTTAATACAAAGTAGGGCTATTTCCCACTCATTTCTCTTGTTTTTCTGGGAATTCTTTTTTCGTTAACTCATTTATTTACTTATTTATTTGTTAGGCTGTAGTAAGTGCATCTTCTTCCCATTTTCAAATTGATTTATTACATTTGGAAAATGAATAACCTCAAAGCTGCTATCATTCTTTCAGAGGAAGTAATTACCAATAGACTATTTATTGTTTTTCATGTATAATTCTTAAAAAAATTATAGTCTGTATTTTAATTTCATTAAAAAAAATCATTTATTTATTTGGCTGAGCTGGGTCTTCTGTGCAGGCTTTTTTGTCTAGTTGTGGTGCGTAGGGACTACCCTGTGGTTCTCAGGTTTCCCATCTCAATGGTTTCTCTCTCTGCTGAGCACAGGCTCTAGAGTACATGGGATTCAGGATTTGCAGCTCCTGGACTCTGGAGCACAGGCTCAATAGTTGTGGCATGGGCTTAGTTGCTCTGCACCACGTGAGATCCTCCCAGATCAGGGATTGAACCCTGTCTCCTGCATTGGAATGTGGATTGTTTACCCCTGAGCCACTGGGGAAGCCCTTAATTTCATTTATTATTATTTTTTTTAATGAAATGTTATAACCTAGGAATTTGTTAAAGTAAGATTTAGAAAGAAAAAGAGAAAGTTAAATCATTTGATGCTTTAAAAAGAGGTCAGAACATAATTTTCATGGTTAAAAGGATGGAGTCTTTTTTCTATCTACTCTAAGCTTATTTCAAAATCTATCCAAGAGTCTGAACCTTCTGAGGAGTCTGATCATTTATCTTTGTTATATCTGTAAGATGTTGGATGATAATCGACCCGGAAGTCTGTATAATGCAGTAAGTGTTCTCCACATGCAGGTGCCCTTCACATCATTCACCTGAGCATACACTGTGGGTTCCAGTGGCTCACCCCACCAAATGGCATTTTTCACCCTCCAAAGCAATTTTTGAAAGTATTTACTTTTAAGCAAAATGCTCTTTGCCTTTCACCTTGGTAGCTATATTTCTGATTTGTTTAGTAATGCATTTTATTGTCACATATGGTCTTAACAACCTGTATTTCCAGTGCTACTTTTTCAGCTAGAGCTAAATTAAAGGGAACAAGAAGGAGAATGCTCCTTGGCATCCTCTGCAAAACTGTGTGAAGCTGCTCCAGAACTTACTGGCGGGAGGTGACCCACAGTGCTCAGATGGAAAGCTGAGGGCAGCAGCTCCATGAGTAGGCCTGGACTCCTTGCTGTTTATTTTACTTGTGATAGCATGTTCTCCCTCAGCAACTAATAAAATTTATTTAGTTTGGAAAATTATGTCTGCTAATCCATAGGGGACAGACCATCCAGAAATGCTGGGTGGTCTTCAACTTGTCCAGTTCCTATGGCCTCAGCTCAGCAAGTTCCCCAAACAGTGGCGTCAGGCCTGGAGCCTTTCCATGGACACTTTCCCATAGACGCAGCGTCCCAGCCACATGTTGACACAGGGAGGCTGATTCAAATTACCACCCTGCACTCATACCCCCTTTCCTTCAGCCCCTTGAAGAGTTCCCCACATGGGCTGCATAGTCATTTAGAAACCACGTACTTTCTTTGACCAAGGTGCCCTGCCCTGTTTTTAGCCTTCCAACTATTTGCTTACCACAATCACCAGTGGAATTTCATCTGGTTTACAATTGGCTGGGTGTCTTTGGCCTTGGCCTCCAAATACAGTCGTGTATTTCCAGAAATGGACAGCCCTTCTTCTTTTAAACAGCAGATGATTGCTCCTCTCTGTCGTTTAGATAACCTAGAGGAAATTTATAATTTCTTGGCCTAAAAGCCAAGCCTGACTTCTTAAATCTATCCCTGGGGTTGCCATAATAGCCACCTGCAGGGTGCACATTGCATAAAACCTTTCTGGGAGGGCTACTGCAATCCTGTCATAAATCTGTGGAGTACAAGTAATTCTGCAGGACATGTCCTTTAAGATAAGCCTAAATCCATTGCTTCAATAATGTTGAGAAGTTTGATGACTAGATGGAAACTTTTTTCTACATACCAGAATGAATGAGCCAGTGAACAAATGAAAGAGTGAGTGTGTGACTGGCCAGACAACTAACCTCATGGGGTAGCTGTGCGTGTTAAAGAGGGTAACCATACAATTATAAATTATAGTCTGGAACACTTTTGAGAGTTAAAAGAGGTGCCTGTTATAATTATGGTAGGATGACCTGTCCCAGGCACACTGAAACATATTTAAATGACTCCAGTGCCTATAGGGGACTTCCTAGGTGGCTCAGACAGTAAAGAATCCACCTACAATCCGGAAGACCGGTGTTCAATCCCTGAATCAGGAAGATCTGAAGAAGGGAATGGCTACCCACTCCAGTATTCTAGCCTGGAGAATTCCATGGACAAAGGAGCCTGGCGGTCTATAGTCCATGGGGTTGCAAAGAGTTGGACACAACTGAGTGACTAACACTTTCACTTTCAGTGCCTATAGAATGTTTAGCATGATGCCTGGTACTTAAAACACTCAGTGACTGTTAGCTTGTTGCTGTTATTATTGTTGTTGTTAACTTTAAATAATAATTATTTTATTTTTTATAATGTTTTATTAGGTTTTTTCAAGCTTATATCTCTTCCTGCTAATCAGTTATCACTGAACTAAGGCCAGATGTAAATAAATTTCCAATGCTGAAAAAGCTAATACAGCCTCCAATGGTGCTTAATAAGAAAAAAATAAGTTACAAGAAAAGGCCAACTTCATCCAAGTTTCTAGTTTTGTGGGTTTTTCTTTTTCAGCTCAGATAAGAAAAACCAGGCTTTAAGAATTGCCAGAATTCTCTGGCAGCCCAGTGGTTAGGACTTGGCACTTTCCTTGTTGGTGGGTTCAATCCTGGTCAAGGAACTAAGATCCTGCAAGATGCACAGGACAGCCAAAAAAGAAAGAAAGAAGAATCAGGCTTTAAACATTGTCAATATAGGTGAGTGTCTAAACAAAGAAAAGCTAGTGTAATACCAAGGACAAAAAGTTAGCAAAGCAGTAGTAGTAACTAATACTCCCATTTCTATCTCTCCTCATATCCTCTTCTTTAAATTTTTTACCTAAGATATGATCACAAAATTATTTGTTGAAAAAGTTTACTTTTCAAGTGAAAACCTGCTGATACTGATTTGTAATAGACATGCCAGTGTGTTTGGATTTGGATATTTCCTTTGATTGGTGTTGCTGCCCTTTGCTTTGAGAAGTGACGTCTCTGCACATATAAGTGATAATGAGGGCACAGCTTCTTCAAATTTGATGTGCTTCTCCGATCAGGTTGTCATGGAAATACATCTTTGAAATGTAATAGAGAATATTCTTTCCAGTTCCTTGGGATTAAGTAGTTCTCCAGAAAAGTTGGTCTTGATTTTTGTGGGCTCCTCCGGCAGCCCATGCAGCCCTTGATCTCTTTCTGGTTTGGAAAGGGGGAGCCTGCCTACGTTTGTCTCAAGTGGGGGGGCTCCCTCCCCTCCTCTGCCTCTCAGACAGCATTAGAACATGTACTTCACCTCTCAAGGGCCTTATTGGCAAAGAATTGAGTTCCACATTCTGGTTTTTGTATTGAAGCTATACAGAAACATTTAGGACTTCCCTGGTAGGTAAGAATCTGCCTGCCAATGCAGGAGACATGGGCTCGATCCCTGGTCAGAAAGAAGATTCCACATGCCACGGGGCAACTAAGCCTGCCCACCACAACTACTGGAGCCTGCCCACTCCAGGGCCTCTGCGCTGCAGCAAGAGAAGCCACCACAGTGAGAAGCCCGTGCACCACAATGAAGGGTAGCCCCCGCTCGCTGCAACCAGAGGAAAGCCCATGTGCAGCAGCGAAGACCCAGGGCAACCAAAGAGTAATTAACTAAGTGATTAATAATAAAAACATTTGGAGCCAAAATTATTTAATAAGTGGCTAGACCAGTTTCTTTACCTACTTCCTCCTTTTTGGAGAGGATGGGACACACAACTACCTCACTAAATTGAATATTTGGGGAAACAAAGTTCAGTTTTTAAATGTCCAAGAGGCAATTGTCAGAAGAATCCTAATATATTGCATGAGATGTTGGACAGGGCAGAGTGTTCTTGTCCAGGCCTCTCCTGCCCAGTGTCAGAAATTGTTATTTAGAGGCAGATATTCTATATGAAAGTGCAGACTGGGAGCCTACTCCTTGGTATGTTGCAGGAGAAAATTATGTGTTCCATGTAAGTCCCTATCATTTTCCTAAACCATAGCTATAATGCCTAAAACTTCCTGTGATTATTAGGTAGGAATTTTGGAGAGCCAAGTTTTTAATCATAACCTGTTTTTCTTGAATTTGTCATTTGATCAGTATCCAAGTTAGATAGCTAAAACAAGTATAGAAAGTAGGAAAAGGACAGTCTTAGAATTTCTGTAACTAACACATGGTGAGTAGAATGAAATTTTTCGATCTCCCTAAAAATATTTTTTCTTTTTTTCTTTTATTGGCTCTTTAAAATTTCCACAGAAATACATACGTTTTATCAGGTCAGATCAAACAATGTAGAAGTATACACAGAAAATGTCAGTTACCCCCCTCCTTACCACCCTCCAGTCCTTCTCGTAAGCATAACTTATACTCTTATAAACATTAGACATCTACATGAAACAACTTTCTCTTCTTGTTAAATTAGCTTTTAAAAAAAAATTAAAAAGGAGAAACAGCATCACATCATACACATGACTCTGGAACCAGCTTTTTTAACCAACAAATCTTGTGTATCCCTCAAAGGGTATATAGATCCAACTCATAAAATAGAAACATATATCCTGATATGAATGGATCTTAATCTGTTTAGCTCTTTGCCTGTGTGTGTGTGTGTGTGTTCAGTCGTTCAGTCATGTCCAACTCTTTGTGACCCCATGGACCGGCCAGGCTTCTCTATCCATGGAATTTTCCAGGCAAGAATACAGCCATTTCCTACTGCATGGGATCTTCCTGACCCAGGGAGCAAACCTGCATCTCTTGTGTCTCCTGCATTGGCAGGTGGATTCTTTACCACTGCACCACCTGGGAAGCCCTATTTTCCAGTGGATGCATTCAAATTGTTTCTAATTTTTTGTTTATAATATTGCTACGTAAATACTTTCTAGCTAGTGCTTTTATTTCTGCCAGGAAGATTCATAAAAGTATGGTTATAACAGCCAGGAATATGTGTATTTTGAAGTTTATTAGGCAGTATCACATGACTTAACCAAAAGGATGAACCTATTCCCTGTCCTACATCTAAGAACACCAGTCACTTATACCTACCTTTACACTGGATGTTGTCATTCATCTAAACATTAGCTGATGTGAACACAAAAACTAATACCTCCTTGACATGTTAATTTACCTTTCTTTACTATTAATAAGATTGAAAATCTACATATTTGGGAGACATTTGCATTTCTTCTTTTATAATTTGCCTTTTTTCCTGGTTTCATTGAGATATAATTTATATATAATATAACTTTTAATTTCAGAACCAACCTGGTACAAATTTAGAACATTGTATGTAGTACCAATGTGTTGGTCCAACCAAATTCTGTTATGCAGTATTTAAGATCATATCACTTTGGTGATTTCTTCATCCAAGATCAGTTATTAAGAGTTAATTCTTTGATGTTTTAGAGAAAAATAGATTTTTTTTTTTGTTAATAGGTGATCATGTACTCCAGTGTTCAGTTCAGTTCAGTCGCTCAGTTGTGTCTGACTCTTTGCAACCCCATGAACCGCAGCACGCCAGGCCTCCCTGTCCATCACCAACTCCCAGAGTCCATCCAAACCCATGTCCATCTAGCCAGTGATGCCATCCAACCATCTCATCCTCTGTTGTCCCCTTCTCCTCCTGCCATCAATCTTTCCCAGCATGAGGGTCTTTTCAGATGAGTCAGCTCTTTGCATCAGGTGGCCAAAGTATTGGAGTTTCAGCTTCAACATCAGTCCTTCCAATGAACACCCAGGACTGATCTCCTTTAGGATGGACTGGTTGGATCTCCTTGCAGTTCAAGGGACTCTCAAGAGTCTTCTCCAACACCACAGTTCAAAAGCAGCTATTCTTCAGTGCTCAGCATTCTTTATAGTCCAACTCTCACATCCATACATGACCACTGGAAAAACCATAGCCTTGACTAGACGGACCTTTGTTGCAAAGTAATGTCTCTGCTTTTTAATATGCTGTCTAGGTTTATTTTATGGGGCTTCAGAATCACTGCAGATGGTGATTGTACCATGAGATTAAAAGACGCTTACTCCTTGGAAGAAAAGTTATGACCAACCTGCTGCTGCTGCTAAGTCGCTTCAGTCATGTGCAACTCTGTGATACCCCACAGACAGCAGCCCACCAGGCTCCTCTGTCCACAAGATTCTCTAGGCAAGAATACTGGAGTGGGTTGCCATTTCCTTCTCTGATGACCAACCTAGACAGCATAAAAAGCAGAGACATTACTTTGCCAACAAATGTCCATCTAGTAAAAGATATGGTTTTTCCAGTAGTCATGTGTGGATGTGAGAGTTGGACTGTAAAGAAAGCTGAGAGCCGAAGAATTGATGCTTTTGAACTGTGGTGTTGGAGAAGACTCTTAAGAGTCCTTGGATTGTAAGGAGATCCAACCAGTCCATCCTAAGGGAAATCAGTCCTGCATATTTATTGGAAGGACGGATGCTGAAGCTGAAACTCCAATACTTTGGCTACCTGATGTGAAGAACTGACTCATTGGAAAAGACCCTGATGCTGGGAAAGATTGAAGGCGGGAGGAGAAGGGGACTACAGTGGATGAGATGGTTGGATGGCATCACCAACTTGATGGACATGAATTTGAATAAGCTCCAGGAGTTGGTGATAGACAGGGAAGCCTGGCGTGCTGCAGTCCATAGGGTTGCAAAGAGTCGGACATGACTGAGCAACTGAACTGAAGTAGGTTGGTCATAACTTTTCTTCCAAGGAGCAAGCATCTTTTAATTTCATGGCTGCAGTCACCATCTGCAGTGATTTTGGAGCCCCCCAAAATAAAGTCTCTCACTGTTTCCATTGTTTCCCCATCTATTTGCCATGAAGTGATGGGACCAGATGCCATGATCTTAGTTTTCTGAATGTTGAGTATTAAGCCAACTTTTTCACTCTCTTTCATTTTCATCAAGAGGCTCTTTAGTTCTTTGCTTTCTGCCACAAGGGTGGTATCATCTGCATATCTGAGGTTATTGATATTTCTCCCATCATTCTTGATTACAGCTTGTGCTTCATCCAGCCCAACATTTCACATTATGTTCTCTGCATATAAGTTAAATAAGCAGGGTGACAATATATAACCTTGATGTACTCCTTTCCGTATTTGGAACCAGTCTGTTGTTCTGTGTCTAGTTCTAACTGTTGCTTCTTGACCTGCATACAGATTTCTCAGGAGGAAGGTCAGGTGTTCTGATATTCCTATCTCTTGAAGAATTTTCCACAGTTTTTTGTGATCCACACAGTCAAAGGCTTTGGCATAGTCAATAAAGTAGAAGTAGATGGTAAATTTTTTCTGGAACTCTCTTGCTTTTTCTATGATCCAGTGAATGTTGGCAATTTTATCTCTGGTTCTTCTGCCTTTTCTAAATCCAGCTTGAACATCTGGACGTTCAAGGTTCATATATTGTTGAAGCCTGGCTTGGAGAATTCTGAGTATTACTTTGTTAGCGTGTGATGGGATGAGTGCAATTGTGCAGTAGTTTGAGCATTCTTTGGCATTGCCTTTCTTTGGGATTGGAATGAAAATTGACCTTTTCCAGTCTGGTGGCCACTGCTGAGTTTTCCAAATTTGCTGGCATATTAAGTGCAGCACTTTCACAGCATCATCTTTTAGAATTTTAAATAGCTCAACTGGAATTCCATCACCTCCACTAGCTTTGTTCATAGGGGTGTTTCCTGAGGCCCACTTGACTTCACATTCCAGGATGTCTGGCTCTAGGTGAGTGATCACACCATCGTGGTTAGTAGAATATTACTCAGCTATAAAAAAAAGAACAAATTTGAGTCAGTTCTAGTGAGCTGGGTGACCTAGAGTCTTTATACCAAGTGAAATAAGTCAGAAAGAGAAAAACAGATGTCGTATATTAATGCATAGATATTGAATCTGGATAATGGTACTAATGAACTTATTTGCAGGGAAGGAATAGAGGCACAAGTATAGAGAATGGACTTGTGGACCCAGTGGGGGTGAGAGAAAGTGGGACAAATGGAGAAAGTAGCATCAACATATGTACACTATCATGTGTAGAATGGATGGCTGGTGAGAAGTTGCTTTTTAACACAGGGAGCCCAGTCTGGCGCTCTGTGATGACCTAGATGGGTGGGATGGGAACTGGAGGGGGGGCTCAAGCAGGAGGGGATAAGTGTGTAGTTGTGGCTGATATGTGTTGTTGTGCAGCAGAAGCCAAACAACATTGTAAAAATTTAAAAATAAAAGATAGATGATTCAAATACTGAACATGGATCCATAAATTTAATCATTTACAGCAGTTTGTAGACTGTGCTCTGAATCAAGAGTAATAAAAAAAAATTGTTAACATATACATTTTTCAAACTGTGTCTGAGAATAGAACAAAAATTATGTACTTGGTACTTGGTATAGAACTTATACAACTCTCATGTAAATTTGTAACTAAGCCGTATTTTTTAGTTCAGGTATTCACTGGAACTACCATTCAGCTGCCTTTTATATTTGTTCATATCCATCTACTGTTCATCATTCTCAACATTTCCTGCCTCTCTGCCCTCGGCACTGCCCAGCCATTGCGACCTCATGGTATTAATAGAAATCACATTTGTGCATGTTGCTGCTCAGAGGGCTTAGCAGTGGGTCTATCTCTGATGAACTCTCACTGAAGTGAGATACTTTTCTAATGATGTACATATTTATTTCAGTAGATCCTTTTAAAAAGACAAGGTGTGATTAGAGCAGATCAAGGAATGTCCCTGTTACTTAGGAAGGGAAGAGAAATTCTTCCTTCTGTACCTCAGAACCTCCTGCTTCCCAGGGGCTTTCTGGCTCTAAGACAGGCTATCCACGTCCTCCCCCTGCTCCCAAGGGGTATTCTTCTTTCTCAAGAAAGCTGAACAGAAATCCCTTCCCAGGAGTCTGTTAATGTGGCTAAAATTGGCTGATAGCCTGGACTTTGGAAAAACTTCCTTAGACACTGAAGGAAGTGAAAACAGGCTCTAGGCATCTAACTCACCCAGGAAAACTGTCTGCTCTCACCCACCCCATATCAGGCTCCAAACTGAAGCAACACCCTCCACTCTCCTGCCTGCAGAGTAGAGAGGCTTAGGTATAACCTGAGGCACAGGACCAGCTCCAGCATCAGACCTCCTGGGTTTAATCAGGGGTGTGAGACCTTGGTCCCTCTCCAGCCTCAAAAGATAAGAGTAATAATGGTACCTGTTTTGTAGGATTGTTATGGGAATGAAGACACAAGTAAAATGCTTAGCATTGTTCGAGGTGACAAAACAGTGTTAGTGGCTCAGTCATGTCCGACTCCCTGTGACCCCATTGACTGTAGCCTGCCAAGCTTCTCTGTCCATGGAATTCTCCAGGCAAGGATACTGGAGTGGCTCGCCATTCCCTTCTCCAGGTTTCAGTTCAGTTCAGCTCAGTCGCTCAGTCGTGTCCGACTCTTTGCGACCCCATGAATCACAGCATGCCATCTCCCGGAGTTCACTCAGACTCACGTCCATCGAGTCCATGATGCCATCCAGCCATCCCATCCTAGGTCGTCCCCTTCTCCTCCTGCCCCTAATCTCTCCCAGCATCAGGGTCTTTTCCAATGAGTCAACTCTTCGCATGAGGTGTCCAAAGTACTGGAGCTTCAGCTTTAGCATCATTCCTTCCAAAGGAATCCCAGGGCTGATCTCCTTCAGAATGGACTGGTTGGATCTCCTTGCAGTCCAAGGGACTCTCAAGAGTCTTCTCCAATACCACAGTTCAAATGCATCAATTCTTCGGCGCTCAGCTTTCTTCACAGTCCAACTCTCACATCCATACATGACCACAGGAAAAACCATAGCCTTGACTAGGCGGACCTTAGTTGGCAAAGTAATGTCTCTGCTTTTGAATATGCTATCTAGGTTGGTCATAACTTTCCTTCCAAGGAGTAAGCGTCTTTTAATTTCATGGCTGCAGTCACCATCTGCAGTGATTTTGGAGCCCAGAAAAATAAAGTCTGACACTGTTTCTACTGTTTCCCCATCTATTTCCCATGAAGTGATGGGACCAGATGCCATGATCTTCGTTTTCTGAATGTTGAGCTTTAGGCCAACTTTTTCACTCTCCTCTTTCACTTTCATCAAGAGGCTTTTTAGCTCCTCTTCACTTTCTGCCATAAGGGTGGTGTCATCTGCATATCTGAGGTTATTGATATTTCTCCTGGCAGTCTTGATTCCAGCTTGTGTTTCTTCCAGTCCAGCATTTCTCATGATGTCCTCTGCATAGAAGTTAAATAAGCAGGGTGACAATATACAGCCTTGACGTACTCCTTTTCCTATTTGGAACCAGTCTGTTGTTCCATGTCCAGTTCTAACTGTTGCTTCCTGACCTGCATAGAGGTTTCTCAAGAGGTAGGTTAGGTGGTCTGGTATTCCCATCTCTTTCAGAATTTTCCACAGTTTATTGTGATCCACACAGTCAAAGGCTTTGGCATAGTCAATGAAGCAGGTTTACTCTGCCTTAATAAATGGCAGCTACTGGTCTTACAGATGACTCAGAGGGTAAAGACTCCACCTGCAATATAGGAGACACAGGAGACGCAGGTTCAGTCCCTGGGTCGAGCAGATCCCTTGGAGATAGAAATGGCAACCCTCTCCAGTATTCTTGCCTGGGAAACCCCATGGACAGAGGAACCTGGCAGGCTGCAGTCCATGAAGTCGCAGAGAGTCAGACCCAACTGAACACGCGGTGCATACACACGTGCTGGTCCTTCAGCCTCTCCCACACTGCATCTGGCCCATCAGTATTCAGCCTAAAACACCACCTGTCAGGAGCACACCAGGCCACCAGCCCTGTGTGGCTTCCTCTTGTCAGTCACTCCCAGCGTAGTCGTCCCTCTGAAGACCAGTCTGCAGTGCTGACTGCACTTCCACTCCTGTCTTCATTGACTTGCCAGCTTCCATCACCCCATCCAACCCTCAACCTGCTGAAACTCCTGAGGCGCAGGCCTGGGCCCTCTTTTCACCCCGCTCAGACTTCTGTCCTTTGGAGTTCTCCTTCATTTTCACACCGCTCCATGCCAGCGTGACAGCTCCCAAATATAGATCTTCAGCCCAGACCTCTCCCCAGAACACTTCCAACTTGGATATTCAAGGACCTGTTTCATATCTCTGTTGGACTGTGCCTCAGACATTCTAAACCCACCTACCCCAAACTTAGCTCTTAGTAAACCCTTCACCAATTTTTTCTTCCATTCTTTCCATTGAGTAAATGGTACGTCTGTCCATCTTGTAGCTCAAGAAACTTGGGACAGTTTTGATTCCCACCTCATGTTCACCCCCTCATCAAATTCATCACCAGTGTCTCTTGACATTACTGCTAAAATACATTTTACTCCTTCCCCAGTGCCACCCAGGTCAAGCTCCCTCTGGAATTTTGTACCCACTCAGCACTCAGGTCTCCATGCAGTGGTCAGAGTGATCTTTGAAATGTAAATTGGGTCCTGGCACTCCTCTGTTTAAAACCTTCTGGGCCAGAATAAAATACCAGACGCTGGCCTTGCCCTTGGTCCTGCACAGCCTCATCACCAGCCGCCTCACCTTTGCCCTCTTCATCTGACACGGCTGCAGCGCCCCCTGCGGAGGCCTCCTCCCACCGCCCTCCATGTTGCCTGCCCCACCACGCTGTGCATGCTGCACGCTGTCTCTTCAGTTGTGTCCAGCTCTGTGAGAGCCAATAGATGGTAGCCCACCAGGCTCCTCTGTCCCTGGGATTCTCCAGGCAAGAATACTGGAGTGGGTTGTCATGCCCTCCCCCAGGGGATCTTCCCAACCCAGGGATCGAACCCCTGTCTCCCGCAGCTCCTGCAATGCAGGTGGATTCTTTATCGCTGAGCCACCAGGGAATCCCTCCCACTAGGCTGATCTCCAGCTAAACTCAACTGGAGAGGTTGTCTGTGACCACCTGGTCTCACCTGGGCCCCTCCTGATACTCTGTCCTTCCTTGGCCTGTCCTTTTCCTTCACTGTCTTTATCACAGTTTGATGTATGTGTATGTGTCAGAGTGAGGGGGAGTCAGAAAGAAGGTCAGATGAGGGCCAAGCCTCCCTCCCTTTCTCCTGCCCTACTGCCTGCTCTGGTGGACAGACCCTGAAACTCCTCAGCTTCTTCTAGTCTTGCCTCAGTGTTGATCTTCAACAAGGTCTACAAGAGTTATGCCAAGGGAGAAGAGAAAAAGAAACGACTAGCAATTCCTACCCTGTGTCTTTGCCTATTCACTTCTTGCCCCTATACCCTAATTCCTGGGCTTCATGCCAGCTCCTGCAGAGAAATGGCCCAGAAGTGATGGTGAAGGGAAAGACACTGGAGGGGTTGTTGGGTATGGGAAGCATTTGTGCCCCCACTTTTGTTTGTCTTATTAAAAGCAGTGAACATCTTTAGCAGAACCTGGAAGGTGCTGCAGGTGAAAGGGCAGGAAGCCTTGGAAAAGCAGGGCCAAGAGAAGAAGAACAAGTCTCACCAGGCCCAAATAGGCCCAGTGTTAACAGGCAGGAGCCCCACCCCCACCCCCGACTGTGGCTCAGAGTAGATGGATGCCCCCTCATGACCCCTCCCAGGAAAAGCAGAGCCCCTGATTCACTGACGTGACATAGGAGGAAGCTCCAAATACATTTTCCTATAGAAATGTAACTACACTTAGTGGTGAGTCTGTAGAGTATCAGGTTGGGGATCAACTATGGATCAGCCAGGCCATAACCACCTTTTATGATGTTATTACTAAAGAAAGATTTCAAGAGACTTATACAGTGGTTAAATATTTACTATGTGCCAAGAACTGTGCTCATCATTGTACGTGTGTTATTATTGCATTTGATCCTTCTTACAACACTAGGAGGGAGGTAGGCCCATTTTACAGGTGAGTAAACTTGAGGTTTAGAGGTTAAGTAACTTTTCTAAGGTCATACAGTGAGTAGGTGGTGGCTCTAGGACTCAAACCCAAGTTTGATTTCACATGTTAAACCACTGTGGTGAAATGTCAAACATAGCTATTTCTTAAATTAGGAACTATGTTTGCCTGAATATCTCAAAGCCCTTTTCCATCAACATTTTTTTTTTATCGTTCTCTTTATATCATCACTATATATTTGTTTGTCCTTTTTGAAAACATTTTTTTCCCCTTTGGTCAAAATAAGTTACTTGGTAAATATTCATTTGATATTATAAATATTAACTGCTATTGTGGCCATGATGAAGGAAAAAAAGATTTGTATTTGTTATTGTATTTTGATATCTTAATCTTTTTTTCAGAGGCTCATTTATATTTAAAGTTTTGTTTATTTCTTACTGAAAGGAAGAAGATTTCTCTCCCCACGTCAGCTATACTCTGCCTCTGGCTTCGGCACCTTCCCAGCCTTGAAAATACGATGCTTCATCTTTTTGAAAAGCTCATCTCCAGTGAGAGAAATTCTCTGAGAAGGATCGAATGCTTTATGAAAGATTCATTGCTGGTATGTGCTGGGTTTTGATGAGGAGAAAAATCCTTAAGGAAGATGCTGCATATTCTTTTAATCAGCAAAAGGAGAAAATGTAAACAAATGAGCAGTTGGCACCTTTTAAAATCATCATCTGTCTACATTTTATTTTTGAAATACCTAATGTCTGAGGCTTTTCTCCTTGTGTTAAAAATAGGGCAAGGGAATTCCCTAGCAGTGCAGTGGTTAGGACTCGGTACTTTCACTGCCTCAGGCCTGGATTCGGCCCCTAGATGAGGAACTAAGGTAATGTAAGCTGAGTGGCACAGCCAGGAAAAAAAAAAGGTTATCACTACGACTTTCCTGGTGGCTCAGATGGTAAAGCATCTGCCTACAATGTGGGAGACCTGGGTTTGATTCCTGGGTCAGGAAGAGTCCCCTGGAGAAGGAAATAACAACCCACTCCAGTACTCTTGCCTGGAAAATCCCATGGACAGAGGAGCCTGGTAGGCTACAGTCCATGGGGTCGCAAAGAGTTGGACACGACTGAGCGACTTCACTTCACTTCATGCCTTATATTGCACATTCACAAGAATTGACTTTTGGCCAACAAATTTCTCATTTCCGGCTTCCTTGGTGACTCAGATGGTAAAGCATCTACCCGCAATGCAGGAGACCTGGGTTCAATCCCTGGGTTGGAAAGACCCCCTGGAGAAGGGAATGGCAACCCACTCCAGTAGTCCACCCTGGAGAATCCCATGGACAGAGGAGACTGGCAGGCTACAGTCCATGGGGTCGCAAAAGACTCTGGCAGCACTGAGCACACACAGCACACACCCTGTGAACAAAGTGCTGTTCACTCTCCAAGCAGGAGTGCTGGAGTGGGTTGCAGTGCCCCCATCCAGGGGATTTTCCCAGCCCAGGGACTGAACCCAGATCTCCCGCGTTGCAGGCGGAGCCTTTACCAGCTGAGCCACCAGGGAAGCCCCTATCAACAACAGGAGGAATCAATTAACAAAGAAAGTCAGTCAAAAAGATAAACTTCTAATCCTTCACTGGAGGAAAAAACAAATACTTAAAAGATACAAAATGACACCCCCAGAAAAATGGTTAAGACAACAAAGTAACTACAAAGAATTCTGTCAGTTATTTTGGGGTTAGGCTGCCATCCCCGAACCCCTACCTCTATGCAGGGGCTGCCCAGTCTCCCCTCTACTCAGAACTTCCCAGGCCTGGGCAGTGCGGCGCTCAGTGGACCAAATGGGCCCCATTGCCTAATCCAGTGTCAGGGGCCCAGGCTAGCAGGGTGTCCTCAGAACCTGACCAATCCGGTGTTTTCCCTCTGTGGGAGGCATCTCTGGAATTTATGTGCATTTTTGTAAGAGTCGGAGTAAAGACCAAAGCACTCTGAATAAACAATTAAAGCTCTCCGGGAGGTTTCATGCTTCCGGGCCTCCATCTTACAGGAACCTCGTGGGCTCCAACAGGCTTTCTTACTCGCTTTTGTCACTGAGCGGAGATATGGTGCAGAGATTTGTTTCCTCTTGTACAGATGGAGAAAGTTAGTTCAAGAGAAATGGTGAACAGTCAGATCTTAAGTTGGTAGCCAGGAAACTGGGCTGGAGAGTGTTCCCCTGCCCGCTGAGCTGAGGCTTGTGTTGGGGGCAGGGTGTGTCTGTCTCTGCATACAGCGCACTGAGGTTGGCTGAGTTTACACAGCCTCCACCTAGATAGCTTCTGTTTGGTTAATCCAGTTAGAATTTAGGTTTTCTCTCTCTTTCAAATTGGAGGCTGTATGAGAGAATCATAATTGAATCTGCTGCCTTCTTCCTATATTCCAGCTCTCTTTTTGGGTCCTGATCAGTCCCTACCAGGTCAAGGGTGTGACTGTGGCCCTGCTTACCTTCTCCCTGTCTCCCAGGCTCCTCTTTGCCTTCCCATCTTGGGGCCTCCAAGGGGACCACGGATAGGGTCACAGTGACCAGCAGCCATGCTGCGTTCATCTGTAAGTTAGCTGGCCCAAATCAAACCCTACTGATTTAGACATATACAATATTTGATTAAAAAAAAAAAAGAAAAGAAAATAGATATAACGATTGAAAGAGTCCAAAGAGAAAAAGAGATACTTTTAGGGAAATTCTGCTTGAACTCATCTTTCAAAACAGTTGCATTAAAAAAAAAAAGTTGCATATTAAGGTGAGAAATAAGAATGTACCTTATATAAAAATAACTATAATATTCAAAATAAACAAAGGCTTTTAGAAGTCCTGGCAGCCCATTCCAAACATTACCTTTATTGTCAGGTAAATCTATTTCTAACTGAAAGATACGTGTTATAGTTTCATTTTCTCTGGTCCTTTTTCAGTGGTAAAATATAGTAACTGAGCTATTTCCTTGCTTTCAAGGTCCTTATTAAATTTTCTTTAAGTCTTCTCTCTATGGAAAAATTCCAGTTTCATCACCGTAAGTTGATTTGATTCTGCAACCTTGTGATTCTTCTCTAAATCTTCTTTGTGCCCTTTTTACCTGTGGTCCTCATGCCTGAGCCTGTCATTAAACCCAGGATGACAGAGAGAGAGAGAAAGCAGGCATTCCTGGTAAACATTGCATTGTATAACCTTCAGTCTCCAGTTTACGGTTTAAAATCATTTCCCCCCAAACAGTTTTGAAGTCAGTTGATTTACAAAAGCATTTATCAGGATCATGTGTGTAGAGGTTCAGAGCTTCCATTATGGTTAAAGGGGGATTTCAGAGGGTGTTATTGTGTTTAATTTATTGTGGCATTGGCAGGATGTAACCCCTCTGTTGCCTTATGGTTCAAGGAGGTAATTACAATACAGAGCTGCAGGTCCTTGATTGGCGTGGGCTGCTCTCCTCAGGATCCTGGGCCCACAGTGCCACACAACCAAGCAGGCTGGAATAAGCCTGTGACGTGACTGAGTGATTGGAAGGGTAACCTGAAGAACGTGCTTCCTGATTGCATCATCTGCTTCACTTATCAGATCACGGTATCTCGCGGCCCTGACGGGACCCTGCGGAAGTATCAGAAAGATCTGGAAGACTCGGATAGGACAGGACTGCTGTGCTTTCCTCTAGAAGTAACTTGATGCCTATTACATTAGAGTTGGATTCTGAGAGTAATTAAAGTGTGATGGTCTAGTAACTTGTATTTTATATGGAGCACTGTTAATTATGTTTCCATCTCTTGGGACTATCCAGAATTAGCCCTAGAAGTTCTATAGTTACCAAGATGTTGCAAAAACAAAAGATAAACGTGTTGTACAGGTTGTACAAAGTGAAATGGTCTCTCCAAATGTTCTGTGGCGTCTCAGGGCCTCCAGGCTGGGTATTTTCCATTAAGACTATGAATAATAAGGTGCTGACCTAAGAGTCACCTGAATTCTAAGTGCATGTGTATGTTTTTTGACTTCTAAAATAAAAGGAAATTTTCAAAACCTGTTTCTTTTTGAGGTGCGCTGTCTGACTCTCTTAGGCTGGACCTCCCCCAGGTCTATGGCCGCCTGCCACATTTGATGCTCCTAAATAAATCGAGGTCTTAGCCTCAGTTTGTCATCTACTTAGCAGACTGACACTTTGCAAAAGCAGATGGTCTTGTGTTTCCCTTGACAGAACAGGCAATGGAAGACCATATCCATAGCTTCAGACCTGACCTTTAAAACTCATGTCACCAACAACAGTGAAAGCCACTTGCTAATTATGCAGCTTTCTTGGCACTGTTTGGTTTCCCAAGGCTGGCCCCAAATCAGAAGGATGTTATATTTTCCAGTTACAATTCTGTTTGCGGAGCCCAGAAAGCTATTGTTTATATTCTACATTTGAATGAAAAGTGCTGGCTGGGTGGCACTGTGCTTGGCTGCCCTGCTGCATGCCCGGGCTGGGATATACCCTGGTTCCCATGCCCTCCCATTCGATCCTTCATTGGCTGGCCTCACATGCCGCCTGCCCCTCTAGCTGGGTCCAGAGATTTGCTCACGAAAGAGTGCAGCGGGAGGGGAAGAAAGGGGGATTGGTTTTGTTTATTAAGATTTTAAATCAGGAAACACTCCTGGTGTTTCTCTTCATAGCTCCACCAAAATTAGTTCTTTATCTTGTCAAGTGTACCTCAATAAAGATAGGGTTAAAAAGTAGTTCTTAATCTAATAAGAGCTTAAGAATTGCAAACCTGCAGATAACTCAGTGCCCTCCTTGACCTCCCTCATATGAGATAAGATGCATTCTTGTCTCCATTCTCCAGATAGTAATCACAGCCACTTCAAAAAGAAAAAGAGACTTATTTTACGCTGAACTCCAAACACAGTTCCCCTTTAATAAAAGATTATACCGAAGAATTAACTCTACATCCTGGGTGATGTCATTTTTCTCTGCTTGAGTAACTTCTTACTAATGTTCTAGGGTTTTTTTCTTTTCCTGCTTCCTCATTAGCAGTCTTTTAAACATTTCTTTTTTTCTTTGAGCTCTTTAATGTGAGGCATGTAATTTAACAAAAGCTAAAGTAGACAATTTAGCAGTGATCGAATAGAGAAGTGTGGAGGTGGTTTATGCTTGTGGCTAAAAGGTAAAAAGAAGCATCTCAGACAATAACTGCACTTTCCTGCATCGACCTCAGGGGGGCACCAGATCACCCAGCACCGTGAAGAAAAGAGACCTAGATGGCAAGTTCTGTTTTCACTGTTGGGAGGCAGGCCTTGGCAGCCAGTCAGAGATGAAGAGAGGGAAACAAAAAAACAAAACAAAACAGGGCAGTAGTTGACCCAGAAGGTCACTGCCACTCAGAGACTGAGCCAGGAAGCAGCAGGGGGCTGAGGAGCCGTCTTCCCACCCAAGCTACACAAGCCAAGGGGAGAGAGGCCGCTGGGCCAGGCGAGACGAGGACCTTGAGGTCTGGGGGGCTTTGCTCGGCTTCCAGAGCTGGCATCCCTGTGTCTTAACGTTCTCAGACAGCGCGGGTGAATTTAAAACACAAAAGTACATTTGGTACTTGTTAAGATTTTTTCTTAAGCTCAGAAATGACAGATTTATCACTAATTAAACAATAATTTCATTATAGAGTACTGAAAAAAAATCCTGGTAGTATAAACAACATCTGGTAAAGATTAAAAAGAAAGAATAATTTTTCCAAGCTCAAATTTGATGAAAGTAACACAAATGTTTTGAAACAAAATAGATCTTAAAGTGCAAAAGGGATATTTACAGTCTTAACTTTGGTATTTTGAAAGTAGAAAAGAAGAAAATGGCATAATAAAAAATACATGTTTATAAAGGTGCCTTATTTTATATGACAGATATGAAGATTTTTTTATATAGGTAGTTTTTCTTTAGACCAAATTGTTTTTGAACTCAAAAGAGTCTATTGAAATGAAACTTACAAAGAATTTTTTAAGAGGAGTGTTATTTTTTGATGAATAGTCACCTTTTAATTTACATACATAGATTAACACAAGGGCTTCTGCCTGTCAAGGGTTTGGATGAGTCAGATACACAGTGGGATATGTTGCTGGCCATAACAATAGACCATGAAAGAGAATCTACCTCAGGCTTACCGAACTTCAGTTTATCTCTCACCTGAAACTTCTCTATTTTTTAGGAAAAATATGTGTAAAAGGTGATAAATGAAGAAGGCTTGAGAATTTTGTTTCCATGTCTTCACTGCCTTTTTGTTTTTTACAAGAGGAATTCACTTTTCTCAGTGCATTACCTCAAATCATAGTTTAATTTCCCTTTCTGGCTTGTATTCTCTCTCTCTCCTCTCCCCATACTCTTTCCATCTCACACAGATTCATAAAATGATAGGAAAAAAGGAAAGATTTCCTCCTGAGAATTCTCAGGTGGCTAGTAATAATCGTTGATGAACTGGGATGAACATAAGAGGTTAGGCACCAGGGAGGGCTTCTCTGGTAGCTCAGCAGTAAAGAATTCACCTGCAGTGCGGGAGCCGCAGGTGACATGGGTTCAGTCCCTGCATCAGGAAGATCCCCTCAAGGAGGGCATGGCAACTCACTCCAGTATTCTTGCCTGCAGAATTCCATGGACAGAGAGGAGCCTGGGGCTGCGGTCCCTAGGGTCACAAAGAGTTGGGTCACAACTGAAGTGACTTAGCACGCATGCATAGACACCGAGGACAGAGAGTGAGCATGGGTGTTATTTGTGCAGTTCATGGCACAGAGTGGCAAGCCGGCCTCTTCCTCACCTCTGCCTACAAAGCAGCCTAGAAAATGCAGCTGCTGCACACTTCTCTGTGTTGCTTAGCCTTCCCTTGTTTGTTTGTTTGTTTTCTTCTGAGCGATGAGACTGGACTGTCCATCTGGGCAGAGAAGAAACAAGCAGTGCCGTCCTGGGTAGCTGTAGAAGAGGGAAGGGAATGCACCCCCCAGAGCAACTGGCCCATGAGGAAAGGAAACCAGAGTCCAGACCTTTCCCTCGTCTTCTGTTCATCCTCTGACACTCGAACTGGGGGCAGTGTGAGAGAAGGGAAGAGGGCACAACCGCTATTACTGATGGCCTCCTGGTAATGAAGTTTCCCTGGACTTGAAATAATCTGTACACGGAAATCGTTAGACCAGACGGAGAAAAGAAGAGCTTGAGAAGGAACAGATTTTGGTAGGATGGGGAAAAACAGACAAACAGATGGAACCCAAGAAAGGTTTTCTTTTCTGTCCTCATTCTAATAGGAAACATAATTGCTTGGTTTGTGGGGTTTCAGAGCTAGGCCCCAGAAGTTTCAGTTGCAGAGTGACCTGTTGTGTTACTTTGGGGACCCATTTTACAAATAAAACAGGACACAGAGGGGTTAAATGTCTGCCTCTTCCCTCACATGAATGTGTAAAGATTTGGGTGGGGGGGGGGGGGGGAGTGGTAATTTATGGCTTCCAAAGAAGCATAAATTAAGACTTTAATTCTATTTGGAGGATTCCCTTGATAAGAAAAGCGGCTTAAGTTTGCTTTTGTGATTTGGTGTCTTTGGGACACATGCCTGGCCTGTGAGCACTCTGGGCTTCATGAGGGGACTCACTGACCCTGAAATTATGTGCTCGGAAAGTGTGAAGAGTCTCATTTTTAAAACCATCAGTAAAGGCTGCAGATGAGAAGGAGCTGTTCATAATTCTGGAGTGGCAAGGGAGACTGGTTTTTAAATCAAAATCTCTGCCATTGCTGTTTCAGTAGGGTTCCCCTCTCTCCTGGCATCTTATCTGTTCTGAAAGTTAAAACAGCTTGTAGAAGCAGGTTAAAGGCAACCACAGCCTGAGCTGTTTGGACAGAAGGAAATCTAAGAGGAGAGTTGATCGGCATGGAGAGAACAGGCAGATTCCACACAGTCTATATATTTAAAATAGTTGATTGAGCTGTTCCACTAGAAAACACTGCATGAAAGAAGAGCATGTCCAAGCTCTGGTCCTCTTTTCAACAGAGTCAGAACTTTCTCGCTTTCCTGCTTGCTTTTCAAGGTAGCCCTGTTCTATACATTGATCAGCCTTTTCTCTGCCATTTAGATATCTCTGTCATCAGTATAGATTGATTTTCTACTAGCATCAGATTTATAGAGTGGTTCTGGAGTAGTTAGACCATTTAGAAGACGGAATTGTTGGTTCTGGAGTAGTTAGACCATGTGGAAGAAAGGGAATGATTCTGTTCAACCATTTTCAATTTTAGTCTTATTTTCTGCCAGTGCGTTTTTAGCTTCCGTGTGTCACGTGACGGTGGTGTTTGGTTCTTAAACACTCTTATTCAAGAGCCATATTGTCTATATATAAAACTTGGAAAAACTCTTCTGGCAAATTTGATGAGTCACATTTCTTCAAGATAGGCAGTTTGCTTTTCTCTTCTTGTTTGATATTTTCCATTATGAATACGTAGAAACTTCCGTGATATTTTCTGGGCATATATCCAGTGACCTTTTAATAACTGTTAGTATTTACAGTGAGGCTGAGAAGCAGGGAGATAACTGACTTGTCTGAGATCAAAGTCCAAAAATACTCTGCCTCTCTTCTGTTGAACCATCAATCAGCCAAATTACTTTCTTGAGTATGTAAATGAATTTAATCTATGAAAAATTTTAGTTGGTTTCTTTCATATAAAAATGGACATCAATGAAAGATTAGGAAGTATTGACTACTCTACCTAGAAAGCAGAGACTTGCATCCTACAAATCATTAATTTCTTCAAATAAAAGGAGTTATCCCATCATTTTAACAAGTGGTAATAATGCTCTTTCCTGGAGCCTTCTGTGACAGCTGTAATGGCGGTGTGTGAACACTAGATGGCACACGTTCAATGTTATTGTACATCTAGAAATGCCAGCACAGAAGAGAGTAGGAGCTACTGGAGATAGGTACCATTCTTCAGCCTGGCCTAGAAAAGTTAAGAGAAGATATATATCCTTTTTTCTATTTTTCTCGTTGAAGGGGTATGAAAAACTGTTCCCCAAAGCTCAATGTGACTCAAAGAAATTCCATATAAGGCCTAATTTACTAACCTGTGGATGTTACTGTATTATATCTGTTTTAGAACACATATAGCGTCTTTCTCTGGCTTAATCTCATGGTATGAGCTCCAGCCAGAATGATATGGGATCATGGAAATTTGCCCATTGTCCAGTGGTTAGGACTCTGCACTTCCACCACCAAGGGCCCAGGTTCGATCCCCAGGTGGTAAACTAAGATTCCACAAGCCATGTGACCAAAAAAAAAAAGAAAAAAGCAAACAAAAAGATATGGAATATGGGTTAGGCCCTCTGAAGCCCCACCCAGGCCACAATAAGTTGGCTTCTGCAGATTTAAATCATCAAAACTGTCATAAAGATATTCGTGGATTAAATTAGATGGCTTTCCTTATTCAAGATGATAGTATCTTTATTTTTTTCTTCATCCTAAATAATTTAAGCTGTATTATTTAGTCTGGCATGGTGGTGGTCACTGCTTTCCTTAATAATAATTTGAAATTACTATGTACTCATTTTCTAATCAGCAGGAATGAAAAGGTAACAGGTCTAGCTTTGACTTTGAGGCACTTTTAAGTCATGTGAGATCAGACACATAGGAGACATTACTTAAACCTAGGCTTCCCTGGCGACTCAGGTGGTAATCCACCTGCAATTCAAGAGACCTGGGTTCAAGCCCTGGGTTCAGAAGATCCCTTGGAGGAGGGCATGGCAACCCACTCCAGTATTTTTGCCTGGAGAATCCCCATGGACAGAGGAACCTGGTGGGCTACAGTCCAGGGGGTCTCAAAGAGTCAGACACGACTGAGCGACTAAGCACAGCACAGCACAGCAACACAGGTAGGCTGTGTGTCTTCATGATAGCCTACTGGTAGATGGTAGTTTCTAATTCCCATGATACTTATTGACTCTTTTTTGTGTATCATGTGGGCTTATTGTTGAAAGTGTGGAATTTACAGAGTATAAGTTGAATAAAGAAGAAGAAGAAGAAAGGCTGTCCATAATCCCCTTACCCCTAGAGAACTTCTGTTTGTATTTGTATGGAGGGCTTTTGCCATGAACTAGTTGCTCTGTTTTTTCTAACTCAAAGGAACATGTCCATTTTCTAGACCCCAGCAGTTGTGGACAACTCATTTCCCTGATAAGAGCGAGTCATTATTAATGAAATGCTTCTGATATTTTACTTTCTCATGGTCTTTTCCTTTACAGCCTGAAGCTGCTGCCTGCCACCCCGCCATATTCAGAGTTGTTGATGAAATATTCAGGTAAATAGTGTGCTGTTTCTGCTCATAATTGGTCTAAATATGTTCAGCTTCCAAATATGAATTAAAAAATTCTGTGGTAGTCTCTGGCTGTACCATGGGGAAATTAGATTCTAATTCTATCCCATCCTGCTGAGCTTTTTGGTAAAACGCAAATGTTAATGTGTATTTAAAAACCAATGCCTGAGAACTAAGATAACTATCTTTTTTTTAACCTTTTAAAAATCTAATAATAATGGTTGAAAATCAGAATTGAATTAGATTTTGCATCATGCATTATTCATGTAGAATTTTTCTCAATTGAAAATAAAAGGTAGTAGTGTTCTCCCTTCACCACATGAGGGCTGACCAATCTTTTTAAAGCTAAGGAATACCAAAAATAATAAATAAATAATGCCATTCTTAAGAGAGCACTTCTGAAAGGCAGAATCAACTATGCATGTTATCTAATAGCACACTAATTTTATTCTGCAAATACGAGAACTTCTTGGTAAATGCAGTGGATTTACAATGGTGAAAGATGAGCCCACTGGACACCAGGTTGGGTTATGACTAATAGTTAGTGAGGGGCCAGACCCCTCGTGGGGAGCTTGCCTCCAGTGGACAAGTGGGTGGCCAGCCTCTTTCCTGGGTGCTGGTGCAGACAGGGCCAGGGTATCTACCCTCTTTATCCAGTCCCCCTCAAACTCACTGAATAGAGGCCCCACGGCAGACAGCAGACATTGGGAAAAGGAATTTTTACAATAGCAAGTAATCCAGCACTTAAGTTGGTCTTGAAACATATGAGCTTTAAGCTAAATGAGTGTAGAAATAAGTCAGAATGTTGTTTTTAGTTTAAAGCTAGCAAAGTTTCAGTTGATTTTTTTTTTTTTTTGGTGTTGTTTAAACAAATGTAAAGAAAAGTTAGTTGTATAAAAATGCATAGAAACCAAACCAGGAACATGCAGATTCTTCCACCCCTTTGCTGGATATCCCTGGGGCACCCCTTTTTCCACTTTCAAAAAACAAAAGTTCTGTGGATGTTCCATTTGTGGGCATACAGTGTGCAAATATTTGTAAAGAGCATCCCAGGCCCATGTAGAAGAGATATGAAGTGCTTAATAATTTGAAAACCAAGAAAGGGAGCTCTGCACATTGCAATTTTCAAGGAAGTCTTTAGAAAAGGGAGTGACAGATTTCTCCTGCTTTCACGCAAGAACTGAAATCTGATGAGCTGACATTGCTGCTGAAAAGAATGTTTCCATGTTTCCCTTTACATATTTTGGTTCACATATTTTCCAGATTAATCACTGAATGTGTTGTGATCTGGCCTTGTATTGTTCAGGTCCGCACTCCTGGAAACCGATGGAGCCCCAGAAGTACTAGCCGGCATTCAGGTGTTTACACAATGCTTTGTAGAAGCTCTGGAAAAAGAAAACAAGCAGGTTCGTTATATTGCAGATATTATTCATTCCCCCAAGGAAAAAGAGGCTGTTAAGAGTATTTGATTAATCATCAGAAAAGAGTACTTGATTTTCAGTGATTTTGATAGACTGTTTTGTTCATGGAGAAAGTTTCCAAACAAATACACCAGCAAAGGCAAAAATCATTTTATGTGTGTACTCAGTCATGTCCAACTCTCTGGAACCCCATGGGCTGTAGCCCGCCATGTTCCTGTGTCCATGGGATTTCTCAGGCAAGAATATTGGAGTGGGTTGCCATTTCCTCCTCCAGGGAAAATCATTCTAATTGAAAGTAAATCAAGATGGTTCCTATCTGTCCCGTGTCCTGGTACCCAGAAGCATTTATCTATTGCTGTGCAGAGAATTCTACCGTATGATCAGACACTGAACTTTCTGGGCCCTGTGTTGTACACTGTTTGTTGAGTAGGACTCTGCCCCTCCCAGGCCAGAGAAAGGTGTTCTAGAGTCTCTATGGCATGTGCTAAGAAGAAAATGGCACTTATTATAAAGCAATATTGGACATTCTTAATTATTAGTTTCCATTCATATCAGAGGCCTAAATGTGAATTGGATTCCAGCAGAGATAGGAGGTAGTGAGTGTGACACTACTCTGTTATAATTTGAATAATTATAGAGGAGGACCTGGGAATGGCCATGACCAGAATGTGTGAGTTGGACTCGGTCAGTAAGCAAGCAGCCAGGCCTAGGGACCTGCAAGAAGAGAGGGTGGTCGGCAGAAGCAGCTGACTGCTGGAGTGACCTGTGAAACTGGAACCTTTTCTACCAGAGTTTTCACCTTTGGGAGTTTTAATTGGCCTGCACTTCTAATGGCCACAGACCTGATGTCTGTGTGGTGCTTTGCCCACTGAAGTGCCTTAACCCTCTGCAGTTTCTTGTGAGGTCATGGTCCCTTGGGGTGCTTTCTGCAGTTTGCCTTAGGGGAGCAGTGCCGTGATGCCTGCTATACTAAAATCCCATACACCCCTATGCCAAGAAACCTCTCAGGTTTTAGCAGATGTTTCTGTTTTTAAGGCAGTGATAAATATTTATGATGTTTTTTTCCCATCTTCTCCTTCCCTAGGGAAGTTAGCTAGACTGTAGCAAACAGCATTATCAATGGTGCCCAGCCTGGAATTCTGGAGGAGAGCTCTGCTGAAAGGCACTGGTTGGCCCTCATGCTTACTTTGAGGCAAACTATAAATATCTTTTATCCTCCCTGAACATTCTTTGTTTTTCCAGTTAGGAACCACCCTCTAAAAGACCTGCACCTTGAACTTCTGGAACAGACTGAGGTTGGGGTGGAGGGCATTGGTAAAAGAAGTGTTGCTCTGTACCATTAGCTTGAGTCTGTCTTTCTTATCAACTGTGTCCTTGAGTTGCAGGGTTGGCCTTAACACTTTAGATTCAGACTTATAGTCACTTTTAATTTAGAATAGTATCCTGCCCACGTGCCGCTAGTGGTAAAGAATCTGCCTGCCAGTTGGGGAGATGCAAGAGATGCAGGTTAGATCCCTTGGAGTAGGAATGGCACCCCATTCCCGTATTCTTGCCTGGAAAATTCCATGGGTAGAGGAGCCTGGTGGGCTATAGTACATGGGGCCACAAAGAGTTGGACACGACTGAGTGACTGAACATACACCCTACCCAGGCTACACATATCTGGTGGTGTAAGGGACACAGAATGGGTCCTGGTGGAAGGCAAAGCGGGGATCCAAAAAAAAAAGCCAGAAATTCCCTGTCCTTCCCTTGGGCTCAGGATGCAAGGGCAACAACCTCTTAACTTTGTAGATGCCTTCATCCCTATATGTCATGGCATGTCTCTCTCTGGGGCTGTTCCTGACCGCCTGCCTTTCTAGGCAGTGCCATTCTCATCATCAATACCCTGCCTTCCTGAGTGCCCCTTCTTAGATTAATCATAATCCCTGATGCATGACCCCCCTGTCCTATGTGATCCATGTGTAACCCTCTTTCTTTCTGTGTTTTATTCAGTCATCCACATAGTCATTATTAATAAATGAATATCTACCAACCTGGACTTCCCTGGTAGCTCAGACAGTTAAGCGTCTGTCTACAATGCGAGAGACCCAGGTTCGATCCCTGGATCAGGAAGATCCCCTGGAGAAGGAAATGGCAATCCACTCCTGTTCTATTGCCTGGAAAATCCCATGGACAGAGGAGCCTGGTAGGCTACAGTCCATGGGGTCGCAAAGAGTCGGACATGACTGAGCGACTTCACTTTCACTTTCACTTTCTTTCTACCAACCTGACATCTAACAAGACCTGGTCCCCTAGTAGAAACTTCAGGTTATTCCCATGTTCCTCTAGTCTATCATCCTGACTTTCTCTCTTCAGGTAACTGCTGTCCTTTATTTTTTCTGAAAATAGTTTGATCATGTATATGTTGTTGTTTAGTAGCCAAGTCATGTCCAACTCTTTGTGACCTCCTGGACTGTAGCCCGCCAGGCTTCTCTGTGCATGGGATTCTCCAGGAAAGAATACTGAAGTGAGTTGCCATTTCCTCCTGGAGAAGGTCTGTCTTCCCAACCCAAGGATTGAAACCACACCTCCTGAGTTGGTAGGCAGATTCTTTACCACTGAGCCACCAGGGAAGCCTGATCATGTATATATGATTGTTAGACCATGTTTTCTTTATTGATTGTTTTTGCGCTTTATAAAGCAAACGACAGATGAAAGTGGTACTGCGTGTGCAGTCTTCTGAGCCTTGTTCTTTCCAGCAATATGTCACCAGGCTTGCTCTGTGCTGTGGGTGGTGGTGGGGATTGCGTGTAGTACTCTGTGGGGAGAGCGTATACAGTGTAGCTGTCTTCCTGGTGGTGAGCCTTTGGATTATTTCCAGATTTTGTTTTCTTTCATAAATAGAGTTTCTCTGAACATTCAAGATATACTTAAGAGTGCTAGTGCTGGTTATTAGGTGTGCAAAGGTAACTTTGGCAGATACTGCCAAATTGTTTTCATACATGGTTGTGCCAATTTACAGTCCCCCCAGCAGTTATGAGAAATCCCATCAATCTGCATTCTTTCCCATTGTCAAAAATGTTTATCTTCAGTGCTTCTCATCCTCTTTTTTATCCTTTCCTCTCATCCTTGTTTTGTTTGGAAAGCATAGTTGCAGCCCCATCAATGTGCCCAGTCAGACCAGTAGCCAAAAACTTAAGGCTGTCATGACAGGCCTTTTCCCTGAACTTACCTAATGGCTCCAGGACAAGCAGCAAATCAGTTCAGGTTCTGGTTCTAGTAGTGACAGAGTTTAATGATGTATTGGACTAAATCTCCTGCAGATAAAAATTATAAACTCTGGAGAAAATATTTTTAAAAAATTATTTGAAGGTACTGGAAAGCAACCCAAAAAGCAGATAAAAACTGGAGGGGTTTCAGCTCTTAAAAATGTAAACCAAATTGGGTAATCTTCTAACTTTTCCCAGAGGGCTCTCATGTGAGGGGTGGGAAGGAGACTAAATGAGGCTAGGGGATGGCCCAAACCCAAGGCATAATCTGATTGGCTTGAGGGGTCAAAAGACAGAGCTGTGGGCTGCCAGAACAAAAAACAGATGAGGCAAAAGAAACTAATCTCAAAAGATAAACCTAGGGACTTCCCTGGTAGTCCAGTGGCTAAGAATTCGCTTGCCAATGCTGGTGACATGGGTTGCACCCTTGGTTTAGAAAGATCTTGCACGCTACAGAGCAACTAAGCGCATACACCACAGCTTCTGAGCCTGCGTGCTCTAGAGCCCCTGCCACAGCAAGGGAAGCCGCCGCAGTGAGAGGCCTGGGCACCCCAGTGAGGAGTAGCCCCCGCTCACTGCAACTAGAGAAAGCCCGTGCACATCGACAGAGACTCAGGGCAGCTGATGAATAAGTGAATAAATAGATGAAAAAGTTTTAAAGAGCAATTCAGATATACCTACAAGTTCATTAATTACAAAAACTAAGTGAAAACCAACTAAGTATACTAGGTAAAAAGGAAATATGTCAGACTGAATGAAAAACTTAAGACCCACTATACATTGTTTTCAAGAAATCCATTCTAGTTATAAAGACACAGATTAAAAGGAAGGAAAGATATGTTATGTAAATAATAAGCACAAGAAAGCTGGTCTGGCTCTACAAGCAGCAGACAGATTAGGTTTTAAGGTAAGGAGTATGGACAGACAAAAAAGAGGGGCAGTTTATATAGTTCATCAGGAGAAACACCAATTACAAATGGATATGTGCCTAATAACAGAGGTCTGAGATACACAAAGTAAAAACTGAGAGAAGTAAAAAGAGAAACAGGCAACTCCACAGTAATACATAAAATACTTGGGAGAAAATTTAACAAAAGGTGTATAAGATCTCTACATGGAAAACCACAAAATAAGAAAATTAAAACATGAAAAGAAACCATAATCATGAATTGTTGAGATGCCTGCTTCAATGTGATCCTAGTTAAAATCCCAACATAGTTTTTAAAACAGAAATTGATAGGCTGATTCTAATGCAGAGAACCTATAATAGCTAGGATAATTTTGAAAAACAACAACAACAACAAACCCTCCACCCAAAATCAGAGGATTCACACTGATTGATTTCAAAACTTTAAGCTACAGTAATCAAATTCAAGACAGTGAGGTACTGGCAAAAGGATAGATCAGTGGAACAGAATCATGTCTAGATATTTTCATGTAATCAACTGGTTTTTGACAGAGATGCCAAGGAAATTAAACGTGAAAGGTTTTCAACAAGTGTCACTGAAACAGCTGGATACTCAGATGAGAAGACATGGGCCTCTACCTCACAGACATGAAACTTCATCTGAGATGGATCATGGACTTCAACATAAATGCTGAAGCTATAAAGCTCCTAGGAGAAAATGAAAGTAACTTTTTTGACATTAGGATAATCTAATATTTCTTAGAAGGAATGCAGTATGAGAAAAATGGATAAATTAGACTTCATCAGAATTTAAAATGTCTGGTCTTTGTAGACATCCTTAAGAAAATGAAAAAGCGATCCACCCAGCAGGTTAAAAAATATTCTCAATACAGATATCTAATAGGGGATTTGTGTCCAGAATATATAAAGATCTTTTACAACTCAAGAACATAAGAAACAACTCAGTTTTAAAAATGGACAAAAGACTTGAATACACACTTCAAAAAATATGTATAAAGTGAAAAGTGAAGTTGCTCAGTTGTGTCCAACTCTTGAGACCCCATGGACTATAGCCTGCCAGGTTCCTCTGTCCAGAGGATTCTCCAGGCAAGAATACTGGAATGGGTTGCCATTTCCTTCTCCAGGAGGTTTTCCCAACCCATGAATTGAACCCAGGTCTCCTGCATTGCAGGCAGATTCTTTACCAACTGAGCTATAAGGGAAGCCCAACAAGTATGTGAAGCAACTGGAATTTTGGTAAATTGTTGACCACTTTGAAAAATTACATGGCAGTTTCTTACAAAGTTAAACAAGCATCTACTCTATGACCTAGTAATTCCATTCCTATGGTATTTACCCAGGAGAAATAACAGCACGTGTCCACAAAAAAGAAATATGAATGTTAATTGGATCTTTATTCATAATAAAACCCAAACTGGAAACAATCCAAATGTCCATCAATGGGAGAATAAATAAACAGATTATGGTATATTCATACAATGACTACTTTAGAACAATTTCTTTAAAAAATTAAGTATTTAATCCATAGTAACAAAGATAAGTCTCAAAAGAACATGTTGAGCCAAGGAAGCCAGACAGAAAAAAACACACTCTTATGATTCCATTTGTGTGAAATTCAAGAATATACAAAACTACTCTCTCTCATCAAAATAATATCAGATGCCAGGGGTGGGGTGGAGGGATTGACTGTAACAGCTACAAGGGAACTTTCTGAGGTGATCGAAATGTTCTGTGTCTTGATTGGAATGATGGTCACTTTGGATTTACACATTTACCAAAAGCCATCAAATTGTACACTTAAAGCCCTTACAATTCACTGTAGGCAGATTTTACCTCAACTTTTTACAAAAGTGCTTCAAAGCTGCTGTGCCTGGGGGCATGGAGGGTACAGCTCTTTGGCCCTCAGAGGACGTGTGAGACCACTGTTGCTTTTTGATAAAACCCATCTGCCAACGGCCTTGGAAACTCTCACATAAATAGATTTATGTATATAATTGGGTTCATGTGAGGTAAAGAACTGATATAAAGACATCAAGAGCATACCTTTATTTTTCTTAAGTCCTGGAAGGCATCTTTAAAAAGGTTTAATTTTTTAGAACATATTTATAAGATTATCAGAAGCGTCTTTTATTTTTGATCAGTGTGCAAGACATTATGACCACATAAAGTACTAGAATTTCTTTTGGGGGCAGAGGATGCAATATTTTATATTTCCTTAATACCTTTTCCAATGCTAATGTTCAAACGGCTTTGAATATTTTATTCTATTGTAGTTGAAGTTTGCACTAAAGACCTACTTTCCTTATGCTTCTCCATCTCTTGTCATGGTGCTCCTCCAACACCCGAAAGGTAAGTGAAGGTTGATTCTGCCCATATGAAAATAATTTCTGGGAAAGTACAGTAACAAAATCATAACCCTTTCCTCCCAGTTCCTTATCTGTAAAACCAGGGAGATGGATAATGTTCCTTTAAACTCTCAGCGTCACACATTCTGTGGATTTTGATAGGAGAATTTGCTTGACTTCCCAGTTACGATCATTTACTAAAAGAAAGGAAAACAATGGCCTCTAGTTGGGTTTTGACAGTCTGTTCTGGTTAACACAAGGCTTCTGCTAGTGCCAGGAAGGTCTACCTGGATGCCAGGAACAGGCTAAGACTTGGCTGATTTGGAATAAAACAGTACATTTATCTGTATTTCATTCTTTCTTCTCTGTGCCCCCTGCTGCAAATGAAAAGATAAAATGATGAATGAAGCTAAGGAAATTTAGGGGAAATTTCTCCTAACCTAGCCAAGGGAAGTCTTTTGAAAGAATTCAGTAAGTGTGTTAGACCACAGCCATCTGTGATTTCATCTGCCAGCCTTCCAGAGGCCATATTCATTTGGGGAAGTGATGAATCTGTCCTCATTCAACTGATGTTGATCTGTTAACATGCCTGTGAGCTCCTGTTTATGAAACGTTTCAGAAATAGAGAATACAGACATCCTTCCCCACTAATGCCTGAAATCTAAGGAGAGGTGATACTGAAACAAGACAGACTCTATGCTGTAGAAAAAGGCATCTCATCTGACCATGGAAAGATAGGAAGAACCCATAATATGTCCTTTTTGTCCTTTTTTTCCTGAGACTTGAGTAAGTAGATTCACTTGAGGAAAGTAGGATTTGAGGTTTCAGAGCATTTAACAAAATCAAAAATACTCTTCCTTTTTCTAAAAGATTAAGTTCTCACCCAAAGTGACCCACTTGACCCTGTCCTCTCAGATGCTAGAGGTGGAGGTGGAGACAGGCCTGCTGGGATCTCTGGTCAGCTGTTTTTTGAAACTTAAACTGTGGGAATGCAATGGGAAAACTTTAATAAGACAGGAGCATCAGTGACTCTCTTTCCAGGGGCATGTCTCACAGCCTAAGTCAGATCAGCAAAGTCCAAGGTCACCCTGTGTAGTAAGTAGCTAAATGAGCTCCACAAATAATATCATGGTTGTTATTTTTTAAGTTTGGACATCTATAAACTAAAGACTATTTGTGCTGGTTCCTGCATAATTTTCTGCATATTACTTTTGGAAAAAATAATGTTATATCCACAGATTGAAGGGTTTCTAAACAGTAGAGTCTTCTATTCATCAAAAATTGATTTTATGCCCACTGTAAAGTCCTATGAGGTATAAAAGATGAGTCACTTATGAACCCTGAAAATCCAGGAGCTACAAGTAAAAGAGATATAAAATAACTATCTAAAAAACTAATAAAAGGAGAAAATGAAAATGCCTTGAAAGGCTGCAAACCAAGAGTTACAAGAACTCAGAAGAGGGAGAGAGATAATTTATGATTCTTTAATCTGTAGCATTTGTGGGGTAGCAGTGGTTCCTGTATCACTTACATTATCTTTCTGGTGTATTTAATTACAGAATCTATCACTACATGGAAATGTGATAACCTTTTTCAGCTGTTGTTTAAAACTACAGATATATACATGCTCAGAAGTGTTTAAGACCATGGGAAAAATGTGAAGCCAGAACAACTAACTTAGAAAAGACATTTGTTTTTGTCTGTATAATATCCATATGTTTTTTTCTGGCCTTTTAAAAAAATTGTAAACCTGAAGTCATATTCTGAATTCATCCCAATCATAGTTGGGAAGCACATCCCTAATTCCTTATTGACTATTTTTTTTTGAAAAATATATTTTGAAATCACAAATTATTAGTGATAGATGAGGGGGTGGGTGAGTAAAAAAGAAAAAAGCTGGGCATCTTCAACATAGCCTTCCTAAATCCTACAGTGGGCTGCCTGTGCAGTCTCACGCACCTGAATTAAAGAGCCTTTGAAGTTTAACTCTGCATAACACTAACAGGTCTTTCTTCCCAGGCCTGAGAGATGGATTCTGGCAGGGATCGGCTTGAGGGTGGTGGTATGGATTCCGTGGACCGGGAAAACTAGGCCTTTCCCCTAAACAGGCCCCTTCTGGTCTCCACTGCAGTTGATTCCTAATAGGTTTGACTTTTTTTCAGCTCCTCTCTGATGGCTCTCTCCACCCACAGATATTCCACAGGGACTATGGCACCAGTCACTGAAACGTATCTCTGAAATGCTCAAAGAAATAGTTGAAGACTACGGGTAAGCAAAGACTAGTGACTCCTAGATCTCTTTCACAAGTGGTTTCTCGGGTATCCTTATCTTTCCTGTGAGAAAGCCCGACAGGGGAACGCATTGCAAGCATACCTCGGATATATTGCAGGCTCGGCTCCAGACCACGGCAGTAAAGGGAATCACATGACCTTTCTGGTTTCCCCGGGTATATGAAAGTTAGGCTTACACTGTCCTATAGTCTATTTACTGTTCAGTGGCCTTATATCTTAAAAAAATGTATACATACCTTAATTTAAAAATACTTTATTGCTAAAAAATGGCAGTGATTCATGATCTTTTTGCTGGTGGAGGATTTGCCTCAATGATGACACTGCTGAGTGATCAAGGTGGTAGATGCTAAAGGTTGGAGTGGCTGTGGAAGTTTCTTAAGACAACATGAAGTTTGCCACATCAATTGACTCTTCGCTTCACAAATGATTTCTCTGTAACATGCAGTGCCTTTTGATAGCATTTTACCCACAGCAGAACTGCTTTCAAAATTAGAATCATTCATTCCTTTCAAACCCTGCCCCTGCTTTATCATCTAAGTGTATGTGATATTCTAAATTCTGTGTTATCATTTCAGAAGTGTTCACAGCAGCTTCACCAGGAATAGATTCCACATCAAGAAACCACTTTCTTTGCTTATCTGTAAGAAGCAGAGCCTCATCTGTTAGCCTTTTATCATGAGATTGTAGCCATTCTGTCTTCAGTCTCCCCTTCTAGTTCTAGTTCTCTTGCTGTTTCCACCACATCTGCAGTTACTTCCTCCACTGTCATAAACCTCTCATAGGTATCCATGAGGGTTGGAATCAACTTCTTCCAAACTCCTGTTAATGTTGGTATTTTGTCCTCTTCCCATGAGTCACAAGTGTCCTTGATGGCATCCACAGTGGTGAATCCTTCCTAGAAGGTTTTCTGTTTACTTTTGCCCAGATCCCGTGGAGGGGTCACCCTCTACGCCAGTTGTTTGTTTTGTTTTTAGCCGCTAAGTCATATCTGACTCTTTGTGACCCTACGGACTGTAGCCCACTAGGCTCCTCTGTCCATGGGACTTCCCAGGCAAGAGTATTTCTCCAGGGAATCTTCCTGGCCCAAGGACTGAACCTGTATCTCCTGCATTGGCAGGAGGATTCTTCACCCCGAGCCACCAGGGAAGCCCATGGCAGCTACAGCCCTATGAAATGTTTTTCTTAAATAGTAAGAGTTGAAAGTCAAAATGACTCTTTGATTCATGGACTGCAGAATGGATGTTGTGTTAACAGGCATGTAAGCAACATTCATTTCATTGTACATCTCCATCAGAGCTCTTGGGTGTCCAGGTGCAATGTCAATGAGCAGTGGTATTTTGAAAGGAATCTTTTTTTTTTCCCCGAGTAGCAGATCTCAACAGTGGGCTTACAATATTCAGTATGTTCAGTCACTCAGTCATGTCCCAACTTTTTGTGACCCCATGGACTGCCTGTCAGGTTCCTCTGTCCATGGGATTCTCCAGGCAAGAATACTGGGATGGCTTGCCATTTCCTCCTCCAGGGAAAATATTCAGTAAAACATTGTAAATACACGTGCTGTCATCTAGGCTTCATTGTTCCACTGACAGAGCATAGGCAGAGGAGATATAGCATCATTCTTCAAGGCCCTAGGATATCCAGAATGGTAAATAAGCATTGACTTTAACTTGAAGTCACCAACATTAGTCCCTAGCAAGAAGAGTTAGTCTGTTGAAGCTTTGAAGCCAGGCACTGGTTTTTCCTCTCCAGCTGTAAAAGTCCTAGATAGCATCTTCTTCTGATATAAAGCTATTTCATCCATATTGAAAATTTGTTGTTTGGTGTAGCCAGCATCATTAATAATTTGCTGTAGCTTCTACACCAGCACCTGCTGCTTCACCCTTCACTTGTATGTTGTGGAGATGGCTTCTTCCTTAAACCTCATGGACCGACCTATGCTAGCTTCCGACTTTTCTTCTGCAGCTTCCTCACCTCTCTCAGTCCTCACATAATTGAAGAGTCAGGGCCTTACTCTGGATTAGGCTTTGGTTTAAGGGAATGTTGTAGCTGGTTTTGATCTTCTATCTATACCACTACAGCTTTCTTCATATCAGCAGTAAGACTGTTTTGCTTTCTTATCCTTCATGTGTTCATGAGAGTACCACTTTTAATTTCCTTCAAGAACTTTTCCTTTGCATCCACAACTAGGCTAACTGTTTGGTGCAAGAGGCCTATAGCTTTCAGCCTAACTCAGCTTTAAACGTGCTTTCCTCAGTGAGCTTTATGATTTCAGCCTTTTGAAGTAAGAGATGTGCAGCTGTTCCTTTGAACACTTAGAGGCCATTGTAGGGCATTGTCGTCATTCAGTTGGTCAGTCGTGTCCGACTTTTTGCAACCCCATGGACTGCAGCACACCAGGCTTCCCCGTCCTTCACCATCTCCTGGAGCCTGCTCAGTCTCTTGTCTGTTGAGTCAGTGATGCCACCCAACCATCTCGTTCTTTGTCATGTCTTTCCCAGCATCAGGGTCTTTTCCAATTGAAGAAAAGGGCATTATTTGGACTAACTTCAGTATTGTTGTATCTCAGGGAATAGGGAGAAGGAGATAAGACAACCGACTGGTAGAGCAGTCAGAACACACAGATTTATCGTTTAAGTTCATCAGCTTATATGGGCACAGTTCATGGTACCCCAAAACAATTACAGTAGCAACACCAAAGATCACAGATCACCGTGATCAATATAATGGAAAAGTTTGAAATATTACGAGAATCACCAAAATGTACACAAAAACAGGAAATAGGCAAATTCTGTTGGAAAAATGAAGTCAGTAGACTTGCTTGATGCCAGATTGCCACAACCTTCAATCTGTGGGGAAAAAACACCATTTTCTGTGGAGCACAGTAAAATGAGGTATGGCTGCATGTACCCCAAACAGGCATACACATTGCTGAGTAAGAAGTGGAGGAAGCACTGCAAGCAGCTCAGAATAAATAGGCTGCATGTGAGTAATGGCTGGTGTTAGATTTTGAAATGTACAAGTATAGCAATACATAGACTAGACCTTAGGAAAAAAGCACTGCTAGCATGCTGCACCCCCCCCCCCCCCTCCCCCTGGCTTGCAGAACAAGAGTGGCATCTCTCTAGGCCCTTCTGTCTACTCTGCCTCTCTAGGGAAGGAAATTCTAAACTTCTCCTGCATGGTAGGATGAAATGTTTTTTTTCCTCCTCTTTGTAATAAATTTTTGTCTAAAATTAGAAAATCCATTCTAACATAATTTCTAATATTATATTAGATAAATATAATATTAGGGAAATAACACACATATTTCCCTGGGACCACTCACATTTAGACTTTGCTAAGTTCTTTGTAACACGGTGCCCCCCGGCTTCCTCTTAACTTCCTTGCTTTAGAGCATTTTATTCATTGTCTATACTAGTCTGTGCAGGTAGACGTAAGAGACCCGCTTCAATCTCTGGGTCGGAAAGATCCCTTGGAGAAGGAAATGGCAACTCACTCCAATATTCTTGCCTGGAGAATCCCATGGTCAGAAGAGCCTGGCAGGCTGCGGTCCATAGGGTCACACAGAGCCGGACATGACTAAAGCGACTTGGCATGCATGCACGCACACTAGTCTACTAAGACTGTCTTCATTTGTTCCCTTTGCCCCTTTTCCTACTTAAAATTCTCTATAATCTCATTACTGGTCATCACAAATTGTGGCCGGTGCTCTTCTGCTCATCATCACTGATGCAGGTTTGGGTGCCAATTACTCACCCCCACCCCAAGACTCTCACCAGAAGGGGAGATAGAACCAGCAGGAGAGACAGACAGCCAAGTGGGCATCAGAGGACTGGCCATATTAACGACCTGCCATGCCCTGGTAGCCCCCGATGCACCGTCTGGTTATCTGTGTTGAAGAGCAGGACTGAGGCCCCAAACTTCTTGGGAGCCCTGCCTAAACCAGATCTGCCTCCACTAGGCTTCAGGCCACCTGCTGGGAGGGGGTCTGTGAGTAGCTTTAGGCACCTTCTCAGCCGGCCCCATGGGACTGCCTTACACACTCAACTGCTAGAGGAAAGGAGGGAGAATTCCCAGGCCTTGAACCGTGATCTGTGCGGGATGCCCACGTGGGAGCAGGGGGGATGGGGGGGACCCTGCTCAGCTTACTCGTCTGTGAGGACTGCAGGAAGGAGACCCCATGGAGCCTGTTCCTTGCCTTTGGACCATAACCCAGCCCACCACTTAGGTGGCCCCGGAGCATCAGCTCTTCCTTTTGTGGGGACAAGGAAGTAAGACGAATGCCCCTCTTTGTTCCTTTTCTGTCATTGTTAGGCAAACTAGATTTCACAATTTACTTACTTGTTCTCAAGGGACAGGAGGAAAGCAGTGGCTCGAGGAGGTGGGGACAGTGCTGGCTCCAGGATTCCATGAGCCAAGCAGAGAACTGAGAACCCAGATCCAGCAAGGATGGAGCACTGCGAAAGGGGCCCAGGGCTCTCCTGTTACGGGAGCTTCCCTGGTTCAGAAGGAAGACTCTGCCCCCCTGTGACCTCAGGCCAGTCCTGCCCCATTTCTCCCACGGGAGGTGTTTGGCTGCTAGGACTGTCTCTGAGCAAATTAGTGGGTCTTTACCTTTATTCCAACTCCCGGTTCCCTATGTGACAAAAGGACACCTTCACGAAAGCTTTAACTTTTCAGCTCTGATGAATACACGATGAGAGGAAAGAATTCAATATACAGCTCATTGAATGGTTATGTGAAGACCTACAAGACTTTCTAGAACTAACACCCAAAAAAGATGTCCTTTTCATTATAGGGGATTGGAATGCAAAACTAGGAAGTCAAGAGATACCTGGAATAACAGGCAAATTTAGCCTTGGAGTACAAATGAAGCAGGTCAAAGGGTAACAGAGTTTTTCCAAGAGAACTCACTGGTCATAGCACACACCCTCTTCCATACTCTATACATGGACATCACCAGATGGTCAATACCAAAATCAGATTGATTATGTTTTTTGCAGCCAAAGATGGAGAAGCTCTATACAGTCAGCAAAAACAAGACCAGGAGCTGACTGTGGCTCAGATCATGAGCTCCTTATTGCCAAATTTAGACTTACATTGAAGAAAGTAGGGAAAACCACTAGACCATTCAGGTATGACCTAAATCAAATCCCTTATGATTATACAGTGGAAGTGACAATAGATTCAAAGGATTAGATCTGATAGACACAGTTCCTGAAGAACTACGGATAGAGGTTCCTGACATTGTATAGGAGGCAGTGATCAAGACCATCCTCAAGAAAAAGAAATGCAAAAAGGCAAAATGGTTGTCTGAGGAGGCATTACAAATACCTGAGAAAAGAAGAGAAGCTATAGGCAAAGAAGACAAGGAAAGATATACCCATTTGAATGCAGAGTTCCAAAGAATAGCAAGGAGCAATAAGAAAGCCTTCCTCAGTGTGCAAAGAAATAGAGGGAAACAATAAGATGGGAAACACTAGAGATCTCTTCAAGAAAATTAGAGATACCAAGGGAACATTTCATGCAAAGATAGGCACAAATAAAGGACGGAAGTGGTATGAACCTAACAGAAGCAGAAGATATTAAGAAGAGGTGGCAAGAATACACAGAAGAACTATACAAAAAAGATCTTCATGAGCCAGATAATCACGACAGTGTGATCACTCACCTAGAGCCAGACATCCTGGAATGCGAAGTCAAGTGGGCCTTAGGAAGCATCACTACAAACAAAGCTAGTGGAGGTGATGGAATTCCAGTTGAGCTATTTCAAATCCTAAAAGATGATGCTGTGAAAGTGCTGCACTCAATATGCCAGCAAATTTGGAAAACTCAGCAGTGGTCACAGGACTGGAAAAGGTCAGTTTTCATTCCAATCCCAAAGAAAGGCAGCTTCAACAGTATGTGAACTGTGAACTTCTAGATGTTCAAGCTGGATTTAGAAAAGGCAGAGGAACCAGAGATCAAATTGCCAACATCCATTGGATCATCGAAAAAGCAAGAGAGTTCCAGAAAAAATCTACTTCTGCTTTATGGACTACACCCAAGCCTTTGACTGTGTGGATCACAACAAACTGTGGAAAATTCTTCAAGAGAGGGGAATACCAGACCACCTGACCTGCCTCTTGAGAAATCTGTATGCAAGTCAAGAAGCAACAGTTAGAACTAGACATGGAACAACAGACTGTTTCCAAATTGGGAAAGGAGTACATCAAGGCTGTATATTGTCACCCTGCTTATTTAACTTATATGTAGAGTACATCATGAGAAATGCCAGGCTGGATGAAGCACAAGCTAGAATCATGATTGCTGGGAGAAATATCAATAACCTCATATATGCAGATGACACCACCCTTATGGCAGAAAGCAAAGACCTAAAGAGCCTCTTGATGAAAGTGAAAGAGGAGAGTGAAAAAGTTGGCTTAAAACTCAACATTTAGAAAACTAGGACTGTGGCATCTGGTTCCATCACTTCATGGCAAATAGATGGGAAACCAATGGAAACACTGAGAGACTATTTTCTTGAGCTCCAAAATCACTGCAGATGGTGACTGCAGCCATGAAATTAAAAGACACTTGCTCCTTGGGAGAAAAGCTATGACCAACCTAGACAGCATATTAAAAAGCAGAGACATTACTTTGCCAACAAAGGTCTGTCTGGTCAAAGCCATGGTCATTTATGGATGTGAGAGTTGGACTATAAAGAAAGCTGAGTGCCAAAGAATTGATGCTTTTGAACTGTGGTGTTAGAGAAGACTCTTGAGAGTCCCTTGGACTGCAAGGAGATCCAACCAGTCCATCCTAAAGGAGATCACTCCTGGGTGTTCATTGGAAGGACTGATGCTGAAGCTGAAGCTCCAGTACTTTAGCCACCTGATGCAAAGAAATGACTCACTGGAAAAGACCCTGATGCTGGAAAAGATTGAAGGCAGGAGAAGGGGACAAGACTAGATGAAATGGTTGGATCGCATCACTGACTCAATGGACATGAGTTTGAGTAATCTCCGGAGTTGGTGAAGGACAGGGAGGCCTGGCATGCTGCAGTCCATGGGGTCGCAAAGACTCAGACACAACTGAGTGATTGAACTGAACTAAACTGAACTGAAAAACTCATGATTGCCAAAATTGACTAGAATATTTTGTTTTGTGAGTAAAGGAATAGCACGTGTTTCCACCTGCATCCCTTCTCTGGGCTCTGTCTGGACCCCAGGGGGTCCCCTCATTTCTGCTCTGGGCTACCTGGGTGGCTGCCCTGTGGCTGGGGGGCCCCATCTCCACAGCAGCCCAGCTGTGCAGGCCAGGCAGAAGGTAGAGTGGTGCACCCACGGGTTCTCATCTTGCATCATTTTTGCTGGTCATGAGCCAAAACTTCCTTTCTCCAATGTCTGTGCTCACTCAGGGGCCCTGGGTGTCAAGATGTGAAAGTCTGAGGTCCTCAGGGTGCAGGTGGTTTAGGGAAGCCTGCCTTTTTTTTTTTTTTTTTGAAAAAACCCATCTTTCGGTTTATTGAAGGGGGAAAAGGGGGTAAGATGGGGCGGGGGGGAAGCCTGCCTTTGAACATCCTGTGATGGTTCAGGGTGGCGTTTTGAGCTCTTTCTCTGAGCCTGACTTGTGTTCCTTACAAGCTGTACTTCAGTGGATAAGAACAATTGAAGCCGACCATTCACAGACATTACAGTCACTTTAAAAACCTAACGGGAAAAGAAATCAAGCTGCCTAACTGCCATGTGTTTTGTTTCTGTTCCAGGTCCTATGGAGGCCCCTTTGAGAGCTGGTTTTTGTTTGTTCACTTTGGAGGATGGGCTGATATCACGGCTGAGCAGTTACTGATGTCGGAAGCTGAGGCTGAACCCCCAGAGGCCCTGCTGTGGCTCCTGGCTTTCAGCTGCAGCCCAGGCGCTGGGCATCAGCAGAGAGCGCAGACCATGGTAGGTGGCACGGCCCAAGGCGTGCGGCCTCGGAGACAGTCTCTTGGGTGCAGGAAGGGACCCTGCAGTGGTGGGTTTGGCTTTCACTGACCTCCAGGCACCTCAGCAGGTACAGGAAGCCATGGGCCTGGAAGAGTGAGTGGGACCTGGGCATGCAGTCAAGATATTTTCTTGCCCTCAGGAGTGGACCGGGAGGCCAGGTCTCGCAGGAGGCACCGAGGAAACAAGTGCAGCCCTCCTGTCCCTGGGCCATTCCCTCTCCTTAGTCACTGCTGCTCTGTCCTGAATCACAGGCGTGCCGGCCTGGGGGCTGCACCCTCCAGGGGCTGTCATACAGGGTCTGACCCTCTGCTGAGGAGCACCATCCTCTTTCTTCTCTGCGGCCTGGCCGTGTCTGCTTCCCTCTTGACTTGAGTCCTTTCTTGGATCAGTCAGTAGGTCCTCACAGGACCGGCTTTGTTCAGAACTCTTACTAAAGTAATCACATGATATTAACCACTTAGCTTCTGAAAAAAAGACTTGGTCGTTTCCTAAATAACAGAGCAGCAAACTACAGGAGCGGCTAAGTGTCCATGGCAAAGACAGTTGTTATTTTGTGTGGAATATGATAATTACAGGAGCCATGTATTGATTAAAGGCATTTGCGCCTTCCTTACAAACATTTATTTGCTGGTTTTTAAAAGTTCAACTGCCACTGCTTTTTCCTGATTTTAATAATTAAAGGGAGTGGGTTTCTTTATGTAGAGAGCAGTGCTTCATTTGCTTGATGTTTTCTGTTGTTTGTAAAAAACAGAGACTAGTTCAGTATGGCTGGGTATTTTACTTATTTAAAAGCATGTTACATGGTAGGGGCAAGAAAAGTTTGTGATTTCAAAAAGTTTTAATTTGATGATCATTCTGGATCCCAAATAGAACATTTTTTTAGTAGAAATTAACATGTATTTCAAGATTTCTATCAGATTAAAAAGAGAGCTTACTATTTTTTTCCCTTTTAAAATATCACATTAAAGAGAACCCTAGTTTGTTTTTGGGCTTCCCCAGTGGCTTAGTGGGTAAAGAATCTGTCTGCAGTGCAGGAGACAAAGGAGACATGGATTTGATTCCTGGGTTGAGAAGATCCTGTGGAGGAGGAAACGGCAACCCACTGTAGTCTTCTTGCCTGGAGAATCCCATGGACAGAGGAGCCTGGCCAGGCTATAGTCCATGGGGTTGCAAAGAGTCAGACACAACTGAGCACACAGCACATATGAATACTAATGATTTCTGCAGCTTTTTATATATATTTCATATTTGATTCTGTATTAGCTAAACTGGTAGGTTTTATGTTAAATTCGGTATGGATCATAGAAACTGACAGATTACTTTTGAAGTATAGAGAAGTAAATAGACCCATAAGATTTATTTTCTAGAGAGTTCTGCATTGGCATATCTTTCTACCAGCTAAGTTAGTCCTTTTTTGGTTTATTTTTCAATAAAACTTACACATAGTTCTCACTCAGGGGGTGCTTTGGCAGCCTGGATGAAAACAGATTAGATCACTCAGAGGAGCTTAGCACCAGGACGTCAGTTTCCTTCCTAGCTGTTCCGTCCGAGGCGGCTGTCTGCCTGGGACTGAGGCCCTGGTGTGGGTGGTATCCTGGGGAGCAGCAGGGCCCAGCTCTCCTAGTTTAACTAGTAGTGTTAATACATAGTTCTCACTCCCCTGGGTTTTGTGAGCTTAATCCCTTTGATGGGTCTGTTGGGTGACTTGACAGACTGTGAACTACCTTTAAAAACATGATTATTGTACAATTTGACTGAGCTTGACATTACTTGTGCTTTTGGCTTAAAGTGAAACTAAAAGTGTTAGTCGCTTAGTCATGTCTGATTCTTTGTAACCCCATGAACTGTGTAGCCCACCAGGCTCCGCTGTCCATGGAATTCTCCATGAGAATACCTGTGCTTTTGCCTTAAAAGGCATAGTTAAATCACAATACTGAACTGGACGTGATAGTGTCCTGTGGCTAGAAACGTCACCTCTGCTGGGCATCCTTGAGATTCAAGATTGGGGCAGGTGGTGATGGGAGCTCGAGGTGGGAGTGACAAAGAGCAACCATTCCTGCCTGGAATGCAATACGGCCTGTGCCAATACCCACTCCTGTCTCTGCAGACTGTGTTCTCTGCCAGCCAGTGTTCACTTCCTTTTGTTAACTTTGAACTGAATCATGATAAAAAACAAAAACTTCCTATGTTTGTATACTTTCAAAAATTAAGTGAGGGTTCATACACTTCAACCCTGTCATTCTCCTTCTAGGAATTCTCCTAAGGAAGTAATTAGAGAGCTGTGTAAAGATTTATATACAGGATCATTGCAGTGTTGTTTGTAACTGCAATAACTGGAAATGGCCTACACTTTTAGTAGTTAGGATATTGCCTAAATGAATTGCGGTGTATTACAGCCACAGAATGGGCTTCCCTGATAGCTCTGTTGGTAAAGAGTCTGCCTGCAATGCAGGAGACCCCAGTTTGATTCTTGGGTCAGAAAGATCTGCTGGAGAAGGGATAGGCTACCCATTCCAGTATTCTTGGGCTTCCCTTATGGCTCAGCTGGTGAAGAATCCACCTGCAATCCACCCAGGGAGACCTGGGTTCAATCCCTGGGTTGGGAAGATTCCCATGAAGAAGGGAAAAGGTAACCCACTCCAGTATTCTGGCCTGGAGAATTCCATGGACTGTATGGTTTATGGGGTTGCAAAGAGTGAGACACGACTGAGCGACTTTCACTCCACAGCCACGGAATAGCATTCTGCCATGAAAGATCGTGTTATCAAAGAACTTGTGCTATATAGATAATGGTAAATTGTTTATAGTGCACTGTGAGAACCCTAGAGTACAGTTCCTTGTATATAGTGAGTGCTGTGTTCACAATGCATAGAAAAGAAACGACAAAGATATAAACTTCACTGTTAATAAGTCTCTTTGAATAGTGGTTACCATCATTTTGATTTTTTTCTTTTTACTTTTTTGTTCAAATGTTTTACAGTAAGCATATGTAAATTTTCATACTGCAGGATAAAAACTAATACTTAGAAAAGAAAGCTTATATTTTTCTCCTTAAAAGATTAGAAAGCATTAACGTTTTTGGCATATGAGGAAGGTATTTGCAAGGAAAGGCTGCCTGGAGTAAAAGAAAAAGAAAAAAGATAAGCCTCAGGGAGTACTGGGTGAGGGAGAAGATGAACAAGAAGAGCATGATTATGGGGGCATCGCTTCCTAAGCCCCGACATTTCTGCAGACCAGCCTAGATGCAGGACGGCCGTGGGCTCCTGTGGATGCCATCAGGATGGGCCCAGACAAGAGGTGCTGAGGGAGCGGCCCTCTCCTGTTAGGACGTGGCCCTCCGCCACGGAAGGGCCCCGGGTGCAGTTTCTCACGGTCTTGCATTGTGGTCAGAGTTGCTCACACAACAGTGCTAATGTGTTGGAATTTATGACAAACTTCACTGAATGAAGCCTTAACTTTCAGAGAAAAAAAGAACTCACACAAAATCCATAAAATCGGTCATGGGAATTTTTAGAGTGGGCCTAAGTGTTCTTTTGAAAGTGAGGGAACATAGCTGTCCATGAGTTCCATGTGGCATTTTGGATCTACAACTTTCAGTTTTTGCTTTGTTTTCCAAGTCACAACTTGATGTACCATTCTTATAACAAACAGAAGTCTCAGCATGAAATAAATATTTTTTATGCAGAAACAATCCACAGACCTGTAACAATCACTATTATTATATGGATTCCACAGACTTGTGACCTCTGCTTGAGCTTTAAATATGTATGAACAGTGTCCCAGTGTCTAAAACAAAACAAATGTGGGGTGTGTGTGTGTGTGTGTTTGAGCCAGCACTTCCTCCCCACCAAAGACAGCAAAAGGCAAACCTCATTCTTATCAGCACATGGACTCAATGGAGGCCCAAGCACGGGGCTTTAATTGATCTGTGGCTGTGATAGTGAGCAAGTCTTCAAGGAGCCTTTTGTTCTTTTTCCCACAATATAAAAATATGACTACATTCTGCTGAGGACTTTTCTCCATTTCCTTCTGTACAACAACAACAAAAAAAGGTCAGTTCCTGGCATGGTGCCCTGGCTGCTTAGTGAGCAAGACGAAAGTCAAGAAATTTCCATTACGCCCATTTGGGTTTGTGTGGAGCAGTGTGTAAACTCAGACATGGTCCACCCTCTCTGCCCTCCCTCGGGCGCCAGTCCTCTCCCGTTTCTGGGGCTGCTTCAGAGAACTGAATCATCCTAGCCCCACACGTGTCCCAACAACCCTCCCCTGATCTCTTCCTTTGAAATTATATTCCCAGGTGGAGGTGAAGACAGTGCTTGGCCGCCTCACGAAGCTGTTCAGGAGTCCAGCCCTCTCGGCCACGGATTTGCAGGCAGCAGCTGAAGAGAACCAAGGTGGAGACCCCAGACCGCCTGCTTGTCAGCAACTGGTCAGACGCCTCCTCCTGCACTTCTTGCTCTGGGCTCCTGGAGGACACGCGATTGCCCGGGAAGTCATCACCCTCGTGAGTTTCCCCTTTTCTGGCATCCTGGTTTTTATTCCCAACCCAGGAGAAGCGTGGCTTATCACTCAAGGGCCTGGCCTTTGAAGAGCCTGTGTCCCAGGATGCTGTCCAAGCATGGATGGACAGGAAGGGAAGAGACAGCCAGGCCAGACGGGGAGCCTGCCCTGTGCAACACCTGCATGGCATAGAGGAGGGAAGAGGGCCGCAGATACGGAAGGAGACTGCTCCCAGCTCACACAGCTCATAGCCAGGATCCAGGCTGAAAGCTAGTCTCCTATCTCCTCAGGCCATCTTTTTGTTATAGTGCATGACTCTTCTTCCTTGTGAAGAAAAACAAGACTTCACTGAGAATGCGCTCACTGCAGTGGCTCAAAGAGTTGAATTTTTTAATTTAAAAAACATTTGCTAATTACAAAGAAATCCTTCCTCAGTTCAGTCACTCAGTCATGTCCTACTCTTTGCGATCCTATGGACTGCAACACGCCAGGCTTCCCTGTCTAACACCAACTCCTAGAGCTTACTCAAACTCATGGTTTGTTATGCCATCCAACCATCTCATCCTGTCATCCCCTTCTCTTCCCACCTTCAATCTTTCCCAGCATCAGGGTCTTTTCAAATGAGTCAGTTCTTCGCATGAGGTGGCCAAAGTACTGGAGTTTCAGCTTCAGCATCAGTCCTTCCAAAGAATATTCAGGACTGATTCCCTTTAGGATGGACTGGTTTGATCTCCTTGCAGTCCAAGGGACTCTCAAGAGTCTTCTCCAACACCACATTTCAAAAGCATCAATTCTTCAGCACTCAGCTTTCTTTATAGTCCAACTCTCACATCCATACATGACTACTGGAAAAACCGTATCTTTGACCATACAGACCTTTGTTGGCAAAGTAATGTCTTTGCTTTTTAATATGCTGTCTAGGTTGGTCATTAGCTCTTCAGTTCAGTTCAGTTCTGTTCAGTCGCTCAGTCGTGCCCGACTCTTTGCAACCCCATGGATCGCAGCACGCCAGGCCTCCCTGTCCATCACCAACTCCCAGAGTTCACTCAGACTCACGTCCATCGAGTCAGTGATGCCATCCAGCCATCTCATCCTCTGTCGTCCCCTTCTCCTCCTGCCCCTAATCTCTCCCAGCATCAGAGTCTTTTCCAATGAGTCAACTCTTTGCATGAGGTGGCCAAAGTACTGGAGTTTCAGCTTTAGCATCAGTCCTTCCAAAGAAATCCCAGGGCTGATCTCCTTCAGAATGGACTCGTTGGATCTCCTTGCAGAACTTGACACCACAGTTCAAAAGCATCAATTCTTCGGCGCTCAGCTTTTTTCACAGTCCAACTCTCACATCCATACATGACCACTGGAAAAACCATAGCCTTGACTAAATGGACCTTAGTTGGCAAAGTAATGTCTCTGCTTTTCAACATGCTGTCTAGGTTGGTCATAACTTATCTTCCAAGAAGTAAGCGTCTTTTCATTTCATGGCTGCAGTCACCATCTGTAGTGATTTGGGAGCCCAAAGAAATAAAGTCTGACACTGTTTCCACTGTTTCCCCATCTATTTCTCATGAAGTGATGGGACCAGATGCCATGATCTTTGTTTTCTGAATGTTGAGCTTTAAGCCAACTTTTTCACTCTCCACTTTCACTCTCATCAAGAGGCTTTTTAGCTCCTCTTCACTTTCTGCCATAAGGGTGGTGTCATCTGCATATCTGAGGTTATTGATATTTCTCCTGGCAATCTTGATTCCAGCTTGTGTTTCTTCCAGCCCAGCGTTTCTCATGATGTACTCTGCATATAAGTTAAATAAGCAAGGTGACAATGTACATTAGCTCTTAGGGAAATGCAAATCAAAGCCACAGTGAGGCACTGCTCCATACCCACTAGGACACAGTGTGTGTGCTCAGCCGCTTCAGTTGTGTCCGACTCTTTGTGACTCTATGGACTGTAGCCTGCCTGTCTCCTCTCTCCATGGGATTGAATACTGGAGTGGGTTGCCATGCCCTCCTCCAGGGGATCTTCCTGACCCAGGGACTAGGACACATACTATAAAACAAGTCAAACAAAATGGAAGACATGTCTTGGTAAGGACGTGGAGAAATTGAACACTCACCTTTCCAGTTGGGAATGTTAAAATGATGCAGCCACTGTGGAAAACAGTTTGATGGTTCCTCAAAAATTTAAAGATAGACTCACCATATAATTCAGCTGTTCTGCTCCTGTGTGTGTTCCCAAAGGAACTGAAAGCAAGGACTCAAACAGATACTTGTTCACTCCTGCTTATAGCAGTTTTATGCCTAATAGCCAAATGCCCATCAGCAGGTGAATGGATAAACCAAATACGCTTTGTACATACAGTAGAATATTATTCAGCCTTACAGTGAATGAATGGCACATGCTACAACATGGATGAACCTTGAGGGCTAAGTGAAATAAGCCAGACACAAAAAAGGTACAAATCCTATATGACTGTACTCATGTGAGATACCTAGAATAGGTCAATTCATAGAGGCAGATGGTAGAATCGAGTGGGGAGTGGTGCAGAGTGCCTGTTTGGGATAATGAGCACGTTATGGAAATGGATAGTAGCGGTCGTTGTATAACACTATGAATATAATTCATGTCACTGAATTGTACGTTTAAAAATGGTTAAAATAGCAAATTTTATGTTATAAGCTCATCTCAAAAAACCTGCTGTTTTTTTTTCTGTTTCTAATTTTTTATAATACATACACATTAAAGTATAACTTGATGAATTTTTACAAACCAAAAACACCCATGCAACCAGCAACCAAATCAAGAAAGAAATGTTCCTAATACCCAGAGGCCCCCTCCTGCTCTCTCCTGCTCTGTTTGAATGTGAATGTGAAGCAAGTCCCAGTGACCAGTGGGATTGCCAAAAACTCAGTCACCAGTACCCAGAAGGTTCTCCTTGGTCCCAGGAGAACAAGGTATGTGGGGCAGGCAGGCCACACAGCCAGCCTGTCAGGCCACCTTCTAGGGCTCAGACAGAAGACCTCCCAGAGCCTGGGTGTGGCCGAGAGCAGAAGAGGACTTGCTTGTCACATGCGGGGTGCCATCTCCTCAGGGCCCACCCCAGCACAGCGATCTGTCGTGTGCTTTTATAAAATGCACATCTCACCTCCAAATCCATTTGGGCTGGGAGAACTCCATAGGTGAGAGCTAAAGACTGTCCTCATACCTGTAGAACTGGGTATCAACCAACTTTCCTCTCTGGCCAGGAACAAACTATAATAGTCACTTGTCAGCCACTGCCTCGGCCAGGTGATCGAGGTCAACATCAGCAGTGCTAGGTCACGCCGATGGGAAGTGATGAAAATGGCACTCGCCCTCTATGGCCTTCCTACCCCAAACCTATAACCCCAGTCTAATTATGAAAACAATTGACAAACGCCAGTTGAAGGACATTTGACAAAAATACCTGACCAGTACTCCTTAACACTGTTGAGGTCATCAAAAACAGGGAAGTCTGAGAAACTGTCACAGCCAACAAGAGCCTAAGGAGAGTCGAGGGTTAAATGTAATGTGGTGTCTTAGATGGAATCCTGGACCAGAAGAAGGACATTAGGGAAAAACTGAGGTCAGAATAAAGTCTGACCTAAAAGTCGGGTTAATAAAATGAGTAGATACTGGCTCATTAATTCTGACAAATGTACTGAACTAATAAGATGTTAACATGAAAATTGAGTGTGGGGGTATGGGATTGCTCTGTATTATCTTTTTGGTCAAACTATAAATCTAAAACTGTTTTAAAATTGAAAGTTATTTTAAAAGTTAAGGGGACTTCCCTGGTGGTCCACTGGGTAAGACTCTGAGTTTCCAATGCAGGGGGCCCAGGTTGAATCCCTCGTGGGAGAACTGTATCCCACATGCCACAACTAAGACCCATCACAGCCAAAAAATATATATATATATATGATATATATATAATATCATATATATATATCATATATAAATATATATATATATGAGAAGTGGCTTCCCAGGTGGCGCCTGCTAATACAGGAGAACTAAAAGACATGGGTTTGATCCCTGGCTTGGGAAGATCTCCTGGAGGAGGAAATGCCTGGAGAATCCCATGGACAGACTACTACAGTCCATAGGGTCGCAAAGAGCTGGACACGACTGAAGTAACTTAGTACACATATATAAAAGAAAACCTGTTTTCAAAAATGAAAAAGTCAAAGGCAGGCACTTCTGAATCATGCAAGCGTCAGTGGTATTTTTGTTGCCTGACCTCTGACTTCCTGCCCAGGCCCTGGAACCTGGGGGAGGGGCCTCAGCCCAAGGAGCCTGCTCAGGCCTGGCCGCCCTTCCTCCCTGAGCCTGTGCTCTCCTTCTCCTCCCACATCCTGTCCCCCTGGGGCTGGAAAGCAGGCCAGGGAGATTACAGAGTCCCAGCCCAAAGGGTGTGAGAGAATCCAGTCTAGAGAAAGCTCCTCAGAGACACGCAGTTCTCTGCTTCCGTATTCCAACCATACTTCCCTCCATTCCAGGAACAGTCCACATTCACACGGACCACCCTCTCAGGTCTCACCCACAGGACGGCCGCTGTGACTCAGAAGCTGGTCATGTCACCAAGCTCAAGCTTGTCTCCGATGCCAGAGGCCAATTCCCACAAAATAGCTCAACCCCAGTCAACACTGCTGATCTACACCTGAGCCTAGGGGAGCTTGGAAAACCCCCGCACATCTTCATTCACTTTCCTAAGTCAGCTCAGCTACCAAAAAAAAAATTCATTAAAGACTGAAACACGGTGTTTGTTTTCCTGTACTGGTCCCTAGGCAGGTGGGCGCTGGCCGCCCAGCACCTCAGCACCTGTCTAGCTCACAGTGCCTCCTGGGCTCTGTCCTTAGCGATGTTCTGGAACTGTCTTCACTAACATACCGGCCTTCCTACTCGAAGGCTTCCTGCAGTGCCACATGGTCCGCTGAAGGCAGCCCAGCAAGCACGGCTGCGAGCAGGACAGGCACAACAAGTCACCCCAGCACTGGCTCCTCCGGGGTCCTCTTCGAGCCCCCTGGGAAGACCTCCGGGCCAGGTCTGCCTGACGGGGAGCAGGTGGTGGCCAGTTGGGAAAGCCTGGGCTTGGTGGGACAGCCTTTCCTTTCCAGGGGCTTGGGCATCACCGCCTCCAGAACCCCAGCCCTGGCCTGGCTTTGGTGAGAAAGAGTAGGGAGCAGAGCCAGCCCCCGGCCGGTCCTGGTCTGGCTGTCATTGTGTGAGCTCTAGGCTCTGAGCCCTGTGCTCTCTGCACCGTGTTCCATCCTTACCCGAGTGGCCCCGTGTGCCGTCAGCTCACCTTCCTCTTCTCGTGGCCCCACACCCTAGCCTCTGCCGCAGGATGCTCCCACCAACTGCTTCCTCGGGCTCACGCACAGGCCCCAGGGCTCAGCTTCTGAGTCCCCACTGAGTCCCTTGGTCAGAACCCCTGCCCTTCCCGCCCCTTGTTCTTCGGCTTCTCTGCCCCCCTGCTCCTGGTTTACCGTCTCCACTCTCTCCTCCTTTGGAGCCTCTGTGATGAGGATGAGGCACAAGGAGCCCAGCTGGGGCCCAGGTTCCTCCGGCCAGGGGCCCATCCTCTCCTGCCCCCGTGAGCTGCTCTGAGTTCACGTTTCTCTCTCGGTCTCCTTCAGTCTTCTGTTGCTGGACCACAGCACTCTCAGCCAAAAGGCAGCCTGGATCTGAAATACAGAGTTCAGTTCTGTCATCGCAGAGCTCACAATGAGTTGAAGCCCCATACAGATGCCCTTGGCCAAGCATCCCTCCCTCAGCGGCAGGGGGGCGAGGTGACTGGAGACCTGGAGTGGAACGTGGGAGTTGAGGTGGCTTGCACAGAGCGTCAGTGATTGCTTCTAAGTAAAAGCCAAGAGAGGATGATCTGGACACCAAGGGCCACATCGGATCTACCCAGGCTGGCAGCCCGCCCCCGCCTCTAGCCCCTGCAGAGACCCTCTCAGCTTGGGCGGCTGCCAGTAGGTGGCCGAGGAGCACCAGCATCGTCTAGGGAGCCCAGAGTGTCCCCCGCTCTCACTCACTCAATACCCGTGCTGCCGAGTGATCTGCCTTGACTCACGGACAGAGGTGGCATGGGACTGAAGGCTGTCCTGGCCCCGGAGAGTCCCAGGTGGGCCAGGGCAGCTGGTCATCCTACCAGAAGGGCCCAGCGTGCACACAGGGAAGGAGCCTGGCCTTGGGCTGCTCAGGCGACTCAAACATTGGACTCATACACAGCAAACACATACGTGGTGCTCACTTTGGCAGTGCACAGCCTGAAATCTGAAGGAGACAGAGGTGATTAGCGTGGCCCCTGTGCAAGGATGACATGTAGGTTTGTGAAGCGTTCTATGTTTAAAAGAAACAAAAAGGCATAGATTACTCTCAAAAACGGAGGTTCTTATATACTTGTGTCTGAAAAAGCACAATAAATTCTTCACAGATTGTGAGATTCTCCCCCTTTTTGTTGAACCAAACTCTTAGGAAAACGGCACTTAAGGGTACCGACAACTAAGGCTGTATTTAGCAGAAATGACAATTCCTGTGTTTCCTACTTCCCTTCAGATTCAAGTGTCAAAACCTGTGTTGTTGTTGCTTAGTTGCTAAGTCGTGTCTGACTCTGCAACCCCATGGTCGCATACAGCATGCCAGGCTTCTCTGTCCACTGTCTCCCGGAGTTTGCTCACACTCATGCCCACTGAGTCGGTGATGCTGTCTAACCATCTTATCCTTTGCCACCCCTTCTCCTTTTGCCTTCAGTATTTCCCAGCATCAAGGTCTTTTCCAATGAGTCTGCTGTTTGCACCAAAATATTGGAGCTTCAGCATCGGTCATTCCAACGAATATTTTGGGTTGATTTCCTTTAATATTGACTGGTTTAGTCTCCTTGCAGTCTGTCTTTTCCAGCACCACAGTTCAAAAGCATCAGTTCTTCAGTGCTCAGCTTTCTTTGTGGTCCAACTCACACATCCATACATGTCTACTGGAAAAACCATAGCTTTGATTATACAGACTTTCTGTCTGCAAAGTGATGTCTCTGCTTTTGAATATGCTAAGTTTGTCATAACTTTCCTTCCAAGGAACAAGCATCTTTGAATTTCATGGTTGCGGTCACTGTCTGTAGTTATTTTGGAGCCCAAGAAAATAAAATCTGTTACTGCTCCCACTTTCCCCTATTATTTGCCATGAAACGATGGGATCGGATGCCATGGTCTTAGCTTTTTAACTGTTGAGCTTCAACAAGGCTGTGATCCATGAAGGGGGTTAAAATCTTAGGTGCCTATTAACAAACAAGTGGGCCAGCCGTGAGCCCAAGAATGCCATTTGTAAAGCTGTCTGTGTGAGAACAGGTGGCACTCTCTTTTCAGCGTTTTCCAGTTCTCATATTAGAGTGAGGCTTTTGTAGAAAGTCAAGCATAGTACGCTTATTTGCCTCTATTTCTCACAGCAGATAACCCCCAAAGCTTGTGACAGGTGTTCCAAGAAATAAAGCATTTGTCTGTAGCTGTTGTGTGTCTGAGCTTTAGGAAATGACTCTGCTCACGAGATGGCCAATGTTTGAGAATGGTCTTGCTTTGCTCATCATCTTGAAAACAAACAAGAGCCCTCTGGAGCTGATAGGAATGCAGCTGCCTCTGGGAGACAGGATGGTTAGGGTTGGTCCACTGGAGGAAGAGATGAGTCTGTCTGCAAAGTATTCTAATTTGTCTTCTTTTCCGTCCTCATTCCAGATGGCTCAGACGGATGCGATAATGAATGAGATTATTGGCCTCCTGGACTATACTTTGTACAGATGGGATCATCTCTGCATGGAAGCCCGTAGGTCGAGAAAACTGGCCAGGGAGCTCCTCACTGAGCTGCGAGAGCAAGCCTCACCCAGGCAGGTTAACCAGTGACTGCATGATGGAATGACGGGGCCGCTACTTAACAGCCACAAGTCTGTAGAAGAAGTTCCCTCTTCGCCTTGTGAAAAGGCGCCATAAACATCTGGCAAGATCTGGTAGTACATGTTTTACAAAGAATGTCAGGTGAGATTTACTCACTGATGACAGGATTGTGGCTTCAGCAGCCCCTGTGCCTGGCTCAGCCCAAATGTCAATTAGAGAACTGCTAAAGAAGAGCCTGGATGGGAGAAGAGATTTCTATTTCCTTTTTTCCCCATATCAAACCAAGACACACAACTATTATTTGGATGTTTCAAACCCTTTGAAACAAGAAGTTGGTCATGCACCATTGATCATTTTAGAAAACACCATAGCCTTTTTCCACTTTTCTAAGAAGTCCGGTAATTGTTACCAGTATCTCATCTTATCCACCAGGATGCCCTCTTGCTCTCCTAAGATGTCCTTCATCCAGGATAGCGTGGATCCCTCAAGCTCCCCTGCCATGGCCCCCGAGCAGAGCCCTCCAAGCCCAGCGGCAAGTCGTGGTGACAGGGGAGCAACACGTCTTAGCAGTGAAATGAAGCCACCTCTGGGGCCTTTTGCTTTACATGCGCTAAGCACCGGCTGTTACTGAAAGAGCTCATGTTACCTCAGAGGTGGCTGACAGGGTAGGGTTCAGGATGTGTTCTGGAAACACATAGGAAGAGATTGTATGTCAGCTGTCTTGTTAACTAAAATGGGAGTTGGAAATTTCTAATAAAGAATTGGAACCTCAACAATATTTATTTCACATCAGTTAAAGACATTTTTCCCTTTTAGGTTTATGCTTTTGTTTTTTTGTGTATTATCTGTTTGTCGAGTGAGTCAAGACTTTTATGTCCACTTGGATTTATGTATTAGTCATCTCTGAATCTGCCTTATTCTTGGCTTCTGTTTGAGGATGAGTAAAGTTTTGTTGTATTAGACATTAAGCTTTTAGAGGAATTACTGGTTTTGGTATACGGTTCCACCTGAAGGTCTGGAAAATTCCAAGACCTTTTGACCTGAGCCTTCCATTTGAGAAATGCTGCAGTATGAAAGGTGTGCTGGTAAAACACTCTCATCACAAGTGCCTTCCTCACGTGCTCCCCTGGAGCTGAGGATGCCTCTCCTCTGTCAATTCTTGCTGGGGAAGCTGTGACCGCTTCAGTGGACATGAAGGAAAAGGCTCAGTTCAGTGGTAGTGAGTGCCCCCCTAACCCGAGTGGCCACTGGGAACCAGACCTGGGGGGGAGGGGTATGCTTCCACGTGGACATCCATTCACACTATTTCACAGCAAGTAATAAAAATAGGACAGTTATCTATCTCAGATTGTTTAATCTGCATTTCTGGAAATTTCCTTCCTGACCTTACCTCAGTCTGTCTGTAGTATTTCCTAATTCCTTGACAAAGCCTCTAAGTTCTCCTAAGCTTTGGACTTAGATCAAAGAGGACAGAGCCCAAAACTATAGGGGAAAAAAATGTATTAAATGGCCACCCTTAATACAGAGGTGATGTTATTCATCAGGACTTTATGATGTTTGTAGAATTTGCTAGCTTTTTAAAATCTGTAATTTGCTTTATAGTTAGTCTAAATAATAGTCACATGGCACCTAATTTTGTATTAAGTATTACAGTTTTTCTCAGAAAAAAAAAATTCTCTCTACTCCCCAATTATGGAAGCTTCAGGTTTCTCAAAACCTAGATAGGTCTGCCCCTGGAAAAGACCAATTATAATTTATCTCTAGGCCTAGGAAATTTGCCAGTGGATATCTAAAAACTGCTGAGGAGAGTGGGTGTAGGGCAGGCAAATCAGCAGCAGCTGCTAAAACAAAATGAGATGCATCATAATATAGACACTTTTTTCCCTTTAAGCCATACTTAAATATTACCACCGAGTGTAAGCTGAATTGATGTACACACTGTGCCCCCCCCTCAATTTCTGAAGTGAGAACACATCTGACAAGAGCACGTGCCACCCTCCTGCTCACTCTGGTGTTTCAGATTCACAGCCCTCTCGCTCCAGCCTCCCCAGCTCCCTGGGCGTTGGGAAAGGGGGGACCCCACCTGCGGCTCCACTCATCCTCAGAGCACATCCCGATGGCTCTCTTGGGATCTGGCCGCCCCCAGTTTTACCTCAAACAGCTTGCACTGGGCTCTCTGGACAATCACTCTGCTTCCTGACGTGGGGTACCGGGGGGCTCCTGTCATGTCCAGGAGGCACCTGAGGCCACAGAGGGCATGTGGGGACGAGCCCCCGCCCGGACGGTCCTGGGTGCCAGGTCCATCTCCTATACCCAGCACCATTCTCACTGCTGGGACAAGGGTACCAGACAGGATGAGAGGGGACAGCAGAAAGCCACATCTTCCGTCAAAGCGGAGGAGGGAAGAACAGGGATTGGAAGAGGATCCGGACCTGGGCAGTGGACAGAAATTCGAGACAAATTGATACCAAGCCTGTCCTGTTTCCCAGAGGGGCCTAGTGTTTGCACAGTAAGAACAAACCTGAGGAATGTTCTACCTTATTCAACAAGGAATCCAAACTGTGCTTTCCAGGGAGGAAGATAATGAACTTGACTGTGCTTCTTGCCTTTCTCTTCCTCTGGCAGCCCATCACCACCGCCCCCCCCACAGCCAGTGGTGCTGGTGATGATGTCCTTCCTCTGCCTGACACTGGGTTTGACATGGATTTTGTGTATTTTGTCAAACAATCCTGTTATTAATCATCACCAAACCATCTCATTCCTAAAGAACTAAATTTAAGGCAAAATAAATATGTGTGTCTTAAAGCCTTCTTCTAAGATCCAGGCCCACAGTTTGTTTATAGCATGGGTCCAAATCATATCCCTCGTACACAGACTGATAATAACAAAGGAAGGTTGTAATGTAGGACTTTCTCTTCCCCCAATCCTTGATATAATTGTGCTAGTGAACCGTACTTGGTGTTTGGGGTAGGAAATTTGCATGCTTAGATACTGAGTTTCACACTTCTTAGATCTTCTGTACAAGTAGAAAGTCTCTTAAATCAGTGTTGAAAATCTCAACCTCTGGTTTTTCTCACAATGTGATGAATCCATGTGCATCAAGTTAGGATTCTTGTTGCAAGCAACAGACACAATGTTGAAAGCAAAAGGGAAGTGATCCAAAGAGTACTTAAAAGCCCACAGAGGACTTTCCTGGTGGTCTAGTGGTTGAGAGTCCACCTGCCAATGCAGGGGATATGAGTTCGATCCCTGGTCTGGGAGGATTCCACATGCTCAGGGCAACGGAGCCCACAAGCTACGATTACTGAGCTCACAGCCCACAGCTACTGAAGCCCAAATGCCCTAGAGCCTGTGCTTGGCAACAAGAGAAGCCACCGCAATGAGAAGCCCGTGCAGCAAAACTAGAGAGTAGACCCTGCTATCCATAACTAGAGAAACGCACACACAGCAACCGTGACCCAGCCAGAAATGAAAAACCGCCCACAGAACTGTCGAGCAGAGAAGGCTTAGCTGTAGGCAGCCAGCAGCAGTGCCCAAAATCCAGGTTCAGAGTGGCCAGGTAAGGAAATTCCTGCTGTTGCCACTGAATTCTGCAACTCAGGACCCTTGTATTAACAGCTTGTCCTGCAAGCTCTGCTGCCTTCAGGAGGGAGACAGGCCCCTGCACTGCACTCTTTGAAGGGCTGGTCAGAGTCCCAGCTGCTGCACCTGCCTAGAGAAGCCCAGGGCCCCCACATGCTCTTAGGCTGTAAGAGGAGCTGGGGATGGTGTCCAGCTGGTTTCACTTCTGTGACATTATTGGATGCCACCGACCATGTCCCCTGTAGATAGGAGGGGGTCAGAACCTGGGCAGCTAAAGAGAAGGACAAATGTCCACACACGCTGTCTGTCCTAGAGCATCGCGGAAGGCTGAGTGCCATGAAACAGCCTAACACTAGCAGAAGACGGACAAAGGCCCTTGGCAGAAAGCTGGTTTGCAGGCCTCTGAGGCGGGGGTCATCAGTGTGGCACCATTAACCCTGGGGGCCCAGCAAGTCTCTGCAGTGGGGGCTTCATCCCACCCTCTCTGAACTAGGTGCCAGCCCAGAGACGACAACTGAAACTTGGTCCACACATTGCCAAATTGAGAACCACTGCTCTAACTGGTGGTTCTTTCCTTCCGGAAAGACATCCTGGATAGAAACACAATAACTGCCTTAGAGATATAAATTATACTTAATAGAATCCTAATAGAACTAAGTGCCCTGACTCCAAAATTCTTATGGAAAAATAAACATTTTTAAGAAAAGCCAAGAAATGGGACTTCCCTGGCAGTCCAGTAGTTAAGACTTCACCTTCCAATGCAGGAGGTGTTGGTTCAATCCCTGGCTGGGGAGCTAGGATCCCACATGCCTCTCGGCCAAAAAACCAAAAATTACAGTCTCGAGAATCCTGAAAGTGACGTGTTATGTGCAGTATAATGACAAGCATGCATGGTGGCATATGTTTTAAAGCCCGAGTTACTGCAACAGGTTGGTGGGACCCGAGAGAGGGACGCCATGGGGACTGTCCCTGTCAGGGTGACAAGTGCTCTCCCCGGGGCTCCCGCCAGCTCTTCTCAGGCCTCCTACACCAGTCTGGGTGGCACCTGACCCACTGAGTCTCTCTCCTCCCTGACAGCTTCCCTTGGCTGGTGGAACATTCCAGGGCCTTCCTCTGTCTGAGGGGGCTGGGCCCTGCCCATCCCCTGACCTCTACTCTGCAGGCACCCTGGACTCCATCCTTAGGTCTCCACCCCGTGGCCCCTCACTCTGCTGGCCTTTTGCAAGCCACCTCTGTGCAGAGGGGCTACACCCTCCTCAGACCACAGACCTGAATACCCACGGCCCACTGGCTATTTCCACTGGGCGGTCAGTGACAATGTCAGACTAGCATGGGCTGATTCCACCAGCCCACCCTGCACCAAAACCAGTCTCCTCAAGTCAGTCGATGGTGGCTCCAACTTTCCAGGGACTCAGACCCAATTCTGTAAGCGCTCTGCCCTCCCCTCCTCTCACCCGCATGTCTGCGTCACAAGGACGTCCCTGTATCTGACTGCTCCTTGCCCCTTGTCCTGAGACACCAACATCCCCTATTCTCCCTGCTCCCACCCTCACCCACCCACAGAGATTCAGTGATCCTTTCCAACTGCCTTCACGTCACACCCCTGTTCAGAGCATGGTAAAACCCAACATTCTTAAAACAGCATTCAAGGCCTTACACAGGATGGACCCCAGGTAATCTGCTTGTATACTCGACTGTCTCCAATACAAGTGCCTGGAATAGTGGCAGGTATACCATGGGTACCTGACAAATATTTGTTAAGTTAGTCTAAGGATTTATGAGCTGCTGGATCAAAGAAAAAGCAAGAGAATTCCAAAACCACATCTACTTCTGCTTCACTGACTGTGTGCTAAAGCCTTTGACTGTGTGGATCACAACAAAGTGTGGAAAGTTCTGAGAGAGACGGGAATACTAGACCACCTTGCCTGTCTGCTGAGAAACCTGTATGCAGGACAAGAAGCAAGAGCTAGAACCAGACATGAAACAATGGACTGCTTCAAAACTGGGAAAGGAGTACGTCAAGGCTATATATTGTCACCCTGCTTATTTAACTTCAGTGCAGAGTACATCATGTGAAATGCTGGGCTGGATGACTCACAAGTTAGAATCAAGATTGCCAGGAGAAATATCAACAACCTCAGATATGCAGATGATACACCATCCAAATGGCAGAAAGCAAAGAGGAACTAAAGAGCCTCTTGATGAGAGTGAAAGAGGAGAGTGAAAAAGCTGGCTTAAAACTCAGCATTCAAAAAACTAAAATCATGGCATCCCGTTCCATCACTTTATGACAAACAGAAGGGGAAGCAATGGAGACAGTGGCAGATTTTATCTCTTTGGGCTCTAAAATCACTGCAGACAGTGGCTGTAGCCATGAACTTAAAAGACGCTTGCTTCTTGTAAGGAAAGTTATTCCACTCATATGAGGTACCTAGAATAGTCTAATTTGGAGAGAAAGAAAATAGAACAGTGAGTGCCATGGGCTGTGGGGACAGAATGGAAGGTTATTGTTTCATGAGTGAGTCTCACTTTGGGGTGATAAAAAAGTTCTGGAGGTGGATGGATGGTGATGGGCCCACAATGACATGAATGTCCCTAATGCCACTGAAATGTAGATTTGAAAATGGTTAAAATAATAAATTTCACATGTTACTGCAGTAAAACATTAAATAAAAAAATTAAATTATATATCCTTTTATCTAGTAACAAAAAGCCAGTTCTTTCTTCAGAGCTGCCTCCCCACACTTCAGGTTGCGTGGACCCACCATGAGCAAGTCCAGAAATTATCCCACAGATGCACTGCTGCCTGTGTATATGCAGAATGCCCAGGGCACTGGAAACAACTCACAGCTTCCTCGGTAGAGGGCTGGTTAAATAATACCAACCATCAAAGCGTAGCACATGACTTTACAGTTGATGCCAGGCCCTGTTATCAGGGCTTTACGTAAATTAATTCATGTAATTCTCATGACCACCTAACAATATTGTCCATGGCTTATAGATAAGGAAACCAAAGTCCAAAAGATTACACAGGTGACATCGAGCAGAGCTGGGATCTGAATAAACAGATCTAAGGAGACGACTCAGCCATGTGATGTTCAGATGTTGCAGCCATGGAAAGATCCGGGGACACTCGGCTCCGCACATGCACAAGCCGGGGGTCTGCACGTGCGCTGCGGGAGTGCCTGCTCCATCTCTGCTCTCACTCTGCTCACAGTGATGGCCTTGGAGGAGGAGCTGGTCAAGAGGTGGAACAGCGCTTGCTCTTTGTTTACATACTGTTTATATTTGTTTGCACATCTGATGTATGCAAAAAGAATTTCCAATCATCAATATGTAAAGGAACGATCATTCTAAGAGAGGCTCACTGTTAAATGATCCTGCAAAGGGAAGGAGGCCTCCATGCCCACTTGTAACTCAGAGAGGAGATTCCTGCTCTGGCGCCCCTGCGCACCCACCAGCTCAGTGTCATCGTCACAGCTTATTTACAAATAAAAGAGTTTTCTAAAAAGAGGTACCCTGACCTAGAGGGAAGATGGCCTGAGGACCGGGGCCTTGGTCCCCCCAGTTGGGGCAGTTTGTGGGCCATGACATCAACTTCCTTGATGTCAATCTGTCCATCTGCCCAGCTTCTGCGATCACTAATAATCACTCTCCTGCTCTACAAAATGTCTCCTCAGCCCCCAGCTCTGATGAAGCCACAGTTTCTGCAGTTTTCTCTTCCTTGACATAATCACTTAATTTATTAAAGCAGCTAAAAATCATAAAACTACAATTCCTTTCCTTTAAGTTATGTCTTTGCTTTATAACTCAACATAAATACACCCCTGTGCCTGTACCATCCCATGGGCAAACACTAAAATTGGCTCCTATCTAAATTGCTGATTTATCCCCATAATTCACATTTTCTTGAGCCTCCCTCCTTAGGCGGAACTGATGTTTAAGTCCCAGGAGATGTAAATCTTGCAGTGAGAACATGAAAACCTGAGGTATCACTCCTGCCTTTCCAATCTAACCAAGAGTGTCCTCGCCGGTCTTAAGAAACGCATTTCCACTTCCAAGGTTTGTCCTGCCAGACCTCATGTGACAAGGGCGGCCTATTACCTTGGAAAACAACTTTCTGAACTTGAGACTCTAAGCAGTGTGGTCAGGCAGGTGGTTTCAGCACCTCCCACTCCACCCCACAGGCAAGAACACCTTCTGTGCTGGGCCTGCAATGGCGGCCTCTGCTGCTAAGTCGCTTCAGTCGTGTCCGACTCTGTGCGACCCCACAGACGGCAGCCCACCAGGCTCCCCCTTCCCTGGGATTCTCCAGGCAAGAACACTGGAGTGGGTTGCCATTTCCTTCTCCAATGCATGAAAGTGAAAAGTGAAAGTGAAGTCGCTCAGCCGTGTCCGACTCAGCGACCCCATGGACTGCAGCCTACTAGGCTCCTCCGTCGCCAAAGGCTCAGGCTGGAGGAAGTTACAGGCAGGAGTACAAAAAAGGCTTAAGCAAACAGAAACCACGGTGTGGACCCGATCCCTTCTCCTTCCCAGGACAAAGCCACAGAGGAGCTGTTTGGAAAGTGGCGTGAGGCTCCCCTGCGGGGCGGAGCTTTGCCCTCCAAGGTGGGCATCCCATGAGGGAGCCCTGGCCACCCCATCAGATGCCCAGAAAAGGCCGGGGACCTAGGCAGTGCTACTGGAGACTGAGGACAGTCCCTGGAGCAGTTCGGCCCAATTCAGTCGTTGGGGCTGAGAAAGCAAACCCCTGAACTTTTATCTCAAATGACACTTTGAAGAGACCAGATTAGTTTTATGGGAGTGATCTGGAGAGGAAGAAAACGTGCGGTCAGAGAGGTCTTTATCTGCATTTTTGCACTCTGACTCGTATTCCCAAACACGCACACGCAGACAGACAAGCGTGGGGTTCCGGTACCAGCCGCCTTTCTCAGGCCCAACCCCCACGAGCAGGCTTTTTGGCTGATCCTTGCACCAGGGTCAGGTCTGTTCTGCTCTCATGCTCCAATGCTAGGGTGCCTGGATGCCCACCCATCGTCCAGGCAGAACACTAGTCCTGGGAACCACTGGGAACATCTGTAGTTTTATGGTAACTTCCTTCCGCCCCTAGGCTTAGCTGATAGCCTCCTCCCTCTTTTTCTCACACCCTCCAGTCACTGGGCTGGAACAGAAATGCCTCATTAGCCGATCAATCTCCCAGACAGCACCAAAGAGTGGGAAAAGATCTATAAAACCTCACCCATGAATAGCCTTAGCCAGCTTTTCCTCCCTTCCACCTTGTAAACTCCCAGGGCCCAACCAGGGAGGGCGAGGTCATTGTACCCGGGACAGTGGCCTAGGGGCTTGAATGCGCTCCTCATTGAGCTTGGCCTCTGGGCACTGCCCTGGGAGGTCCAGGCAGCCCTTTAAACCCCCAGGCGTCTCCAGCCCCAATCTTGGGCCAAGGAGGCTCCTCCAGGTGGTCAGGCTTGGGCTCAGCACTGTCCTGGCACCTTGTATGGCATCTTTGCCATGGCTGGGCCCTGCACAGGGGGCACCCCCCCTCACCTCACCTCCCTCTGCACCCCGAGGCGGTCCAGTCCAAGGTGCTCTGGGGGAAAGGATGCTGCTGCAAGGTACCAGCTAACACGTGTTACCTGCTGGCAAAGTGCCAGAGTAAGCATTCCTCTCCCCCACCCCCAACTTCTTGGGAATGGGGTGCGGTGAGCTTTCCACCCGAGGGAAGGCGCAGGCTTGGGACACCCAGGGTTCTGTTTGGCAGGAGCTGCTGGGACACTATGCTCCTTGCAAGGTGGGTTGGCTTTGCTGAAGTTCTGGGCAGATTCCTTCTCACACGCCTCAACCTCCCACCCAGCTGGCTACATCTATAGAATGAGGTTGGCTGGCCTGGAGCATAAGGCTCTAAGAAAAACCAGTTCTTTGTGAGGAGCCACTCAGCTTCTGCCTTTCAGCTGTCAGAGGGTTACTGCTGCCCTTGTTGAGGCCGGCTGTAGCTGGGGCAATCCGGTGCAAGTAGACCGCCCTGCAGAGCAGCCAGGCTGCCTTGATGGCACTCCCTAGGGCTTTGCCGAGTGCCTGCGGGGTCAGGCCGGTTGCAGAAACCTTTTAGAAGTCTTCTCTCCACTGAAAGCGATGGGTTATGGTTAGGGACAAGGTTCGCTATTTCTGGTCACTGCCCTTGGGGCACCAGGTTCTGCCTAATGTGACATTTCTGTACCTTGTTTGGGATGGAGACTATTATTGCCATGTTTTGATGTGGAATTCCAATCAAAATAAGTGCTTTGAAACTCTTTTAATACTAAAATAGAGCCCAAAAGGGAGATTTGAACCTCTTCTCTTGATTTCTTCCGTCTCCTTTCCCACCTCTGGGTTCTGCATGGGTCCCACTGGAGCCCCCAGTCCTGTGTCCAGGACCAGTGGTGGTGGAGAGGCCAAGTGGGTGGCTAGGGAGGGCAAGGGGCTCTCCAGGCCAGCGAGGGGGTGACAGCCAGGCCTGGGCCAGGATGCAGTCCCCCATGTGGGGCCCCGAGGAACAAGTCAACATGTGGGAAGCTGAGGCAAGGGCTTGGATCCTGTGCTGGGTGGGGGAGCACCTCCATTTCAGGACAGTCACTTGGCAATTAACCACTTAACTTGCTCAGAGAACAAGACCACCTCTCCTCACTGGTTTAACCAGCTCTCGAACCAACTATCATCTCAGCATGGTTCTGGACCGAGGGCTACATTAATGGGGCGAGCAGTCCAGTCCAGACTCCACTGCTGAGAAGTCCACAACCGACCTACACCAACTGCGAAGGGGCTAGGGTTTCCTTGCTTCCCCAGACCAGGGCATCAACGAAGCCTCCTGCTGGGTGTCCCCCTCTGGGTGGAGGTGTCACCTGACTGGTGAGCATGCAGGCTCCTAGCGGCTCATTTCCTCATCTCAGCTGGAGGGCAGAGCTCATTCCATCCTGTCTGCTCACCCTGGGAACGTGATTGGAAATGTCGATGCTGGAAACATACCGTTCCTGGGGTAGCAAAGATCAGAAACTGCCGCTAAATAAGAGCGACTCCCAGGCGGGCGAGTCCTGGGGACTTGCCCACAGGAACGTAACTGTAGCAGATTCCAGTTTAGTGCTCACCCGGCCCCACCCAGGCCCATCTTGACAGCAAACTTGGTTCCTAAGGCAGGGCTCTCACGTCTTCTCTTGCTGAGTGACAAGACCGGGTGTCCTGATTTATTACCAAAGGGACAATCTGCATCCTGAGACGAACTGTGGGGAGAACCCCGAGCCAGGGGGTGGTTGTTTAGTTGCTCACTTGTGTCCGACTCTTCACAACCCCATGGACTGCAGCATGCCAAGATTCCCTGTCCTTCACTATCTCCCAGAGTTTGCTCAAACTCATGTCCATTGAGTCAATGATGCTATCTAACCATCTCATCCTCTGTCATCCTCTTCTCCTCCTGCCTTCTATCTTTCCCAGCATCAGCGTCTTTCTAATGAGGTGGCTTTTCACATCAGGGGACCAAAGTATTAGAGCTTCAGCTTCAGGGTGAAGCCAGGTGGATGCACATTCAAATCCCACCTGTTACTATGAGATCTTGGGGAATCCCACTGTGCAGGGCTGGCCCACAGGAGGATTCAGGAAGGGCAGCAGACTCCCATACCCTTGTCTCCCTGAGACCACCACGTTCTGTGCCTGGGGCTCCCGGGTCCTCTGTGAACACTCACACCTGCATCCCTCCCAAGGGGCTCAGGTCCTGCTGATAAAGCAGCCTCAGTCCTAGGATCTGCCCGTTATCACGGGAACTATTTTCACAACATGAACCATGTAAGAATGCAGAGTGTTAGTTCCACAACCTGTTTCCTTGCGGACTGGTGGCCACTCTGGAGCCCAGCAGTCCCAGCCAGGCTCTGGGCTCTCAGGAGGTGTGGGGGGAACTTGGACAACCATTCCAGGAGCTCAGAAGATGGGAACACCAGTGCGGCTGGAGGGCCCCCCACTGCCAAGGGCCTGTGCCCACAGGTGCAAAGGCAAACTACTCACAGCCATGGCTGGCAAGGCTGTCACTCGGCACGGGTCTGAGGGCCCCTCCTGCCGGCCGCACCTGTGCTCAGAATCAGCACAGGGCAGTGGGCCACGGGGCAAGGGGACCCGCTGTCTGGTGCAAAACTACTTGCGTGGCAGCTCAGCTGTGCCTCAGTGGTTTCTAAAGACAAAAATGTGGCAAAACAAGACCAAACCACCAGGCTGATTGGTCGACTGCAGCCAGACCCTGGCTGTGCCGCGGGCTTGCTGCTTCGCCTCTCAGAGGGCCAACACATACCACCAGGAGGAGAGTCATTTAATTCACGTTTTCACAAATAACAGCATTTTGACACTTATCCATATTTAAAAATCAGATTTTTATTACATCAACATGGTAAACAAAGCACACAGAAGCAACATATGCAAAGCACATGTAAGAGTGAAGACTCACCCCAGGGAACTTTCTAAAATGACAGTCACTGTTACACAATTCTGAAGGTCAGGAGCTTCTAATGAAGGGCTGTGCTGAGCTGCCCACCGCCCCCAGGCTGGCTCGAGGCGCCACTGGTGCAGGCGGGTGGGTCCACTCCCACTCAGCTGAGCCTCACGCCATCCATCACGTGCCGGCACCAACCAGTGTGGCTTCTGGGGTGTTTTAAGGCCACCCTTCCCTTTGGGCAATCCTGGGAAGCTTAGTTTCTATTCTTTCTTCAGACATTTGTGGGAAAGAGAAGCACCATCACCCCAGGTTCCCATGGTGCCCCATGGTGCCTTTATCCCATGCAGGAGGCACACGCCTCCCCCTCCCCCAGAATATCAGCACCACTTTGAACACTAAAGGAACCATGGAGGTGAGAAAAGGAGGAGACAAGAATGTGGACACTACACCCTTTTCTCTTTTTTTTAAAGTATTAAGTTCAGAAGTAAACAGGAAGAAAAAAACCCCATGAATCCATTACATTATCAACAAATCTTAAAGAATCTTATCCTGCACTTCTACCAAAAGTTACTAAAACTTTGGAAAATCTAAATAATGGACATATCAATCAATGTAATTCTGCGGAGGTAGGCAGCAGCAGCTCCTTGGGCCTGGCGGACAAGCTCTGGCTTTCTGGGAATGCAGAAATGCAGCTCCACACGCTGAGGGATGGGTGGAGGAGGTGCAGTGGGTTTTCCCATGTGCTTCAGGGACCTTCCGTGTTTGGATGGAAGACCTGACTTGAACTCAAAGGGGAGACTTAATTAACATTCAGGATCTTGAGGCGGTTCATCCAGGATGGGCACAAAGGCATCACACAGCCCCATGGAGACTGCTGATGAGGGTGCGCCTCTTGACACCAGCTCTGCAGTGAGGCCCTTTGGGGAGGTCACCCCACAAGGCGCAGGCGGCCACTGACTGCTGGCTTCAGCAGCCCCATCGCTCTTCCTTTGATGTCCAGGGTCCATGCAAGCCTGGGCCCACCGGGGCTACGAGCAGATGCATGAAAAAGATTCTCGCTGTGATCTTTCCTGCAAAGGAAACAGCAATAAAGTTTACTGCTGGGTCACAACGGAGGAATTCTTGTAAACAAGTAACCTTTGCTCTCAGCTTTGGAAAGAGGACCATGAATGGAGAACAGGGACAGACCAGGGCGCATCTCACAGCCCCGAGAATGGGCTTTACAGCTGCACCATGTGCCATTTGCTTCGCTCTCACACGGCTGTGAAAGCCGTGGCTGTAACTTGGGCTTCATTCACAGGACAGATACTAGAGAGGCGGCCTGTTTCAGACCCACAGTCACTCCGCCTGCTTTCTGGCTATAGTACACCATGACAGGGGTGGGCGCTGCCCACGTCACACGCATGGAGCTAATGGCATTCTGCCTTTTCAGGTGGAAGCTCATTCCTCTTGTATCAACAGAACTCTGACTGTACCAACACCCACACACAGGACACATACAGAGGGGCCGCCACGCTGCCGGTCAGCTCTGCTGCGGGCGCTCGGGCCGGTCTTCACGCAGCTGCAGTCCCAGCTCCCAGGCCTCTGGGCACTTACAAACAGGAAGGCTTTGCTCTAGGGCTCGACTCCTGTTCCTGCTGAACTGAGCCAGTGTGTAAAATGAGAACTGATATCAGCTCAGTAGGCACCGGAGGGCGGGTCCAACTGACAGCCCGGAGAAGCAGCGCCTTGGCTGGGAGCTCGCTCGGCCTCGTTCCACTGGCGCTGCAGAAGACACAGACCTAGACTGCAAATACAAGAGAGAGTTCACCGCGCTCGGAAATCACAAGAGGACGTCTCCTTTGAAAGCGCCCGGCTCTACTCACATCATCTACCGCTGACATAGTCTTACTTGACTTCTATGATCCATTTGCTTTTAGATTTTTAAAATCAATAATTTTGCAGCTTTCAATACATTTGAACTTTCAGACAAATGTTTACTTAGTGGATTTATATTTCTTTAGACTTTGGGAATGTCTGCATTCGTAACAGGACAAAGTGCATCCTTGGGGCCAGGCGGGCCCTTATCCTCCAGAATCCTGCTTGGCCCCGAGCTGACCGCTCAGCAGCGGCCTCTGCCCCAGCAGCTCCACCTTAACTGGCCCCATCTCACCTTCTCTTCAGGTGCAGAACTTAGCCACTGTGAACAAAGCGGAAACCAGTCACTGTTCACCAATCAGCTAAGCTCTGCACCTCGTCAGAGAGGTCGTCGCTGGGCATAGGGAAAGGGCCGGCGAGCATCTTCCGAGGCTGTCGGCTTCTTCTGCTTGCAGAGAGGAGCTACGAGATGCGTCTGTTCCCCGAACTGCAGAGAGTGCAACTACGGCTTCTGGAGCAGCAGTCAGGGTCGTGGTTGCGTGGTAATCCCTGGCAATGTGATTTTAATCTTAAGTCACAAATCAGCATGCCAGGAACCCAAGCAGCCAGAGCACTCGGGGGCAGCAGTGCCGCCCACATCGCACACACCAGCTTCCTCAGACACAAGGCGACGACACCACCTCCAGGCCTGCTACACTACCAAGTGGGTTTTCCTTCCGCTTAGTGTCGTTTACTCGGCATCTTAGGGGTATCATTTTTAAAAATCAAAGGACCCACAGATGCCCACACAAAGACCAGCGCAGCTTTGAGAGATGAAATGAAAAAATGCACCAACTAGCGGGTCTGGGGCTGCCACGCTCAGTCTCCCAGCCCATCACCCCTTGGGGCACAGGTTCTAAGTGTCGGGGATGTCTTTGGGGATCCTCAAGGGGTGGGATGGATTCCCAGGGGCTGGACGGTGCAGCTCAGGGGGCAGCCCTGTCACGGTCCTTCACCGAGCAGGCAGGGAGGGGGCAGAGGGCATGTGAGTGGCCCCTGTGTTCATCCAGGAGTGTGTGAGGGTGCTCTCCCGACCAGACTACTCCTCTGCCTGCTTGGGGCAAAAAAGCACAATGAACAATCACCGCAGCTGTAGAGCCCGTGGTGGTCTTCTGCCACTTGGAGCAGAGGGAACATCAAAGGCACAGCCTGCACCACTGCAGTTTCACACACTTCAATAAACACAACCTCTCTGCGAAGTGACAAACCCAAAGAGAAATAGGATTTGTACTGATCACTGTATGAGGCTGGCAACACGTAACTGTGTAACTGCTCTGTTTTTTAAACTCAGCTGTCTCTGAACAGGCTCGGAAGCTGCCTGACGGGAGCGCTGGGGAAGCCCACACACAGCCGCTTCGCTACGAGACGCACGGTCGGGGCAACTATCCCCAGTACTTCCCTTCCTGGCCAACACAGCTCTTCAACTCTCCTGGAAGAACCTCTTCAGGAGTAAGAGTTCTCTCGGATAAATAAGGCAGTTAAACATATTAGACAGAAATGGTTTTTTATAAGAGCAAAACATTAGAAACAAATTAAATGTCCAACAATATCTACATAATATATTAAATATCCATTAAAATTATAGAAAATGTATACAACATGAAGAATGAAATCTGAAGTTAAAAAAAAAAAAGACACAAAATCAGACATGCCCTGTTATCATGTAAACCTTGAAGAAACCCGGAGAGTCAAGAGAAATGGTAATGGTAAAGAAAAAAAATACTTTTAATTTCACAGTTTTACATAAAACCTGTGAATCATTGCTAAATTACATTTAGAATCCATACATTCCATTAAAACTACTAGAATGCAGATCTAACAGGTCAATTTCAAGCACGATTAACACAGGAAGCAGGTTAAATCATTTAGGACTCCCTCTCCGACTCTGCTCCAACACGAGGTAGCCCACTGCGGACACGCTGTATGGAGAGGCACCCGGCGGAGGGCAGGAGGGCCTGCCAGCCTCTCCTGGCCAGATGCGGACAACCCGAGGGACCTCAAGTTCCCCCACGCCTCCTCGCAGATCAGAAGGCGGGGTAGCCCGGCAACACCCCCCACATTAGCCTTCACCTTCTAACCTACTCCAGATGTTCTCCTGTGACTCCCGTCCCCCCAAATAACAAAACCCGAACGAGGCGCCACATACCCCTCAGGGCGGGAGCCCAGGACTGAAGCCGCCAGGGCCCTCGCTCACCATTTGGCTTACTGACTGACTTGGCTCCTAGGAGGAATCTCAGCTAGAGCCGAAGAATGGAAAAAGGGGAAAGAGAGAGAGAGAGAGAGAATCACCTCTTTAAAATAACATCTCAGCCACCACCTCGGCTGAGGATCTGTCCATCTGCTCCCTGCTCAGCTCAAAGCACCTGCGGGCGAGATGTTGCTGCCGCGGATCCTCACTCAGCATCAGCTCCCCGTAGAGGTAGATGCCCATGGCCTGTGGGAGGCACAGAGGCCAGAGAGCGTAAGGAAAAGGAGGCATGTGTCCCCGCGCGCTCGAGTGCACAGCCTGTGTTTGCTTCACACACACGTGCTAGGCTGGAAGTTACAAAGGCCCTAGAAAAGGCAGACAGCTCAATAGCGGGCTTCAGGCAACTGCAGTTTCCGATACCCTTCTCCTTACTGAAACTCACCCAAAGAATTCTTGGTTATCAATTCCATCAACCCTGGTGGCTGAACTGAGGACAGAGGGAACATTTCTCCAAGGGACAGGGACAGGGAGGCTCTCATGACGACTGACCCTATGGGAACCCCTGCAGTTGCGAGGAGACCTGAGTGCTGTGTGTGTGTGACTCAGACATGGACCTGCCTCCCTCCTAGCACAGCTGGGAAATGAAGACCTCCTGTCACACGGGTGGGGAGAACCTCAGGCTGCCCTGGAAGATGCCTGCCGTCCAGCCCAGCCCACCTGCTCTCCTTCCACGGGCACACACTGGCTCTTCTGTCTCGAAAACAATGCTGCAAAAATCACATCTGTGTTTTTCCTACAGTTTTAAAAACAGTTGGTTATGTTCTGAAAGACCAAAAAGATCTCTTTGGATCCGCCTTCTTTCTTGTTCTAAGCTTAGTTATGCTATGACTATGTTCTGCTGGAGCAAGAACTTCCAACCACAGTGCAGAAATGAAAACCTGGTCGTGAGGAGCTCAAAAATTTCTTTCCGAAAAAGCTGATGGCAACCCTTACTGGCAGAGATCATGGTTCCAAACACAGTGCAGTCAGTTCTGGTTTTCAGAACAGACTTTAAGTCGCTCTTAAATTTTGACCCTCCATGTTTCCAAACACCTCTTGCTTCACTGTGCAAATGTGACGTTTCTTCTGGTACAAAGCCATGTCTTTTTCTTTGTGGGAATAACGAGCCCTTACTTGCTGGCTGGCCCCTGTACTCCACCCTCTCAAAAGAGCCTTTGTTTGTACTGCCCCAACTCTATACCCCAACAGAAACATGGCTCCATTCTATCAGCCCGCAGCGCTCTGCAGAAAGCACACTCAGAAGCATCCACTGGCCATGCCAAGAGAACGAGCCACAGCCAAGAAGAGCCATGGCACAGGCACCACCATGGCCCAGCAAGCTGGGGGCTGGGGGGGAGATGCTGACCCCCACACACTGCAGCCCAGCAGAGGTGGCAAAGAAAACATCTTCAAACAGGTTCATGGGCTCCTTGCAAGGTGACTGCTTTCCTTGGTGAACCGTGAGGAAAGTCCTCACAGGAAGGCAGCTCAGCACAGGGGTCCACCTGGTATGGCACGTGCAGACACAGACCAGACTGTCCCAGCCAGCTGGGGCTGTCCCATCTCATCCCCAGACATACAAAGGCACAGATACACACCATCGCATCACTGGGCCACAATCCCAACCTAACAAACCTGGGGTTCAAAGATGTAATGAGGTCTGCCCATGCTTTATTTGGTTAACGGCAGTGGGCCACAGCTCCATCAAACCAAAGGAGCTTCTAAAGAGATACCAAGAAGAAAAAAGCTCAAAAGTTGGGTAGGTATGCTTCTACCAACTCTTCAAAATCATTGGAAAGTGTTGAAGCACTTGTTTTTTAAGTAGAGAAGGCAACAAACTGGGCCCCCATGTTAAGCATACTGCATAGTCAGGAACAGCATTTAAAGAATCTCCATCTGCTGAAAAAAGAAACTTACCTGATCCTCCTGAAGGAACCTCTCCACGTCTCTGTACGCTTTTGTGTATTTGTGCTTAACAATGAGTTCACACCAGCGATGGCGAACCTTAAGAAAAGAGAGAAAATCCCATAAGCAACAAACTGGTAGGTTTCCTTGGCCCTGTAAGTTTAATGATGGAGAACTTTTCCTATTAGAAGAAGTTACTCTGTTAACACTGTTGAGACTTTAAAATTTCATTTTAATGTCTTTTACAAAGAAAGGAAACCACGCTCTTTGTTAAGAGGGCTGCCAGTCAACTTTAGGGGAAGAAAGTGCATGTTTCACTTAGGTGTTCTGATGTTTTAAAATACAATTTTGCCATACAGTAGATAAATGCAAAACGTAATTGGGAAATTAAACGCACGCTCCCAGCCAGGCAGGCTGGTGCTCTGCCCTGCAGGATGCTATCCATGAAAGCTTCCTTCATAAACCACAACTAGGATTTCCTGCAATAAGTGATTTGGTTCAGTGCTGCTGATTGCAACAATATACACAGTAAAAGGAAGAAGACACTGCTCTCCACACTCCTAAGAGGCAGAGAGCACCTTCTGAGGAGCTTGGGGTATCTGCTGGAGGGGAGAGGAGAGCAGACCACCCTGACGCAGGCAGCTCCAGCTGCATGTTTTGCTGCACAACCTACGGAAAACAGACAAGCTACATGTGTGTACCTTTTAGTGAAGATGCGTGATGAAAGATTCACCAGCAGGAATTCGTCAGGAAGCCCTCCCCTAAACCCTACAGACAATATGGGAGTCTGATCCCAGCACTGGCTACCTCTGCTGGTAAGAGGCAGTCTTGCCCCTCCCCCCCCCACCTCTTCATCTCTAGGCCACTTCAGACACACTCTTTACATCGAGACTCTACCTAAATACAGTCCTGGGCCATTGTCTACTGCAGTAAAGCCCTCTCAATTATGCCCAGTGAGCAGTCCACCGTTTTATATTCCATTATTGGTTCAACATTAGCTATACATGGAAGTGATTACATGCATTTAAAAAATAAAAAAGCCTTCTTCCATCACTCTTTGTTTTTACTGCCTTTGAAAGAGGAAGACCTTTTATAGCAATCCATTTGTGGCAATAGTAAAATGTAAGCAATTTCAACATTTTGGTTGGGGCCCCTGTAAATTATATCATTATGCACTGATGGCCGGATCTCTCCTTTAATCTACTATAAATAGATTTACACACAAACAATTAGGAACGAAGCAAAGAAACATTTTTTGGAAAGAATCCTTCCCCTAGGCTACAGTGCACTCTGAGACCCACGGTGGTGCCCTCTGCTTACAGGCAGCCAGGCCCTTTGAACTTCTAAGAACAGGATGCCAACGAACTTTTTACATCCACAAAGGAATTTCGGAGGCGCACGGAAATGAGCTAATAGCCTCGGATCATCACAACAAAGGGGAAGCAGGTTGGGCTGGACAGGTCTTGGAAATCTTTCCACCTTCAGCAAACTGTTCTTTCCTATATGGCCAACAGAAAGGGACAGCATAAAAGGAAAGGGTAGCAACTAAGATATTCTAAGCAGAACAACCACTGACCAGAGCCCAGACTGCACCAATCAGAGGAAGTTCCCAGAACAACTGGATCCCGCTCTTGTGTTCTGGTTCAAGTACAGGACAGAACTAAAAGGGTCCCTTGGTCCATTTCTCTGGTTTCTTTTCCAACTCAATGAAACCTAGATGCCTCAGGTATCACCAGTAGCATCCACACAGCACCGGAAATGCCATGTTCTTTGTTCATAAGCTCTGGGAAAGGAGACGGCCTGGTGGGCGGGCCACCATGCAGCGTGAGAGCCAGGGCACTGGACCTCCTGCTCTGGGGCCTTGCAAAAGAGCCTTACTTCTCACAATTGCACGTGGGGACAGCTGTCCCAGCTCTTAGAAGAGTCAAGTATAAGAGAAGTCTGTCAGCTCCACCATGAGCTAAAGACAGGCTTGTGCACCAAGCCTTTGACAAGGACAGTTGCTGATCATTCCAAAAGTTGGGGACGTTATATTTTGTTAGACCTCACATTTTGAGAATGGAGGTACTTATTACTGGCCTTCACTTCCCCACCCCGCCCCACCCTCTGCTCTCCTTTATCTTATTTACACATAAAGAAACAACAAAACACAAATCAGGGTTTGTTTCTTAGTAGGGTAAGTCCACTATGACTGGAACAGGATTAAGGAGCTGGGCTGAGTGAGAGAGGCCTCCACAACCAATATGAAGCCAGCGTTTCCACTTCCCTTTCCTGTTAAAAAGCAGTGCATTGTCAAGATTAATAAGAGATCTAGTCTTCTGACCCCTGAAAGCTAACATGACATCCAGGAAGTACAGACCAACCCCTTTCCCCACCCTACAAAGAGCAGGAAAAACAACAAGCCTTTTCATTACAACAGAATTAAATATATTGCAAAATTTCAATGACAGGATGTTTAAAAGACATCACAGAGATGCTGTGTGAGGCTGAGGGCCCAACAAATATTTCTCGCTTGCGGACAGGGTTTTTACTCCTCTTTGTATTTCTTTAAGAAACAAAGAAAATCTCTATCTTTTAGCCAAGGACCCAAAATTTGCAAGGAAATGTCACCACTTGGAACAGGGGTCTTCCTGAAAATGTGGCAGCAGGCTGACATTTGTCTCCATTTCTCCCAGCAGCATTTCCACAGTGGGCACTCATGGACTATCTTCCTTTCTCCAGATCACTGAGAAGCTCAAAGAAATCCCTGACAGAGGCCCTCACATACTTGCACCCAGCTTCTTCCTCTGTTGATAATGGAGGAAAGTGGAGTTCTCAGTGCTGGGGAGCAGTAGGGAATTTGGAAGCAGAGGCAGGGCTCTATGAACGAAACTATCCACTCTGTAGACCTGCTCTTCTTTATTTTCTAATTAATTTATTCATCAGTGGGGGCAGCGGTGACCTCGTCTTTCCTCGGTGAGATGAAAAGTGAACACTGTAGACACATCTGGCCCAGCCACAATATCTGTGGCTTCTGGACCGTTCATTCAGCATTGGCATTCAATGGGTAGATACATGCACCAAAACCGATCAATACTTACACTTTAAATATTCATATAATACCACAATGTCTCAAGAGAGATAAAAAACTTTTAACGACTTTTTCAACTGTGATTCAGATTCATAAAGTCACTCCAAACCCACACCAGGAATCACCTGAAAGCCTTGAGCCAGCCAACATCTCAGCCTGAATTCCAGCAACGCTGTCAGGCTACCAAAGGAAAGAGACAAGGGTGAGGGAGGGGGGAATCGGATCAGGAAAAGAATAAGAAACCTGAGAAAATCAGAAAGGGATATTTCAGGAGTGGGAAGAGGTGGAACTGCCTGTGGTGGTGAAGAGCAGGGCTGGGGGAGCCCTGTTCCAGGAGCTCCAGAGTCTTCAGTGCAGACAGTGGTTGGCTCAGCCTAAATCCTGCTAGCTAGGACCAGGGCAGGAGTGTGCCCACTGCCCGGGGCCACGCTGCCGGTCCCATAACACACTGAAGCGTATCTGTGCTAACAGGCCCGGGCCGCCTGAGAGGCGTGAGCAGACATGTGGGCCAGAGATCCAGATCACCGCACAAGGTATGCATACATGTATACACACACACAGAAACAGTTTCCCTCACTGCAGCGACTACTGGTCGTTTCTGCTGTCCTTCTCTCTGGCTGGTGACCCGCTGAAGTGATTTCATGACCCTGGGTCCTGACCCCCAGAGGTGTCTCCCAGGGCGGGGGAGAGGACAGCCTCTGCTCGGGGGCGGCTGTGGGAGCCCACCCAGGTCGCCGCAGCAAACATCAGGATAGTGACTCGCACGGTCATTGCTTGTCCTCTTCGTAGGAGCAGCATGTTTCTGGCTTTTGTTTTTACTTCAAAAGTTCTATTTATTGAATTCATAAAAACGTGAGAGTATCAACTCCAAGGAAAAGTTTGTTAACTGCTGAAAACCATAAGAGCAAGGTGCCTGTCAGGTGGGCGGTGAGGAGGGAAGGACTGGATGGGGGCGGAACCACGCGGCAGCCCAGGAAGACGAGCCTGGACTCGGGACAGCGAGACAGCAGCAGGGGCGGCCAGGGGAGGGAGGAAGCCTGCAGGGGGGGTCCCCAAGCCTGGGGCAGCGGGCACTTCTCAGGCCACCCCTGGGAAGTACACCCAGGGGCCAGATGGCTGGGGACTTTGCAAACTGTTTGCAAAGACAGCCTGGCCCCAGCACCAGCCTGAGTTGCATGGCATTTCCCATTTCAAGGACGTTATCGCTACCCAAGAAGCGAGCTGAACGACTTCTGGCTGGCTCCTCTGATTTCCGGCACCTGCTCTGTATGGTCAAACCATGGCTCAGATTCAGGGACAAGTCCCATGACCCAATGGGCACCTCTGTGATATAACCATGGCCTTGATTAGGACATGCTGGGGCTCCCTCCTGGAAAAGGAAAGAAAAACTACTGAAAGGTAATTTCCCACCTGCCTGCCTTCCCCAAACGCTCTCTAAAAATTTTAATGCACCCAGAACTAACTGCTATTAAACTCTAGAACAGGGGTTGCCAATTTTTTGTCAAGGGCCACAGTAAGCGCCTATGGCTTCTCTCTCAGTTCATTTGCCCTGTATCACAGGAGTAGCCATAGACAGTATGTAAATGAGAGGGCATCGCTATCTTCAGATAAATTTTTATTTTCAAAAACAAGCAGTGGGCTGGACCTGCAGGCTCAAGGCTGCTGACCCCTGATCTGCAAAGGAAGCCCATGCTGGTCAATGTTTAACACCCGCCCCCACCCCCAATCCACCAGCATGACGCCACAGAACAGAGCCAGGAGGCCTCTGTGAGCCGGCTCTGGCTGGTGTCAGCCCGTCCTGCCAGGAAATCTAGGGTGTTCTTGGCTCTGGGGCTTTTCTTTCCTCTGTGAGCTGAACTCCTCTGCACAAGAAACCTGCTCTGGCTTCCCTGGGAAACAGAGCACCTCTCAGCCTACAGCCAAGTGTGAACGCAAGGTGCCAGGCGTGGGTGGGTGGGGGACTGGACACTGAGGAAATGCCAACTTTAGGAAGAATAATCCCCGGAACCAGCCCAGCCCTAGTCTCCCACACTGAGCAGATGCTTCTGTCTGCAATCCACTACATACCCTAGACCCTGTGTTCATCAACACTTTACAATTCTCAATGCTCTTTTATACCTTTTATCTTTTTTTTTTTTGTCTTCAAATTTTAACAAGCCATTTCAAAGAAATAAAAATTCTTATGAGAATGCTTCCCTACAGGCTACTTACTATCTAATAGACTAATTTCCCAAAGTAGTTTTCAGACATTCCTTTAACATAATTCTTCTTATAATAATGTAATTTGGAACTCCAGTATATATACACATAGATCAAGGAGGAAAAATACAAGTGAGTTCTTCAAGTGGTTTAGATCAGTCAGGTAGAAAACATCTTAAACACTCAGCTCCCTTGGCTGGGGGTGGGAGGTTGGTTCCTTGGAATGGAGTCTGAAAACCTGCGTCTCACACAGAAGAGTTAGTGTGACTGAAGAATGAGCGGAATCAGAGGCCGAGCAGACATGCTGAAGGGTGAGACAAAACAGCTCAGTTCCAACAGCGTTCCCAACACCCCTCAACTTGGTGCTGGTAGCCACGACGCCCCTGACTGCGCGGCCAAGGTCAGCAGCAGAAAATCGGCCTATCTTCTGTCACCACAAGCCCGGGGCTACGGTTTGTTTTGGCGCATCTCACAGCCACGCTCGAAAAAGCATCTGTGGCTCCTGTACCTGGCTGCTTCCCTTGCTTTATTTTTGAATATTAAGAATTATAAACCGGTAACTTAGCACATATAAACAACAGATATATTATTTTACGTTTTTCCTTATTCTCCAGGTGTCACTGCCAGAGTCACTAGCTTAGTGTGGTCCATATACTTTGACGTAACAACGACTGTAGGACACTCCCTCCTATTGATATACTACAGCTCCAGTAGTCTTTCAATCACCTGACGATGCCAGAAGTCCATTTCTAGTGTCTGCTAGAAAGTCCCAACCCAGCAGTCCATTTCTAGTGTGTTCTAGAAAGTCCCAAAGTGTGTTAATAGCTTTTGACCAAGAAGCTGCAAGGGTCTACAAGTCGACACAGGTCCAGAACAAGGACGCCTGCTGTGACGCCAGACCACCGTGCTGTGGCCTCACTCAGCACACCCGAGGTAGCCAACAGCCTGAAACCGGTGTGGCCACACCCCTTAACTCAGCTCTTGGGCCTGGAACTCATAAACCCACCTGCTTCCCCATGCGTGAGTCACTCTCCCAGAGCTGGCTCTCACAGCTTCTCTAGTTCTTTGAAACTGCTGTTTCCTTACTCAGCAGTTTGTCTTCAACAATAAAACACAAGCTTGGTGACAGCTAGGGCCTGAGCGCTCCTGGGCCGTCTCCAGGCCCTGTCTCAATGCCTGGCACATAAGTATCTGCTTAATAAATGTTTCTGAATGAACGCACCATTTTAAAAACTCAGACTGCTTTTCAGCTACTTTGAAATTATAATGCACGGGTTGGAAGCTGTAAAATGCTTTGAAGAATGCTACCCAACCTATTTATGACAGGAAACATTCCTCTTTTTCAGTCCTTTTGATTCTAAAATTTACTGTTGAAGGGGGGGAAAAAATGTGTCTAGGGAACATGATCTGGGCAGCGCATTAAACCTCATTTTGAGTTCCATTTTATATCTGTAAACAGAAAGACCAAGGCTCATGGCTTTTGTGAGTTAATAAGTCTAACACTGCAATAAACAAATCTACTTTTTCAATTTGTGTCCTTAAATTAGATTTATCATTACTTTAAAGCGGGTTGACTGCTGCTGAGGGAAGCATGACTGGCAGTTGGGGGGGCGCGGGGAGACCTTTCCAGAGCGGCTCCGGGACAGACAGCCTTTCTGGCATTCCGTTCCAGCGCATCTGGGATGGTCTGGGATGTCTCCCTCTCATGCGGCACAGTCGGCAGTATGCCTGTCACACTAAGATTCCCAACACCTCCCTGTTCCTCTCTCTCACCTTACAGCTCCTTACTTTCAAAGGGCTATGATCTGAACACTGTTTTAACTAAAGGGAATGCAGAGTTGCTCTGTGTGCTGCCACAAAGCCAGGCTGGTACATCTCACTGCTCTGAGTTAAGACCACAGGCTCTCAGCTCTTTTTCCTAACCTTGCCTGAGTCAGTCCCGAAAGCTCTCAGCTCTATGGTAAGTGGTTACAGCCAGTAATACCAGATTTTACCAAACCTGCTATGGGGATCATCACACTTGACATGCACATGGAGTGTGACAATGAGGGTCAAAGGTCATGACAAATATCAAGTTTTACATGGTCTCTCAGGCAAGTTCCAACCTTTCTTCCTTCTCCCGTGCATATACTGTTTCATTTAATGTCATCAATACTACTCAAGAAAGCTGGCTCTAAAATGTAGAACTCAGGAGCCCATGATGTGTCCACCTTGAAGTATGGGACAGTGAGCCTTCCCTCCCTATCAAAGTCAAAGTGAAAGTCACTCAGTCGTGTCCAACTCTTTCGACCCCATGGACTATGCAGTCCATGGAATTTTCCAGGCCAGAATACTGGAGTGGGTAGCCTTTCCCTTCTCCAGGGGATCTTCCCAACCCAGGGATCGAACCCAGGTCTCCCGCATTGCAGGCAGATTCTTTACTAACTGAGCTATCAGGAAAGCTCAGTGAGCCTTCCCTCACTGAGCTTCCTCCCTATCAAAACGGCACACTAATTGGAAACATTCCAATGTGGAATTTGATAATTAGGAAATTACACATTGCACCTCCTTTCCTCATTTATATCTGACAAATGGCAGATATTTCTCAAAATATTTGCTATTAAAAACAACCCAAGAGTCAAGCTGGGGAAGGCTGGTTCAGGAAATGGTACCTGAGGAAACTACCTGCTGTCTGACAGTGGAGCCCAGGGGCAGGCCTGGCTCTGGGCTGCTCTCCCCACTGCCTGTGGACTTCCTATGCACTCAGCCTGGGCATCTGCTTCTACCCACTGACAGGCACGATCAGTTGGTCGATGGAACACAATTCCACATGGTTCAAAGCTGCACAGCAACACGCAGACCAAGTAGCTTAAAAAATCATGTGCAGTGCCACCCCATAAAACTGATTTTTAAAATTTCATACCCTGACAAACCAAAAATGCCTTCATAACACATCCGTGGAGGTGCTTTCACTTTTTAAAAACAATGTGAATTCAACACAATTGCTTTCTCTCTGCCATCAGTTATCAGCACAAACATTCACCTGTAAGAGGCATAAACTGCCAGGGAATCCTGCAGGATGCGGGGCCACCTCCCTGCAGGGCAGGCTCAGAGACCCCACTCAGAAGGCTCCCACAAGCTTGAGGAAGAGTGCATTCTACCTGCAGCCGGAAGGTTCCACAGCTTGAAAGCAGAGAAATCCAACTTTCAAATCTTGGTGTACCATGGAACTAGAGAGCAAAGGGAGGTGTTTGGGAAAGGCACCAGAGGGAAGAAAAGCAATCTGGGAAGACACTGTGGCAACAGTGAGCCCTCTGATCCAGGGCATTTAAGGCACGCTACATGGGATGACAACTCCGTTTGTAACTGTGAAAGAAAACGGCAGTGCTCAGAAAACTGTGTGCTTTTTGGAGGTGTGGATTTCACTACAGAAATCTAATGCAAAAGTATATAAACTACTGACACAGGTATGAAGAACCTAGGAACACCATTAAAATCCCACACACTGATTTTACTCTTAACGCCACTAAAGACAAAAGGAACAGGAGCTGGGTTTGCGGTGCTATGGAAAGAAGAGCATCAGGGCAATGCTATTTATAACCCAGAAAATGTGTGTATCTCTGCCTCTGAGATCATCTGGACAGACTGGGGGGTGGGTAACATACACAGACAGTAAGAGTAGATAATGCCTCCTAAACCTTCAAATATCTAAACAACAGGGCCTGTTGCTAACTACAGTGGAAGAAGCAATGGCAATGAATTAAATGACCAGGAACTTTTAAAATAATAGTCTGGCTAAACCTATAGCTAAATATCCTCCTTTAAATGTCCTTTTCCTCTTTTATGCATAGATAAATTCTAAATGTTATGACTGATTATAATTGTTTATTTAACAGAGGTCCATCTAATCAAAGCTATGGTTTTTCCAGCGGTCATGTATGGATGTGAGTTGGACTATAAAGAAAGCTCAGTGCTGAAGAATTGTGCTTTTGAACTGTGGTGTTGGAGAAGACTCTTGAGAGTCCCTTGGACTGCAAGGAGATCCAACTAGTCCATTCTAAAGGAAATCAGTCTTGAATATTCACTGTAAGGACTGATGCTGAAACTGAAGCTCCAATACTTTGGCCACCTGTTGTGAGGAACTGACTCATTTGAAAAGACCCTGATGCTGGGAAAGATTGAAGGCGGGAGGAGAAGGGGACAACAAAGGATGAGACGGTTGGATGGCATCACTGACTCAAAGGACATGAGTTTGAGTAAGCTTTGGGAGTTGGTGATGAACAGGGAGGCCTGGCATGTTGCAGTCCACGGGGTCACAAAGAGTCGGACAGAACTGAGTGAACTGAACTGAAAGAAAAATTAGGCAGATTATGCCAGGAGTGGCTCGTTTTTTCTTTAAACAACATCTCATTAGCCACAAAGTGCAGTTAACAACTCAAGGTAAATAAAATGCAGGCTCTGGCCTCAGGAATAGGAGAGGAATACTAATCTAAAACAAACAAACAAACAAACATCAAAGTTCTCTATCATGTTAGATCAGTTTTCAAAAATCCTTTTATCACTGTATATAGCAACTGAGACCTGATCAGTTACAAGGTTTCCATGGAAAAAATCCCAGGGGCACTGAATTGAAAAAGAAAATTCCAAGGAAGAAATATCTAGATATATCTACCTGACTTTGAAGACATGTTCTAAAACATTAAATGTCTCATTAAACCAAATACAACAACAACAACAAAAATACACAAATATAAATAATTACGTAAGAGCTTTGTTTATTCGCACATTATAAAAGGCACATGGTTTAAAAATCTCGCTATGTCTAAAGTAACTAAGGAAAATCACCCTAGTCCCTTTTATCACCCATATCCTGCCCAGCTCTCCAAACCCACAAATTACAATGCTGTGTCAAAAGGACAGCTAAGCCCCTCACCAGCACTGCTCTAGCATTTTAAAAAATATTAAGCCACAGTACTTCTAGCTCACGTCTTAAAGTTCAGACCCATCAGCCTTTGACTCTCTGATGTGTCAAAGAGCCGAGGCGCCAGACCCCTTGTCCCTGGGAAGAAATTGTGATGAACAGCCAGACGCTGGCTATGGCAGGTGTCAATCCGCCTTTCCGGAAGCTCATTCCACCTGCTCTCTGTATCTGAGCCCGGAAAACCACTTGGCTGATTGTACTACACCATTTGGACCCCCCACAACAGTCTCCTTTTTATATGTTCACTCTGAGAACCTGCCTCCTGGGGCTCTGTCCCATGATTGTTGCCTCCTGACACTGCTGGGCAGTGACCTGGGGAGGCCCCCAGCACAGACTCCAAAAAGGAAGGAGGGAAGGAAGAGGCACTCACCAAGGGGGCTGGGGCCAGCGCTCTGGCACTACTCCCAGACCCGGGGCCTCGGTGACCTTGCACAGCCCTGTGGTCCTACAGGGGCCGTGGCGCCAGCCCGGCAGGCTGCCCTCACATACCGCTGCGATCTCGGGGCTGACGTCAGCAAGGCTGGGTTCTGCTTTTGCACTACTTAGATTCCACATCGAGGTGGACCAAAGGGGAAGGTGGACCAAACTCAACACACTGCAGTTTACTAACTATAAACTGCTGAGCACCCTGAAGGGGCAAGAGAGCCCACCAAGGTTACATCTAATCTCTCCTCTAAACTTCCTGTCAGGAGAAGAAAACAGCAATGTTTTCTTTATTTTGGAACCAGAATCCTATGGAAAAACAACCAGGGGAGAAGGGGAGTGCTGAGCTGCATGGTTGGGAATGGACCCCAAACACTGTGTAGAAGCCGGTCACCGTGACCAGAAGGGATTTTAGCATAAAGGGAATGGGCAGTCACAGCTACTCATCAGGCTTAGATTTTAAACACATGATACCCACCTAACCTTTTTTTAAAAAAATTATTTTAATTGGAGGCTAATTACTTTACAATATCATGGTGGTTTCTGCATACATTGAATCAGCCATGGGTGTACATGTGTCCCCCATCCTGAACCTCCATCCCACCTGCCTCACCAACCAATCCCTCAGGGTCATCCCAGTGCACCAGCTTTGAGTGCCCGCTTTCAGGCATCGAACTCGGACTGGGGTTTATTCTCTGCCCTTTTAGTATGTGTCTCCAGAGATCTGTTGATCATGGAATGTTTTCAGTTCATAGAAACTATGCTTTTGGTCCAAATGAAATTCAGAAATGGGCGTCAGAGCTGTCAAGACTTTTGTAGGCCTTCAATCATACCTTCCACCTGTAGACTTCAAAGAAAGGCTGTAGTATTTTAAAATAAACAATGAGTTCTCCTACTGATGAAGTAGTAACATCCATGCCCTCCCTGCAAAGGGAGGTGGCCAGTTTACATGGTTTTCAAGGGCTCTTTCCCCAGAGGAAAGGCAGTGGTGGCAGAAAGGCCTATAGGGTTGGATGTTTTTCTGTTTGCAATCCACCTTGAAAGTGTCCTTTTCAAGAGCAAAATGTAGACAGACAGATGCTGGGTTGGCTTTTTCTGGGCACTAGTCGTCAAGCAGGTTTGCCCTCCCTCACTAACCTGCTTCTTCAGATTTACTTGCTACTACACTAGTTTGCAATTCCTTCTTTTTCTTCCATGTGAGACATCTCTGCTTTCACCTCCTCCAAGGTTACATTCTTTGGAGCCTTGAGAGAATACAGTTGGCTCAGGGCAGCCCCTAAACGTAGTTAACCAACTTCAAGCTATTCCACTCTGTGTTGTAATCGTCAGGCACTTCGCTAGATGAGATGAAAAAATTGCCTTTTGTGGTCAGTTGCTTTAGAGCAATGGTTCTTTAACCAGGATGACTGTATCCCCCAGCTGATATCTGGCAACTCCTGGAGACATTTCTGATTTCCAAAACAGGGGTGGGACAGGAAAGGAAGAGAACTGCCACTGGCATGTCAGAAAAAAGGGCTGGAGATGCGACACGTTTTATAATGCACAGGACATCCACCAACAGAGAACCACCCACTCCAACGTATCTGTGATGCTAAGGCTGAGAAACCGTGGTTTAGAGTAACCCCTCCACCAATCCCAGATAGCTCAGCTGGTAAAGAATCCACCTGCAATGCAGGAGATCCTGGTTCGATTCCTGGGTTGGAAAGTTCCCCTGGAGAAGGGATAGGCTACCCACTCCAGTATTCTTAGGCATCCCTGGTGGCTGAGATGGTAAAGAATCTATCTGCAATGTGAGAGACCTGGGTTCTATCCCTGGGTTGGGAAGATCCCCTGGAGGAGGGCATGGCAACCCACTCCTATATTTCTGCCTGGAAAATTCCTGCCTCCTCCATGGACAGAGGAGCCTGGCAGGCTACAATCCATGGGGTTGCAAAGAGTGTCGGACATGACTGAGTGACTAAGCACTCCACCACAGAAAAAGCCAACAAGCCTCCAGGTTAAGGATTCTGTGACCAGATGCTGCTCGGGGGCTAACAGGGGGGGTGGCCAACAGGGGGGGTAGATTCTACTTCTTTCTCTTTCTCATGTCCAGTCCTGACAGATTAGAGAGACAATATAAAGGTGGCTCGAGCTAAACAAGGTGGCTCAGAGGGTAAAGTGTCTGCCTGCAGTGCAGGAGACCTGGGTTAGATCCCTGGGTCAGGAAGATCCCCTGGAGAAGGAAATGGCAAACCACTCCAGTACTCTTGCCTGGAAAATCCCATGGACAGAGAAGCCTGGTAGACTACAGTCCATGGGATCGCAAAAAGTCAGACACAACTGAGCAACTTCACTTTTGAGCGAAACAACAAAACTTGACCATTTCACAAGAGAATGTGAATCTTACATGACTTCAAAACCTCTCCTGTTGTTAACAATCCCACGAAGAAGGGATTTGTGGCTCCATTGTAATCCTAAGGAGACAGAGGCTCAGGAACCTTGGCCACAAGTCTGCAGGGAGGAGGCAGGAAAGCTGGTGAAGACTCTGAGATTGTCTTGTCTCTCATTTTCTTAACTATGGGCGGCGACTCATTTGTTGCTGTTCAGGCGCTCAGTCCTGTCTGACTCTGTGACCCCACAGACTGCAGCACACCAGGCAACCCTGTCCTCCATTACTTCCCAGCGAACTCATGGCCACTGAATCAGTGATGCAATCTAACCATCCCATCCCCTGCCGCCCTCTTCTTTTGCCTTCCCAGCATCAGAGTCTTTTCCAAAGAGTTGGCTCTTCACATCAGGAGGCCAAAGTATTGGAGTTAGTGGGTCATAGAATCAATTTGTGCATCACGATGCACATGTTTAAAGAAAATGAAACAGGAAATAATGGCACACAAAGAAGTATTTCCGTGAAGCCCTTTTTTGCCAGTTAGTTGTGGTCAAAAAGGCTGACAGCCATCAGACTAGTCCAAGTACTGCTGTGCAGATTAGGAAATTGGGGCCCAGGAGGTTGGGCGATTTGCAGGTGGCCTCCAGCCATTTGGGGACCTTTGACCACATCCAGCTTGTTGCTAAGATGTATCTGGGAAAGTGGCACCCCTGAAAACAGGTTAGGGGCAGATGGAGAAACAGTGCTCAATCCTTCCCACCACAACCTAACCCAGGGGGCCTTTTCCTTTCAACCAAAAGTGCTTCCTCAAATACAATGATGGGAAGACCTGGTACTGATAATGACCTCTCCCAGAAAATTAATTTTCTGGCTCAGCCTACTAAATGATACATCAGAGCTGAGCATGGTACCATGGGGGAACTTTCTAACACCCCACCACTCCCATTCAAGCCAGATCAAACAGTGAGTGGCTGTTGCTGAATTTTCTCATCCGAGGGGTGCCCCAGTTTTGAAGTGCTGAACTGTAGTCTATGGAAATAAAGTTGCTTCAAGGTCAGCTGTGGGGCTCTTGGGGACAAAGGTCACACAGAGCCAAGGTGCATGGAGCCTCACCTTGTTAACATGGAAAGGCTATTTTCACAGCTGAGCAGACGTGCTAAAGCAGGCAGGAAATGATTTTAAAAGGAATCTTAGAAAATACCTTTTGTTTCAAGTATCAGTTGTATATTTTAAAACCTTTATGGGGCTTCCCTGGTGGCTCAGTGGTAAAGAATCCACCTGCCAATGCAGGAGACATGGATTTGATCCCTGATCTGAGAAGATCCCACAGAACCGTAACTAAGCCTGTGCGCCACAAACTATTGAGCCTGTGCTCTAGAGCACGGGAGCTGCTGCTACTGAAGCCTGTGCTCCCTGGAGTCCGTGCTCCACAATGAGAAGCCACCGCAGAGAGAAGCCCGCGCCACAGCTGGACAGCAGCGCCCGCCCACTGCAACTAGAGAAAGCCCCCGCGCAACCAAGACCCAGCACAGCCAAAAATAAAATTATTTAAAGCCACAAAAACAAAAATAAAATTTTTGTTAAAAAAATAAAATAAAAATAAAAACCTTTATGGGTTCTTTGTTTGAACCAATATGCTCAGAAACTATAGACAATGCATTTCTATGAACTAAGTTTCCCTTTCAGTTCATTTTCTGACCTAGTTTAAAGAAGCCCAGCATATGGCTAGAGGTTTCTTTGATTGAGGAGGTAAAATATGGTAACTACTCCTGTAGCTAGTACTACTTTCTAGGCTAAGGAATGCAAACATTCCCCCAACAATGCCTCAGTTTTCAGATGGCGGCAACAAGAGTGTCGAGGCAAGGCGGAGAATGGGCTAAGATGACACATGTCACTGTGCCCAGCTTATTATGTGTGCCCTCATGCACGTTTCCTTTTAAGATTCTGAACACACGTGTCCCTCCCTGCAGGGGACACCACATGACGCAGCACACAGAGGACAAGACGCACGTAACGTGGAAACGTGTGCCCTCGACAAGCAAACAGCTGGCAAGCAACATCAGCCTGGCTGCCACACCCAGAAATCCTGACCAAGACTGGACATTCTGTGAACACAACCGAAACACAGAAGCAACACAATACAAATACTGAGCTACGCCAGGATAGTCATTAAAATAAACTTCCCAGGGAGACAGCACCAGCCCACCCACACAAAGAAGGTGGGAGGGAAGGGACAAGCGGGCGTGACAGCCGAGAAGATAAAGCAACTACTGAACAGAGGCTTCTCGCACAGTCCAGATGTCTGGTCCAGCAAGAACATGCTGCTGCTCCACCAAGGAGACTTTCGCAGCATTGGGAAATCAGGTGATTAAATGAGCTATGGCAAGAGCACACTCACGTTCTCAAAAAGTTACCCCACATCTATGCTTTTAGGAGAAATGCTAGTCCGAGGAGTGGTGGGAGAGGGGATGCACTTTATCTACCTCCTGGAAAAGTGAGGAAAACCCGTGCTGTCATGAGCACTCCCTGCTTCTATGCCAGACACCCCCCAACCCCACCCCGGCCGTCCTGGGCTGAAGTCTTCTGCACAGACACCTAATTCAGCATCATGGTCCCAGGGCCTGTGGCAGCACCCTGAACAAGAGTGTCAGCTTCATAACTCACACAGTTCCTTGCCAGGAAGTTACCTTTGGAGCCGTTTCCCATTGGGATGCTCCACACACAACCTGCCACAGTCCAGCATCTCAGCCACGTTTTGAATGACCGCTATGTATTACATATTTAAAAGTCCTGATAATAACTGAAAGGGAACTATATGTTTGGTCAAGGAGAAGCACCAAGAATAAAGTCAGAATCCTCATTTTTCCAGCAAATAATTCTTTTTCCCATGAAATGTCCCGTCACTTAAAATAAAGGCAGATGGTTAGTCAACAAAATTCCTGCTAATCAGTGTCACAGTAAATCACACTTAAACTAATGAAGTTTCTAGAAAACACCCTGGTTGGCCAATATCCTATTGCTTTCCTTGTTCTGAGTGACATTTCCAGGAAACCTCACAGTGAGACACTCTGTCAGTGTAACTGACTAGATGCCAGGGCCTCAGAGGGCCTGGGAAGGGGGCAAGGCAGTGGTATGTTAGGCCTCAAGGCCCTAAGGCCCTAATCCAGGCCCTATCCACCCCTGACCTCAATCCTACTGGCCCCAGGGCAGGGGTCAACAAACTCAGGATGGGGCAGGCCAAACCAGCCCACATCTAAGAGTGCTGTGGATGTTTTAGAATAGCTTTAAAAAGGAACACCTAACAAAAAGAATTATCTTGAGATGTGGTAATTATATGAAATTCAAGTTTCAGGGTCCATAAACAACTTTACTGAAACACAGGCACTTCTGTTTGCTGATATACTAAGGCAGCTGTTAACAGCATGGCCTGAAATATTAAAATCTGCTCCTTTACAGGAAGTTTGCTGAGCCCTCTCCTGGCACATGTCATGCTGCCAGCTCTGAATGGAGATCACTTCTAGACCCCCTGGCTCTGTATGGCCAACTCCTTCTTGCCCTTAGGTCCTGGCTTGAATGTTACCTTTTCTTGTGGCCTTTCCTGAAGTCTGTCTAGAGACACTGAGCTCACTTTCACTTGTAACCTCCTTTGAAGCTCTTACATGAAACTATCCTGTTCATTTACTCATGAGCTGTTTTTCCAAAGAATCCCAACCTGCTAAGGATGAACCCTTGCCACTGCTATATCCCTAGTGCCTGGCAGAGCGAGGATCTGTGAAATGCATGGACCAGGCCAGTTACTTAAACCAACCAAAGCCTCCCCCCCAGACCCAGTCTCTCAACACCAAAGAGCCAAGCCTGAAGAGACTGCTCTGGCTTTGGACATCACAGTGCAGTCTGAGACACAAAACAAGCAGCCCAAATAAAGCTGGTTATATTTCTCAAAGGTTTAAGAAGTTACATATAACAACAAAGTTGATCTGTAAGTTAAAGACACAATGTGCTTTATGTTTATGCCAACAGGAATGGGGGAAAACAGGATCTCCCACTTCCCAGCTTCTGGTGAGGAGTGACAGGTGCCCAGCACCTGCTTTGATCCTCCCGCCTTCGTCTGCCCACTGCCCGTCACTGGGGCCTGGCATTTCAGCGGTAGTCAGTCCTGATTAAAGCATAACCTCATGCCTATAAATAGAAACCTCTTTTAAACACTAATTAAAAATAACAGGCTGGCATTTGGAATCTCCTATAAACAAAAATATAAGAGCTGAAATAAACAGCAACAGTTGCATGTTTGATCTGTACTGAGATGGGTAAAAAGCTACATATGTTTCCTCTGGAGTTTTTCAATTAACTCCTGAATTTATGTGAGGGTTTTAAAATGTATAACAAATGCCAATCTTACCTTTTAATCTAATAATGAGCAGGCTTTTCTTGACTTACTCCATAATTGTGAAAATAATTTTAATAATATTTTATTTAACCCAACATGTCCAAAATATCATTCTGACACTGTAATCGATAGGGAGAAATTACTGAGACGTTCTGCTTCTCTTTATACAATCACTCCAGAACCCACATATTTCAGCACAACAGCCATGTGCCAAGTGCTCAACAGCTACATGGGCTAATGGCTACCATACTGGCCTGTGCAGCTTTCAAACGTTCATTTATTCTCCAATGAACAGAAATCAAATATGTTTGCTTTTTAAGAGTTTTATATAAGAGAATTTTTCTGTGTGTGTGTGTTTTTTTACTTAAGACGACTAAATACATTATTTATTATTCTATGTATTAAAAAAAAAAAAAACCCTGGAACTCATCTTAGGATTCACATTGCATTCTTCATAATAAGCTAAAAGATATTAAGGACCACATCATATTGCTTTCCCACAAGCGTCCCATTTTGCTTTTCAAACCACGGCTGTTAAGATTTAGTTTTCATTTCCTTTACACATGGCTCCCTTCCTGTTCTAACTGAATGCAACCAAGAAGCTCTGGCGCGTCTGAGCCAAGTTTCCTTAATATGCAACAGGACGGCGCCACCGTCATGCACACGATGATGCACCCAAGTTCATAATTCAGAAACCTTCCATTCATCCGCTCATTCCTTTAAGAGACTTATGTCTGTCTTAATAATTTAAGAGGAAAGGGGGGAAAACTCAGGACTTAAAAATACCGTGGTAATGACCAGGATCAGAGGCCCCTACTGGAGCACATACAACCAGGGAAACAGTTTCAATAGTTTGGGACACAATGGGACCATCAATCTTCACCAGCAGTGAGGGCCCATGGTTTAAACCTTGAGGGCGGTCTTGTTACCTCAGCATCCTGCTCCGAGAGGTGGTATGTCCTCTCAAGGCTTTGCAGAGTTCGTGGAGTCACAGTCTTCTGCTCCAAGAGATGCTCCAGAAGCAAGACCAGTTGGTCTGGAAGAAGCTGAGGACAAAACCACACAGCCTGTGAAGATGCCATTCAGCTTACAAGAAATTAAACCCAAATGTTCAGACCAAAGCCAGCCAAACCAGGGTAACCTGGGCACTTGCAGTGGCTGTCTAAAACATGGCAAGACTGGAGACCTGACTCTGGTAAAACCTCAAGGTTTACACTGCTTCTCCAAAGACACTGCATTCTGGCGCCTGATGAAGTCTTACTTTCCTTGGGTTTTTCATGAAAGTTCTATATTTAAGGGCAGATCAAAACTGTGTTTATCTTTTTTTTTAGGTTGTACACCATGAATTTTTTTTTTTAATGTACAATGTGATGACAATGTACATATACACCGTGAATTATAAAAACTATGCTTATCTTAAAACATTGCCATGGTTTTATTAGATTTTTTTCTTTACAGGATGCATATGCCAAAAAATGTCATTTAGCCTAGACAAATACTCAAGAAACCATCTGATTTTAGGTAAACACACGAGAGTTTAACAGAAATAAGAAGCAACTTTCTTATTTCCTTCTTTAAAACATAAATCTTGCAAATGTACACCAAGAAATAAAGAACATGCAATAAAACTACAGCCATGTCTCAAAACCCATTATAAAAACTGTACATTTACTATTCCATCAGAAAAAAGGTTGTTATGTATGATTATATACATACATACACTCACCCACCCCAACTACACAAGGTCACTCACATTCCTGAGTTTTCATACAGGGTAAGTAAAAATGGCATTACCATTTAAAGGCAAAAAGAGGAAGATGTTTTTATATATTAATAGCTCAAAAATAACACAAACTAATCTGTGAAGAAACAATACTTGTGAAATCCAAGAACTTAACATATCTGTCTTATTCACTCTACCACAGTTCCTAGACCAGCCTCTAGCACAGAACAGAACTCAAACTATTGACAAGAGAAAAAAAAAATTAATTTAAGATGCATCTGGTAGGAACCAAAAAATATTTATTCTAAAATGAAGGTTTTAAAAGAATTACTATGAATTCCACTATTCTCGACATTTAGCTTTTCTCCATTCCTACCTATGCCCAGACAATCCTTGTCAACTAACCCAAATTTACAGTTCTTAAAATCAATACTATAGCAATAGAATATTCGCAAGAACACCTGGATTTTAATCTCTACTTTGTTCTCTAAAAGAAATTTTTAAAATTATTGGTTTCTCCCCCATCCTTTCTTTACCTTTCAGCCCCCAAGTGTGCACTCCACCTCTGCCTCCTGCCTCCATTCACATACACACTTTTCCAAAACGTGCTTGTAGGAAACCCCAGTAGAGACCGCATACATGACATTTACCACGTACTTCCACAAAGACAGCACTTCCTATTATTTTCTCACCTCACTTTTCTAAGGTCTAATAAACCCCCACTTCCCTCTAGACAGACGGACACAAAGGCACAACTCTTGATTCTCGGGCGTTTTCATTTCATGACATCACTCCATCCGCTGCAGAGTCAAGGGTGGGTCCTCTCTCAGGCTGACAGAAGAAAGGTGCTTCAGGAAAACCAGGGCTACAACTCAGCACTGACCCTGTGAGGTTGGTTACACAGGAGAACACTTCATTTCCTTCCATTAAAACTACTGTGTTTGTAAGATGTTTAAAGATATCAATTTACAACATAATGACTAGTACCAAAAAGCCAGTTTTCCATTTTCTACAGTTTCAGACACAGGAGGCTACTTTTAATATCTTGTTATTAAATCTGTTTTATAAAACAGACCAAGTCCAGAACCACAGCTGCTGTGGAGCATCCATACCATACCCTTGAACACCATTCACACGATGAGCACTTGGCCAGCGGGACCTCGTGGCCCCGGGCGGAGGGAGGCATCTCACCCAGCCTCTGGCTCTCCTGACCAGGAAGCAGAGCTGAGACTCCGTGCGCGCCCCAGCACCCCAGGTTCCCTCATGCTCTTTTCCATCCATTTCCCTGCAGTCTCCCTCTCTGGATCTTCCTTCCCTACGTTCCAAGAGGGGCTTTCCTCTGGTGGAGGCTAAACCTTCAGCCCCAGCCCTGATTGTAACCCTCATTCCCCGCTAAGGCCACTCCCCAACTGCCCTCCTGCACTTGAACCCTTCTCCTCAAAATGGTCAGTCCCCACCCCATGGCTACATCCCTTTCCAAAACGTGCTCCACGTGCCTCCACCCCCAACTCCCCCCCGACACACACCAACTGCAGTGGCCTGGCTGGTGCCTGTCCAGCAGCAGCCCATGTGCCTGTACAGGCGCAGGGTGGGGGGCATCCCCAGATCGGGTCAGAATGGCTGGCCAGTCCTGCAGCCCCATGAGCACTCTCAAAATTGATCAGCAGTGCTTCCACAGGCAGCCAATTCAGGGTAGCCACAGCTACGCAAGAAGACAGCTTCTAGGGAAAGGCCCAGCCTGACACAGCACAGAACACCCATCACCTGGGGGTGGGGGCCTCAGTCACTAACTAAACACAGCAGGAACAAGCCCAGCCAATTTGTGGAATTACAGAGAAGGAAGGAGTAGAAAGAAAAGCATCTCCCTATTATATGCCTGAGCTTACAAAGAGGCCTATTGTCAGTTGAGGATCTGGTTTAGACTAGAGAGACCCAGGGAGGAAAAAAAACCTGGCTAAGATGACCAGTTTGGTCTTCAACTTACCCTAATTGGATTTAACCAATCAACTCCACTTCAAAGTCAGAGTTACTAATATGTGATCCTATCAAAATATCTGGATTCACACTTTTACCTCTCTTGCAGTTTCCTTATAAACAAAAAGTTCATACATACCTGCACAGAGAAACAGAATCAAGAGGATCACTGCAAGTTTCTGTCCTCTCCTAATTCTACACCATGGAAAAATACTTAAGACTAAGCCCCCTGACTCAGAGAAGGCAATGGCACCCCACTCCAGTACTCTTGCCTGGAAAATCCCATGGGCGGAGGAGCCTGATAGGCTGCAGTCCATGGGGTCGCTAAGAGTCGAACACTTCACTTTCACTTTTCACTTTCATGCATTGGAGAAGGAAATGGCAACCCACTCCAGTGTTCTTGCCTGGAGAATCCCAGGGACGGCGGAGCCTGGTGGGCTGCTGTCTATGGGGTAGCACAGAGTCGGACACGACTGAAGCGACTTAGCAGCAGCAGCAAGCCCTCTGACTTAAGATGGGCAGCCAAGATGGAAGGGAGGGGAGTCAAGCCTTGGTGGTTATTTGTTAAGTTTAATTTACTTTAATTGGAGAAAGGTAAAGAGCAGGCATGTACACACCCCACCAGCTCTCCCTCCTCCTTCACTAAGGCATCCCATGACTGATGCAAGAACCGGCTTGTTCAGAGGCAAGCAGAGGCACCAAGGACCAACACAGAGAACGAGAACATTCCTCCATAATGTGTGGCATTCTTCAGAATGGACTTGTGCAAATGACTTTCAGTGAACAACTTGTAGCCATCTGGCTTTCAACTGTAACTCTTCTAATGGGGGAGGTATATTTCAAATCAGTGATCAAATGCTATTTCAGTACGCAGAAAACAAAACTAATTCAGTATCCTTCACTCACAAATGAGTGAGTAAACATTACATAATTTTCACATAAGATTAAAGATTGAGAAGAGGATATTAAAGCAAAAATGTGGTAAGTCGCTCACTTTAATACAGCACATTTCTCTTTGTAAAATAAACATTTACTCCCTATAAAACCACCCTATAATGAAAAAGAAGCACTAAGTAATAAACTAAAATGTTTGCAAAGCAACTGAGAGATATTATACATGAGCAATCGAGCGCAGACGCAGTGCTGGGCGCCACCCGCCCTGGCAGCTGGCACAGCAGCACTGGGAAAAGCTGTGTGGGTCACTCCACTCCCACCCACATAGAAATCAAATTAAATTTCACATGACTTCTAGGCCAACTGTGTTTAATACAGCACTACGGAGCGGGGTGGAGGCAGACATGGCTTTAGTCACACCATGGAGTGATTAAGAAAAGTAAAGCGCTTGCTTCAGCGCATTATCTCCTGAGAAAGCAGCCCCTTCTAACATGATAGAAAGAACCTGCCTTTATTTCCGAGGGTCTAGTAGCACTCACACTACAGTTCAACAGTGAGAGGAATAGAAAGTTCTTTCCTTTGCACAAACAAGGAACTCATGACGGGGTTATTATTTTTTCCATATGGAAACCAGCTTGGTATTTTTAAAATGCATCTGCCTCAGAAACTCAGACAAAATAGGTGTGGGGTGCCAAAGTCATGTGGGTACTTGAAATAGAGAACTTTACAACACTGGCAAACTTAACTCGAACACAGAAAACAAAACACCAAAGAAGGTCAAGTCAATACAATGAGATTTGTTAAGAATTTTAGAAGTCTGTATTCTTGCTCTAAACATGGAGGATTCCATGACTGCTAATTACCCAGAAATGCACAGAGAGAGAAGAAAAGTCTACCTTGTAATTTTTTCCCAGTTAACCTAAGGGTTGAGGCAAGCCGCACAAGTCTGAACAGTTCTAAAGGGTTTCTACGCAGGCTCTTGGAAAGAAAATATGGATTTTCCAAATCCACCCTCCAAGTCTACAAGGAGCACAAAGAAAACAAACCCTGACTCTTTCCGAAGCCTCGCAGCTTCTTACTGCTGTCACGGGAGCATCACTCACTCCTGGCTCCCTGAAGACCACCCACACGACCGAGGCCCCTCCACCACTTCTTCCATAAGCAGGACTCTGAAAGGGCCAGCTAGCCTCCATCAGATAATGTTCCCAAATGCATCTCACTACTGACCTTCCACAGGCGGGACCAACACAAGGAACCCGGGGCACGGAAATGTCCATGTCAACGGCTGCACCCCTCCAAAAGCAAAGGCGGGCACCTCCCCTCGCAGCCCAGCTGGTGAGCTGCAGCCGCACACGAAGAAGTCTCAGAGAGGCTTCCAGACAGGGAGTGAGCCTGGGACTAACGCAGCCTCCGAATGACAGTGGCGTGAGTTCTATTATTACCCCATTATCACTCTGGGATCTGTGCCTAAATGAAGCATGCTTCCTCCCTGATGCCATTTCCTTTTATCCTGGCTGGAGACTAAAAGCGGATCAATGGGGGCAATACGTATGATGTCACTTCACTTTACAGCAACAGCCTCCCTCTCTTTCAGTTTGTCTGAAATACACAGAAAGATCAATTCTTCCCAAAAATGGTTAAAAAATGCTTAGGGAGCATTCTTCTTCCAGAAAAGCATTCTCTGCTATATTTGTCTATGTTACTACGGCAGAACTGTTTACACTGAACAAAAGCAGAAGAAATGGGGGAGGGAGGAAAATCTCAAATTCTCCGGTACGCTGGCTCAAATTCAACACAAGCAGGGTCCAAACCAGAATCAGGGCAGCTGACCTTTCAAAGTCACACGTTTTTTGGCATAGAGGCACAAGAGAGACAGCAGTTGTCCTTTGCCCCTTGGGTTAAAAAGGTAATCCCACAGATGTAAAAGATCTTTTAAATAAGATGTCCCCTACAGTCTTACAAACTTTTTACTCTTCTCAGAAAACACACCCGCCATACTACACACTCTCAGGTGCCCCCAAGGTCCACAGGTGTGACAGCAAATTGTTCTCATTCATATACTCTTCCTATTAAGGGCAACAAAGAATTCTGACTAAAGGACACAAGACAGAACTTAGATAAATCAAGTTATCTTTCAGATGCCGTTTCGAACTAAATTAAAATACGTAAAAATCTCTGAACTGTATAAATTTTCATACAATGATTTTTGAAAATGGTGTACAATGAAGATAAAATCTACGAGGTTCCTCAAAACAAGAGTTCTTCCTCACAATCCAAAAAGAAACACAAAATCCAGAGTATCAGAACTCTGTTGAAGCTGACTCTGTCTGCTCCAAACACTGGCCAGGCCTGTGGCCGTCACATCACCGATCTTTCATCTGTCATTTTCTTAATGATAAACATTTTTAAGCGAGAAAAATGAACTATTTAATAAAATATACATAAGCAAGTGTCTGGCCAAGATCTGTTGTCAACGAGAATATCATGATAAAATGAAAACATTTAGTCTAAAATTACAACTTGTATAGCAGAAAAACCCAGTTGATCTAAACTGCTCCTGAAAACAAAACTTCCGAAAGAAAAACCATCCTCTCCATGTTGAAGAAAAAGAATACATTTTAAAGAACTGCCAAATTTAAGAGTAGAAGTCTCTGGTTCATATTATTTTGGGGACAGAAATTTGATTTGCCAACCAATGAAAGTCACCAAATAAAATAATTAAAAATGAAAATTATTTTCTTCAAAATAAAGCAATCAATGAAGAGACATATTTATCCCATATAATCAGTATTTCTGATTATCAAACATCTTTATATACAGTATGTCTACAGACAAATTTTAGGAAAACTCAAGCATATTTATATAACCCATTTCACACACACAAAAAGTATATACTGTATTTTGGGAAAAACAAGTCTAACAGCTGCAGCTGAAAAAGATTACCAAGTTTTTGAGCCATGGTTTTGTTTTGGTGCTTCCAAAAGTGACACCGCAGTGATCAAAATACACACCATTATCAGCAAAGATTATCTGAAATAATTCATTGGCATAAATCATTCTCAAATCTCACTCCTGTCAGATAACAAATGTCAAATTTTCACGCGCTAACACTTTCCTAACTTTTGTAGAAATATTATTAGCCAAACTGTATGCAACTTGATACAAAGCATATTATTTAAACTACATAAAATGCAATCCTCTTGTCAGTTCTTATAATCATGTACACTAATGGTTTATGTCATAACAGTTTGGAAAATAAATCTTTGTAAACACTCACACTGAAAATTCCAAAATATTTTACAAGAGATGCTTGGTATCTTTGTGTCTGCTTTCCCTATTCAGGAACCTGCCAGACCAATAACCAAAGGGGCCAAAGGGATACCATTCCTGATCTGAATTTTATGCTTCTTAAGAAAACTATTGGTCATGAAGAAGAAACTATAAATTCCTAAATGATTCAGTCCATTCATCCTGTCAGGACAATACTCCTGCTCCATGTAGGGCTTAAGCATTCTAAAGAATTTGGAACACTCGAAACACTCAGATACTTCTAACTTCCGGAATTCACAGGTTTTTAGTTTGTTTTTTTCAATAGAAATCTGCTTCCTTTCTTTAGAATTAATGCTCTTATCTAAGTTAATACTGTATTTAATAATTTATCTTCCAAAAGAGTATACATTTATCTTAAGTAAGAGTATAGATTTTATGAATTTGAATTCCTAAGTTATAAAGTGATATTTTCTAATTCAAAACTGTTTGCATACCAACTAATTTATGACTTTCAAAAGCCCACCATATGAAAAGACCTTTATTGTGAGAATTGACAGTCAAAATCTGTGTGTCAAAATCATGGCTATGGTATATAACCATCACACAACAGAATATTAAGCAGCTACTAAAAAGAATGAGATGTAACTGTTTCTGCAGAATCCTAAAATGGAAAGAAATGTTATTAAGTGGGTGATAAGTTAGGAAGAGAATGTAGATTATGGCCGATTTCTGTGAATAACCTTCTAAAGATACACAAAAAGAAAGAAACTCTTTACATCAACTTCTTCCCTAGTATCCTACATGAGCTGCCTGGTCTCTTTTTTTTCTGCCTCTAGATCAAGCTGAACATTTTCTTAAATCATGTTAAAAATTTCCTAGTAATTTACTTAAAAGAGAGAAGATCCACTTTATAAAGAAATTTAATCCTGCAATCTCAGCACTGAAATGCATAAATGATTAAAGCATATGGTCTAGCAAAGTACTGAGCTGGAGACCTGGAAACCAAGGTCTTCTGCAAAGGAGTTAGTTAAAAGTAGATCCCTTAGCAGGAGTGTGCACCAGGAAATCTATCACAGTCTCTTTATTCTTAGTCATAACAACAATATCTGAAAGCAACAAAGATCTCAAAAGTGTTGATGTCAATACTTTTCTAAGCAGAGATGAATAATACCATTAAATCTAAGACGTAAGTTGTGTGCAAGCAATGCTCAAATATTGAAAGAATTATAGAGCACTTCCCTTGCTGCAATCTATTCAAAGTCAGTCCTCAACACAAGGGTTTATAAGGGATAAAGAATAAAAAGGGAAAAAACAAGGAAATATAGAAAGAATTTAAAATTTTCCAAATGCTTTGAAAATATACATAAAGCACTGCATTGGTCACATGCTCAGATTTTTATGTCGTCATTTATAATACAAATGAACCATCAAATATTTCCAGAGTTTTTTTCCAAGAGAAAATCAGTAACTGTAATTTCACTCAAACCCAGAATTTCTTCCTTTCTTTAACTTCTGCTATTACTCCCAATATGTCAAAATCAGATAATCTGAGGGAGATAATCTGTTACAAATTTAGTACTTCTAGAAAATAATTACATCAACATTAGATTCTTTTAACATTCAGTTGAGTTTATTCTGTATAGCCCTACGTTCCTGGTAAAAAGTGGTCTATAATGTACACAAAATGAAGGTGTTCATATGCACAAACAGAGGCTTTCCCAGATGGCTCAGTGGTGAGGGAAAAAAAAAAAAAAAATCCATCCTTCTGCCAATGCAGGAGACCTAGGTTCGATTCCCAAGTCAGGAAGATCCCCTGGAGATGTAAACGGCAACCCACTTCAGTATTCTTGCTTGGGAAATGGCATCACAGAGGAGCCTGGCAGGTGACAGTCCATGAAGAGTCGGACATGACTTAAGAGACTAAACAATATTCCTAAGGATTAGGGACAGTCAGTCTGAAAACAGTGGTTTCCTCCATTAATTACAGGTGATTAGCAAGTGGGACGGAAAAAAAAACAGGATTTACTGAAATTAAGTTCTTTAAAATTTTATGGATAAAAATAGGATCCTTCTCTTTTTAGTTTATACAAGTAAAACTGAGTTCAAACAAAACCATATTTTAACCTCTATAAAAAGAATGTACCTTTTTAAGGCAACTCCTTAAGGGGTGGAACCCTATCTTGCTCATATCATGTGTCACCTACTTCATGCCAGATACTCTTATCAAATTTAAATAAAGGACTTAATGTCCAACATGGAAAGACAGAGTAATACAAAAAAATGACTCCAAGAACAGCTGTCAAGCAACAGTTCAGTGATTTAGGTTAAAACTCTACTGAAAGAAAATTTACACAGCTACAGATGAAAATTCAAGCCACAAGTGATGCTCAGTTCTAAACCAAAACAAGTCCCCAAAACACACAACTTAAATATATCAAAAATTTTTTTAAGTTTTGGAAACTTGTATTAATAACAGGTTTTTACTTTAAAAGTTAATGGTAAAATAACCAAAATGCCTCCTTAACTGTAGTTGGAAGCAATCAACAAAATGATGGTTCTGCAGTGTTTTTAAACAACTAATGAATAAGCTAGACTGCACTGCATCTAACAACCCATCTCACACGAAGCGCAAGGATTCAACAGTAGTATCTCTCACAAAGACCTGTCCTTTTGCTTTCCAGTCTCGTTAAAACTTGTAATTACAGATTATGTTTTAAAAAATTATCAAAGTTAATATCTATAAGAAAGTAAGCCACAGAAACACTAACAAGAGTTGCAAGGTGCGGAAAAGCCAGAAAAAGAGGGAGAAATCAACTCATACTCTGGCACTTGGCTTAAGACGAACGACTGAAGAACAGACACACACACACACTCAAATTTTTAAGCAGAGAACATAAATTCACAAACAAATTTCACTCCTGGGTCTTTCTCCTGGTGGAAAATACTAACATTCTATTACTCCTAGCTCCTGTCCCTTCTTCTTCATAGGTGCCTAGTCAAAACAACGTAAGTTATCACTTTCGTTAAGATTTTAATTTCTAATATTCTTCTTATACTTTCTACCAAACTCAAACTAAACATAAACACTAGTCACACGTTGACAATTTGTTGTGGTTTCTGTCAAAGTCGACAAAGAAACTTATTCTTAATGAAATGTACAACCAACAACAACTAAAGAGCAATGGGGGTGTGAGGTGGAAGAGGGTGAAGAGGCCAAATACAAAAATTACTGCTGTCAAAGGAATCAAGTTGTTTTTACTTAATAAAAATGTGGTGAGAGTACTGTACAATTTACTATCCAATGTCTCAGTTTTCTCTCACAGAATGATTTATCGTATATAAAGCCCAGGAGTCAGATTTCTCTCCAATTCCATACACTTTCGGATTCTAGTCCAGACATTTTATATCCTGGATTAACTTTGAAAAGTTTTATTGAGGAACAGAGCAAAGACTTAACTTAAGGGTCACTTAGACACAGAAATTCACATTATTGAAAAAAACAATGGACTTAAAGAGCTTCAGGAAAAAGGCAGAGAAGTTTCACACACTTTCAAGAAATGCTTCCTTCATTTTTAATGCTTCCTTCTCTCCCTTCCACCTCAACCTCAATGCATGTGAAGGGAATAAAAGCTCTTAATGGGTCAGCATTTTGTGAGAGAGAAACGGCTGTCTTATGGGCACATCAGTCAGACGGTGAAACAAATAGGTGAATGGGAACCAGAACCATAAACTGAACGCACGTGAGTGACACCAGCTTTGTTTACCCAAAGTTGCACGCTATGTACAAAGGACTGAATAACCCATAAATTAATGTACTTCCCATCGTGATGAGGACCATTCCCAACAAGCAGACGGAAACAGTATTATAAAAATGTTCTTACTGTTATCAGAATTCAGACATGATATACAGACACACATATATATTTATATATTTTATATATATATATAAAAGATTATTCAGATAATCTTACGTCTACTGTGAGCTCCAATTTGGACTCATGGTCCAGACCAGCCTGAAGCTGGTTACAGGAGCAGAACTCTGAAATTCGGCCTTGTTTGCTGCCACAGAAAAATGCTCTCACGTGAACTCAAATACGTCAAAGGCAATCAACAGAAGTAAGTCTTCAAAGATGCAGAACAGACACATACTTATTAACCACGAACCTAAAATCCTAGCAGGTCTGAGACCTACCAACACCTTTTCATATTTCCTGGTTGCCATGAAGATGAGTAAATATAATGTACATTTACTAGTAGCAAGTAAACTAATAAAATCTCAAGCTTTGCAAGTTATTCTTCTGAGACTCCTGAAGCAACTTCATACAAATTGTACTCAAGTTTTGGCATTCTTTTTATATCTGGCTTTATGTATGCATAATGTGCTCATATAAGAAAAATTTAGTAGTATTTTATAAGCATAATACATTTTAATAGCACAGAACTTTTGGAAATTACAAGAAATGTTAAGACATTTCTAAGTTTTTGAGTTGTTTATTCACTTTTAATGAAAAACAGTTAAGTCTACAAAAAAGACAAACCTTCCCTCTTCTGAGTATCCAAGCTCATCTGCTTTATAAATTTCGGAATTTACGTTAAAAAAAAAAGAGAGAGAGGAAATGAAACTATTTTCTTTGTGTAGTTTTTAAAAGGTTTTTTCTTACAGTTAAAACTAAAAGGAGAAACTTCAAAAAATATTTTACTCTCTACATTTTAACAGAATTTCTGCAACTGTGCTTTTATGGAAGTTACAACATACCAATTATAATCTACACATTGTATTCCAGAGTGACGCTGACTTACTTATAACAAACCAACTTGAAAAACCAGTGATCACAGACCTCCACCAAAACAAAAGGGGAACACACATTTTTAAATTTACTAAATGAAACTTCATAGATTGAAAACCATCTTCCTGCTGATTTCACAATGTAGGATCTCATCTCAGAACTTTACAAGTAGTAGTTACCTTTGAGACAAAACATGAACAGGCTGCTCCCTCTAAGGCAATCCTAACAAAGTTTTCTAAAGAGTCAAAGTTTAAAACTTGAGCTACGTTTCCAACTAAGAATGTTTTCTAGGAATTGAGAGTAAAGACCCGAACCCTCACTATGTTGGCACACATCCCTTAACAAACAACAAAGAGGACAGAGCTCTAGAGACTAAAGTTGACCTGCACAACACTTCTAAAGAAGGTTCCAGTCTGAGCAGTAATTTGTTACACTTTTCCTTTAAGTAAGCAGCACTTCAGAATGTATTTGTTTAACCGATCTGTCTTCCTTGAGGGTTTCGTAAATAAAATACACACAAAAAATTACAATACCAACGCCCATGTCCTTGAATGCACTCAAAGTTCAAAATGTTTACAAGCACAACGGTGTGAAAACAAAGGCAAGAGCCCGTCAGAAGCACCATATAATATTTTTGAAGGCAACTAGAACTCCCATTCACATCAAATGATATACCACCGTGGTAGTGGGAATGTAACCTCTACAGAATGGGCTGTTAGCTGTGAGCAAATAAGGACAGATTTGTGAAGCAGAACGATCACGAGTGAACCAAACTTGGCTTTCTTTCTTGCGGAAACTCATTTGGTGGAGAGACTGAGGTTAAGAGGAGGAAAATGAGAAGGGATTTGGTAGACGGGGAAGAAACCACCTTAATTCTCCTAACGAACACCAGCTGACGGCCCCGGGCCCGACCTGGAAGGAGGAAAACTTCTTACTTACTGAGGCTCCCGTCGGGGCGCAGGCCGGAGCCCAGAGTCCGCCCGGATCCGTCTCGGGCGTCGGCTGATATCGGCAGCGGCCGGCGCGCGCCGCCTCCTCCTCCCGGGCCAATCCCCGGAGAGGCCGCCGCCGCGCCCGCCCCGCCCCGCGGGCCAGCCGAGCCCGGTTCCCACCGTGCGGCGCCCCTTCCCAGCCACACCCCTGGCCCCCACCCCGCCCCGCCAGTCAGCTCCCACCCAGTAATTACTCTAATTAGAAGTTTTAGTCTCAGCAGTTAAACAATGTAAGAACCAGTCCCAACACAGCCTGCAATTCAAATGGCTTTGAGAACAAAGACAATCATAGCTGTGGCAATTTTTCTTCTAATTTATAGAATGTGAAGACTTTCATTGCTCACTGTACTTTAAAAAAAAAAAAAAAGCTTAACCTCTAGTGTACATGCCACTTCACAAGGATATTAGCGTGTCTATGGAAAAACACCAGACCATGCCCTCCCGTTACAACAAAGAAAAAAAAAAAAAAAAAAGAAAAAATACCATTTCCAAAAAAATGAATATTGAACTTGTGAGTTTAGTCTCTCCTGCAGAAGAATATTCACAAATGTTCCTGGATCACCTGGTAGACAGGTGAAAGAGGTACAAAGATATGGGAGGGTTGTTTTCTTTTCAGTTTACAGATTATGTGAATAAAAGGGAAAACTACCCAGGGCATCTTTCTAGTAAACAATCTGCATAATGCTTAATTAGTCCTGGTGGAACTGATTAGGCCTATCTTCCCCAGAAACTGATAGTCCCCAGAAATTGATAGTCCATTCACAGTTCTGAGTATTAATCTCTTCAGTCCAGTTTGAGATGTACAGGGGATATTTCAGGAAGAGGAAAATTATACCCATAAAACATGTGCTTAGAAAAATTAAAAACAAACAAAAAACACTCCAGAAAAGCCTTTCTCTACTTCCTTTTCCAGTTCTGGTTTGATCTTTAAAGCAATCTGCATCCATTTTAGAATTACTGAACAATCTAGAAATTAAGTTAATGTGAAAGACTATAGAAAACTAATAAAAACTACTGCCTCAAAAACATTGCATAAAATAGGTTGTATGACCCATGTCTTCCCCTTTATATATATTTCAAAAACATTTTCATCTTTTCAAAATTTCAGGTAACTATGGTTTTTTCAGTCCCACTCCATGCATTTACTAGGTATGTTCTAAAATTTCTCCATTTTTAAATGTTAATTGCCACACTATGGAAAATTAATTTAGTACTTTATTTTGTTACAAAAGGCTGTTTGTTTAGCAGCTAAATTTGCCTCTCTAAATATTAATGACAGGTATCTGAACACAACTTATAAAGTTTCACTGCAGTAACCACCTTGAAAGTTAATCTCTTTTAATAACAAAAGCAACTAATTTAAAGTTAAAACAAGTAGAAAATAAAAAACAAAACCAAATGCAAACAATTTCAAATAAGAAACAAAACCAAATGCAGACACTTTCAAATGCTAATGTGTCTATCTCACCTAAAACTTTAAAGCCCTGAAAGTAACAGGACATTCCTAAATACTTAAACCAAGAAAACCAGGTGCCTGAGAAATAAAAACTTTAAAAGGATTACCAAACACTTGTGCAGATAAACACAACGAGCAACTGAGGACACAAGAAAGCTCCTTCAGGAAAGAGCTTATATTCCCCCAAATTTATCTTTTCCAAAATTCCCCACCAAGTCAAGATCTAAATCTTTAAATGCTTTAAAAGTTTTCTTAGCTAAATCTATCTTGTGTGCAACACAGGACACGGCTCTTTAAATGTTAGGAACATTAGTAAGTTTGAGGCATATTTTCAAATGTATCACATTAAAATTAGTCAATTTTTCAAATGATTTTTTTCAGTTTGGAAAATGCATGATAGCCACCTTCAGATAATTAACAAATATTCTTCAGTAAGACAATAAAAAAAAGTTACAAAATATACCAAAATGTTCTTGCAAAAGTAAACATCTAACAGGCAAGCACCATGACGCAAATTTATTTCAGAATTTACCTTTAAAAGGAAAAAGCCGTAGCTGATTAAGCTGTTGGTCTGCAATTCTGCTTTAAGTTCAAAAGGTAGAGAGCAAGAGATAAGATAAAAATCACATACCACATACTGTCCTCAGAGTATCTCCACCTAAGACAAGAGTTCTCACCATCATCAGATTTCAGTACTCACTGATTCCAATACTATTTGTTCAAGCTCTTTTTATAAATACCATTTCCCCCTTTGCAAGCCAAATCAATAGCCCTATCCCATGAAATTATTTTTTGAAAGAAACCCTATCTGGGAAACGTTTTCCCCCCTTTCCCAAGCAGAGCACAGTCGTTTGCCGGCCAGCACTGCTGGAGCCACCTGTGCCTCACACCCGCCTCCCAATGCCCTTCAACACGGAGGTGGGTGACTCCTTTCCAAGGCAAGTCCCCAAATGCCACTACCAATTCGGCAGGGCCGGCTGACCGGCTGGACTTGCCCTAAATCCTTGCACTTCTTGCTCCCCGCTGCTCTCAACTAACAATCTAAGTTTAATTACGAAGACTGACATCTGTCCTCGGAGCCTGTTCCTCTCTCAAAGCAAGGAATGATCCAAATTAGAAGCATGAGGACAATGGATTATTAATGAAAGAAACTAAAATCCAAGTATCCTGGTCTCAGTGGAGCTGCGGCTGTGGTGCAGCAACCGTGGAACTCTCTTGGTTCCAGAGCCGAGGTTCCGGTGAGTGCGCGGGATCCCTCAACTACGGACAGAAGCCCTGAGTTCTTCGCCAGAGGACAGAGCCACCAGCGTCCACCTGGAAGGGACAGCAAGTCTCCGCAGGGAAAAAATGGTGTATGTTTGGGGGCGGAGGTGGGGTGTATGCGGGGGGAGGGCGGTTTAGGGAATCTCATGTGACTCCAGCCCCAAAGCCCGACTCCAGGAACGGTTTAACCACGCAAGAGGTTCTTCCTCCCTACTCTGGACACTCACCCGACACTGGCTGTGAGGACCCGGCTGAAGTCCGCCACCCATGACAACTGTCTAGGGCGGCCTCGTGGCCTGAGCCATCAGCCCACCGCGCGCGGAAGGCACTGCCAGGCTGAGACAGTAGTGGGGCGGGGGGGAGGGGGCGGGGGCGGGGGCGGGGAAGGGGTGGGGTTGCCGGGGGCAACCGCGAAGGGGCAACCTGGTCCTACCCCGCCCCTTTTCTCCAGAGCTGCGGCCCGCTCTCCGCAGCGCACTGCGCGGTCCGTATGCCGGCCCTGCCTGGTGCAGGCAATGAAACTATCCCTGAATAACCGTCCTTTCCTCCGAACGCCTGAACAGCCGGCACTGGGAGCACCTTTCCGCGAGTCATCTACAACCCGGGTCTAAGCCCGCCAGGCTACTCACCTAGTGACCTTGGGCTCAAGTTCTGCGACTTTCCTTCTCTCATCCATTAAAAACTCCACTCCGCTCTCAAGGGTGTCAGCAACGGGTCCGGAAATCAGGAAACAACACGCCTGGCGCCCTCTCCGTCTTTATAAAGACCCTCTCCGCTGGCTCTCGGGAGTGAATCTACAATGGCCCACCGTCCTCCCCCAAGCTCCTTAAAAGACCAACTGTGCAGACAAGTAGCAGAGGGTGAAGAATGCAGCCAGTGACCCTACCAAATTAACCAGGCAATGTAAACCAGTTGCCCACGAAGCTCCTCTCTCCTCCCCGGAGATTTCCAGGGTCTCCCCAAACCCTCTTCATCAGGCCGGCACTGTTGTAAGGACTTGGATTATTACACCCACTTTGCCCACCACGGCCAGGCTGGAGGAGTTTCACTAATTTGCACAACTCTGAGCCCCGACTTCCCATCTCTCTGTCCTCTGACTAAAACAATGACATGTGTGACCAAATGTGTGTTGTTCAATATGCTCATTTCCAGTTCGGATCCCAATGTGAACCGATATCCCCCTGCCTGGAACTCTCTTGTGCTCGCTCACTATGTGAATCACTTTCCTAGGGCTACCTTTTTCAAGAAGCCTCCCAGAAACAATTTGTGCTTTTTGGGTTTTGTCCTCTGATTCATCCCATGTAGGCAGTTCTATTAGGCCATGTAACACAATCATTAGAGTGCTGCTGTGCAGATGCTCAAATTTCTGAGCTCCTTGCAGGCCTGGGGTGTCTTCTTCCAATCGCCCCACCCCCCAGGACCCACCACAGTCAATTCTGAATTAATACAACCTGTCTTGTAGCAGGATCAAAGTGTCAACCTTGAGCCCATTAACACTAATTTTTAGCAACTAAATGAAGAAAATTTGTTAGAATCAGTTCAACCTTAGAAGAAAAAATTTAAGATAATAACTTAAAAAAAAATCTTACACCATTAATTTCAGAGGAAAAGAAAGCCTTTACAGGTAAATGGTATATCTATTTTCAGGGACATTTTCTACTAGGAAGCTGTTGACAGATTAACCAGAGCAGTTCTTGCTTTATGCAAATGCAGATGGTGCCTTTCTCCCTGGGAACTTCACACATCTATTATCTCAGCTGACTTTGCCATGGCCTTGGGGTGGGAGTGAGGGGGAGAAAGAATGCACTTCCCAAAATTTTAGAAGAGATGATGGTAAAGGTCTCCTGCATTGCAGGCAGATTCTTTACCTTTGAGCCACCAAGAAGGCCCTAGCCACCTAACATACAAAATGGTTAAAACGACATAAAATTTTAACAGATGTGCACACCAAACAGGATGTTTATAGTGTTAAAAATAGAGTATCATTTTTATTGGAGGTTTTCCTTTGAAGCTATGTTAATAAAAACAAATTATAGCACAAAAACGTTCACAAACATGATTAATTGAGTTAATGAAACTATAATACTTGGATCATTCTTTTGAATAGAAGTGAAGTGAAGTGAAGTCGCTCAGTGGTGTCCAACTCTTTGCGACCCCATGGACTGTAGCCCGCCAGGCTCCTCTGTCCATGGGATTCTCCAGGCAAGAATACTGGAGTGGGTTACCATTTCCTTCTCCAGGGGATCTTCCCGACCCAGGGATCGAACCGGGGTCTCCCACATTGGAGGCAGACGCTTTAACCTCTAAAATGCCAATTTCCCCCAATCTAAAATTATAAATTATTTGGATGTCACACTTACAATTTCTTTTTATATTTAGCAGCGGATATAGTAGTAAAATAAAACCTGACTTAGGCTAAAAATATAAATGACTTTTTTCCATTGTGTTATGGCATATATACGTGTGTACAAGTATATGAAAGTGTTAGTCTTTCAGTCCGACTCTTTGCAACCCCCTGAACTGTAGCCTGCCAAGCCCCTCTGTCCATGAGAATTCTCCTGCAAGAATACGGAGGAAGTAGCCATTCCCTTTCCTAGGAGATCTTCCTGACCCTGGGATCAAACCCAGGTCTCCTGCATTGGTAGGCAGATTCTTTATCGTCTGAGCCACCAGGGAAGTGTGTGTGTGTGGTGTGTGTGTGTGGGGGGTGTGTGTATGGGGTGTGTGTGTGTGCCACCAGGGAAGCGTGTGTGTGTGTGTGGTGTGTGTGCCACCAGGGAAGTGTGTGTGTGTGTGTGGTGTGTGTGTCTGTCTGTCTCTGTGTATTTTTCCTACGAAACTGTAAAAGAAGCTTTAAAAACCATTTCTATCACCACACCCTGTATTTGCCTTCTACCCAGCCTTCTGAGCACCCCAATTCACTCACCCTTTAATTATCAACGTTCTCTGGTATAGGAAGCGGGACACTGTGTGTGCAAGTGCGTGTGTGCGCAGGCTCAGTTGTGTCCTACTCTTTTGTGAGCCTATGGACTATGGCCAGCCAGGCTCCTCTGTCAATGCGTCTCTCCAGGCAAGAATACTGGAGTAGGTTGCCACTTCCTTCTCCAGCGGATATCCCTCCTGACGCAGGGATCGAATTCATGTCTTCCGTGTTAGCAGGCGGAGTCTTTACCACTGAGCCACCTGGGAAGCCAATCAGGGTAACAGCCACCTCCCAGTCCCTAGAACCTGTGACTATATTAGGTTACATGGCAAAGGGAAATTAACATTGTTAATCAATTGACCTAAAGATGGGGAATGATCCTGGATGGTCCAGGAGGGCCCAATACTACACAAGGTCCTTGTACATGAGGAAGGGAGGGAGGAAAGAGACAATCAGAGAGATGGCAGCATGTGACGGACTCAGCCTAACCTTGCTAGTTTTGAAAGCGGAGGAATGCAGGGACTCAAAAAGCTGAAAAGTCAAGGAAATGAATTTCTTCCTAGCACCTCCAGAAAGAAAGAAAGGCCTGATGACAGCCTGATGTTAACCAAGTGAAACTGATTTGGATGTCTGACCTCCAGATACTGTAAGACAATAAATCTGTGTTGTTTTAAGTCACTGGATCTGTGGTAATTTGTTACAGCAGAAATAGAAAACTAATACATCTGGGTTCCGAGTTCCTCTAATAATCAACTTCACTGCTTTTTAATGTTTGGCTCAACATGTGAGGAAAAAAAAGCAATCTTTAAAATGCCTCAGCTATACCTGAACTCTAATCTTCTAAGGGAGACAATTTCTTCCAAGTTCCTCCTCTCACCTCTGCCCAAGTACACATCTTTATGGGGGGGATTTCAGGCTCATTTCTAGTGGCTGTAAAGTTTGTGGGGTCATTGGGGTGGGATGAGAAAGAAGAAAGCTGGATAGGAGGTCTAAAAGCCCTTTGGGGCCTGGTTCCTAACTGCCTGGCTGCTTTTATAGTGCCAAGGAGGCCAGGGCAGAGCATGTCAATGAAACAAAGGACAAACATGAAACAAAGCGCCATAAGCAACCACGTCTTGATCAAATCTAGGAGCGATTCAAGTTAATAAGTAACATAACCCCACCACCTTTTTCATGGCTTTAATTATTACAGCCAGTAAAAAATATTCAGGCCATCTCTGTTTAGGGATGTTTTATTTACCCCTAAAGGCTAAAGTCTTCATTAAATGCAGAAGAGTTATGTTCAATTCAACACATATGGTGAGATCACAGGCCAGTTTACCCTAATTTTTAAAGTGTCATTCTCCCTTCCCCCAAACACAGACACACAAATACCATACACATGGACTCTGAATACACAGAACTGCAATTACAATCTGGCTATATCAGATTTTACATTATTACATAACTGGTTTAAAAGTCAGTCTTATTTATGAATAGTTTTCCCTTATTTTCTGTTTCTGTAGAATGAATCAATCTTTTCATGAGGCCATTTCCTACACTGTTCAGGGGGCATGTTACTGCTGCTAACAGGGTCTTCCTTTGCCCCTAAGTGTTTCATTCACAGAGGTTAAACCTGGTAAGGTCCTGAATGGCAGAGGACCTTTCGGTTTGAAGAGCTTGACAAAGTGTGTAAGTAGCAAAAGGAAAGGGAAAGAGGCTGGAACAACCCACACATTCTCAAGATCAACACCGGTATTCTTTTTTCCATTGTGGAGAGACTTTGTCGGGTAACTGCCTGATTAGGATGTTTTCCAAAGTTCACACTGTTACCTTTTCCAAAGGAAAACCATTAAACAACCGAATCTTTCCAGGTAAACTCTTCACTGAAGAATGAAGTACAATTCTTTATTATGTTTTACATTAGAAAAGCCATTTCGCCCAATCATTCCTCACCAAGATGTGTTTTTTATCTTTTACTCTCACTGGCATTACTGCCTATGGAAATGAAATGGCATGAGAGAAGATGGGATCATTCAAAATTAAGTTACCACACCCCTTCAAGAGGAGGCTGAGCTGAGGGTGGTTCTGTGGTGCACAGACGGCCCCACCTCCACGAACATGCAAGAGGGAGAGGACAACAAAGTCTGCGGCACCAACAGGTGTCTCTTGGAGCATGTGGTCAGAGATCAGTGAAGGAGAGGGGTGGGAGGAATACACCTCTGCTCTTCCCTTTAATCTCAGGAATGGATCTGGGGCAGGACTGGAAAATGTGGTGCTTCAGGCAATGGGAAGTAACCCCAGATGAAACACTGCTGGGCCTGCGCTTCTGACCTTTCTCCTTTAGAAAAAGGTGCTCATCATGTGGCTTACAATGGTCTAAGGCTAGAAGCTAAACTTGTCTTTGTATTTAATTGTCAATTTTCGTGGCAGAATTGCACATCATGATATACAGCCCTGTTCAGTCTCTAGTTCTCGGAAAACTATTTCTGGCAGCTATATTCTAAAGGGGGGAAATAAAATGCAGACTAAAGAGGCTGGGCATTAAATTTTTACAAAGGACAGGAAAGTAATGGCCATCTGATTTCATACACTCCTATCAATGTAGATGGCAAGCCTGTAGGAAGGGGCTTGGGGAAGCAGAGCCCACTGGTGAAGCTGTCAGTTCAAAGTCGCCTGACACCATGCTCCTCGATCCCTTACTGAATGAAGTCCCATACTCTTCTAGTTCCTCTTACATGCTCCTAATGCTATTCTTATTATAATCCCAGAATTAAATTAAAATAGCATCTTTAACATGCTTCAGTTCTGTGGGAAAAGGAAATTATCAATCATGCAGTAACTATAAAAAAAATTAACATCCTGAAAACTGTTTTTACAAAATCTGAATTAAAAAATGTCAACAATCTTATTTAATCTGCCATCACAAATCATTGTTCTTGACAATAAATAACATCTGTGGCTATTTAAAAGATTTCTTAAAACCAGTAACTTAAGAAATGAATGAGTATATAAATGTTTATATATATAAACAACCATGATGCCCATAGCAGGGATAAACAAATTAGTAAACTCATAAGTTGTTTCTGTTTGTACAGCTTGCCCTAAAGTTTTTGAGAGAAGTATTTCTTAAGTAAAATGCTGTTTCGCTGGTAAGAGAGGACTTGCTTAAAACTGTGGTCTCATTTTTGGTGAAGCCATGAAAAATTAGCATTGAAGGTAACCATGTAAAAATACATGGACTTGTTTCTATTAGTAGCACAGTATATTATTGACTTATTATTCATAAAAATATCATTCTTAAACCTGCCAATGTAATTACAGTCACTTAATTTTTGTGCTATGAAAGTAAAGAACAACTTGTGACCACCTCCTTTGAGCACAGGAATAAAGGTAAAGACGGCAGTATGTCTGGCTTCCCCTTTACAGGAGAGTTTCAAGCCCAGAGGCACTGAATCACTTGTCTGCAGGTACAGAGATTAGAACTCTGGTGCAGGCTCGTCCCCAGAGCTCTGAACAGTGCTATTACTACACAGAACAAATCCAATTTTTAAAATCCTATCTCAAAGGGCTTATTATTTTTTATCCCCTCAGTATTATTTTTATTTGGACCTGTCTCAATTGATCCACAATGTTCAACATGCAGACTCCAGAAGCATATAAAGTGGCCTGCCTGATCCCCTCCTAACCCTCCCTTGCCATCACACTATTAAATGTTTAAAGGCACTGAACACATACCCATAGGTGTTCCATTTGACTGACTTCTGTCCATCCAGCAGATCCACAATAGCCCTTGTTTTCAGACCCAGAGCTGATCACTTCTCCATGTAAATCTAAACAGTGCCTAATTTAACAAGATCACTTAGACTGCTAAATTTACAGGCAACCATATTAAATCCACCTCTTCTATAAGCTAATCAAAGTTACCTTCAAGGTCAAATATCCAATAGCAGTATTAGACCACCTGGACAATGGGACTGCTCCCATCATCTCCCCTCTCGTGGCAGGCGAGGCACTGACAAGCACCTGTCCATTCAGAACTGGATACTTAAATATTTGAGTCCAAAGAGCTTCTACAGGAAAAAGTGACTGGGAGACAGCAATGAAGTCAATATTCATCCAGTACCCCTTTAAGCACTGAGCACTCTGCTGGCTATAACAAGATCCATAACTTCTAAGAATTTTAATATAGAGCTAATTAAAAAGTACAGGAAAAGAAATTCTCTTTCAGGGGACCTCAAAAGTAGAATACCCATGATTTGCTTGGACTGAAAAAAAAGAGCATTTCACAACAAATGGAGTTATTTACAGCTGCTTTGTCTTCATTTCCTAGGTTTAACTACCAGAATCTCTTAAATTGTCAGTTGCCTGGATTTATCTGCTGTAGTTATAAAGTGTTGTGGCCAACAGAGGTTATATCATTAAGCTGTCTATAATTTTATTTGCTTTCTGGAGGAAGAGTATATGTGTTTTATATTCAGATTTAAAATTTGTGTAAGTTGCCTAGAAACCAAAGCACAGAAGAATTCACAGCCTGATGCACACTAAATGAAGCTGCTGGAAATGGTATGTTTCCCCAGCTACACTCTAGGTTGGGCTCATTCCCATCTAGCCTGTCATTCCAGGTTAATGATATCTAGTTTTCCAGAGAGTTCGGTTTAGTTATACCACTGCTTTGTATCAAACTGGAGAGAAATCAGTATGTCTTTCTGCTCTGCTTGAAGGCACTTTATCTTCAAGAAACGTGTGTCCTTCCTCCTATACATCGTCCTCCACTATCAGGACAGTGTGTGTAGCTTCAGATTGGGGAGAATGAGGTTTAAGTGGTAAAGAACTTGCTTTGCATGGAGCATGGATGGACAAATGGATGGATAAATAGATGGAAGGTTTCTCACCCTAGAAGCATCTCCCACACTGAAAAACTTCCATCCAAGGAGCACCATGTACTTGGTACATGTCTGAGACGCCACCATTCCCATCGTCACCACACTTCACGGTCACACTGTGTAAATGGGGGCTCAGTCAGAAAGGTGGTCAGGACCACCTTATCTGAGAGAGAACCAGACACTGACCCTTAGGAATTTCTTAGCTTGACCTGCCAGGTAACAGGCCACACAATTTAAATAACTCACTTATAATGTTGCCATAGTTTTCAGGACTAATCGCTTCCCTTCTCCAGGAGTGTCTAAAAGCCTACAGAGAGCAGGTGAAGAGGCATGAACAGAGCTCATGGAGTTTTCTTTTTAGTTTAGTAAAGTCGACAGTTAACTATTCCTGAAACATTCTTTATTCAGTTCTCTAGCATTCTCCTAGAAGAAACTGTGTCCAGAACAAAGGTTATGCTTTACTTACTCCACAAAATTAAGGGTGGAAGAGAAATGTGGTTACCTCAAGGGGAAAATGCAAGTTACACTCCTTGGAAAACGTGTGAGTTCATCAGGTTTTGGTGCTGAGACACTATGTTTTGTTTTTTAGTATCATCTCAAACAATAAAACCCTGCACACACTTTATAACCAAATGAGGCAATACTTTGACAATGACTTCAGGTGCCAAGGACAAAAATATTTTTCATGGTTATTTGTACAATCATTTTCTATTAGTGAACTCTAATCAGCTTTCTGGGTAAAATAACAAAGGAAGACTTCTGGTTAAAATAATTCTTAAAACGGTTACAGGTTGTTAAAGAAAACTTCCCTCTCTTTTAAAAGTCACAATACAGGCTAAAAGCTGGGCAAAAAATGTTATTCCTAAAACGCCATGAAACAGTTACCTCTACCCAAACCAAACTACCATCAGTGCTCTGAGGTCTTTTTGGTAAAACACTTCAAAAGCCTCTATGGGTTCCCCTATAGTTTTCATGCCCACTCAAGACACACCATACTTTTGTGATGTTCAAACTAAAAAGAAGCATTATCTGCTGAAAATGAAACATCTAACAGATGCTACCACTCTCTACAAGTGGCACATTGAGAAGGTACATCTTGCCAAATCACAGTTAGCATCTGATCCCCTGAGTTGAACAGGCAAGAGAAGACACTTGAGGCATTGATGCAAGGACAAGCTTGTGGTGAGGCTGGAAGAACAAGATCACAGAGCTCCAAAACCCACAGCCCCACTCGGCTGATTGCAAGCCTAAAATCTCGAGGTCAGACGTGGGACTCGTGGCAACAGCTTTCTTCCATCTCAGTTTTATCATGCCTGGTGACACTTGGAACAGACTAGGATGTTTTCCCCACACTGAAAAAAAATTCCCTACCATTCTGACATCTGCTGAAAGGAATGCAATGCCACACTTTTCTAAGAGCAAGAAAATACGTATTTTGTTTTATGGCCAACATTTAAGATAATTAAGGAGTAAGGAAAGCTTTTCAAAAAAAGATTAACTACCTTTATAAAGGATGAAAGACCTTCCCCCACCTTCCATTATGATTCTTGTCATTTTAAAAGTACTACTCTTAGGAATTTATTTAAAATTTAGAATTTTGTTTCCATAGGCAAAGATTAAAAGAAAGTAGGACCTACCAGATAAATTCTATCTTTATAAATTATAACTGCAAAAATGAAATAAAAAGATTTTACTTTCATATTTTCAAATAGCTAATTTTTTAAAAAGTGCCCCTGAGGGGCTCAGGGGTAAGGAATCCACCTGCCAACGCAGGAGACTTGGGTTCTGTCTCTGAGTCAGAAAGATCCCTGGAGAAGGAAATGGTAATTTAGTCCAGTAGTCTTGCCTGGGAAACCCCATGGACAGAGTTGCCTGACGCGCAGTCCACCAGGTCACGAAAGAGTTAGACACAACTTAGCGACCAAACAACAAAAAGCTGAGAAATCAGTGGTAAGATCTTGAAAAAGCAATCAAGGTCACTGGAAGATGGCAACTGGGCTCAACCTTAGGCTGAGAGAGGTGCTCACACAGGTTCATATATGTGTACACACGCAAAAGGAGCTCTTAAACACAGCAAGAATTTGTAAAGACATCTCAGTCACTAGGTGGCAAAAAATATAGGGAGCTTTAAAAAAAAGTATTTGTATAATGCTGTGTATTCAAGAAAAGTCAGTGTGACCCGAGTTACAACAGGAGCGTCTCCTAGAGGTCTACGATCACGAGTCTCACGCTCATGTCCTCGGTGAAGCGTATGAAAGCACAAGGGAGGAGGCGCACTGAGAGCACAAATCAAGAGGGGTGGGCACCTGCTTTTACTGACAGACAAGCTATGCCGCGAGCAACTTCTTTAAAAACCATTCTCTGAATCTGGTGTCAAAGGAATTCGTACAGAGAAGAGCGAATCACCAATATCAAGGAGATTCCTTAGGGTTTCACTACTGCTTAGATAATTCAAGATGTTCTGACTGTTCCTCAACTTCAGTCACACGGCTGACTCTGGGCACTAACCGCTCCTAGGGGACGCAGAACAGGAGCAGACTTTTCAAATATGCCTACAGTTAATGTCCACAGTTTCAGGAGAAAAGTGGTATGTGGTTACTGTTAAAAATGTTTTCCAAACTATTAAATGAAATGCTATGTGTATAGGATGTCTTTCCACTTCAATCCCAGGTTGATAACACTAAAACCAAATAGTATCACTCAATTCAACCCAGCCATGAATGAGAATGGCAGCAAAGCCTGCCTGTCAAGCTCCTCTTTCTAGAGGTTCATATTACATCACTGAAACAGTATATCCTTTATCCTAGTGTGGTTCTTGTCAAATCAAAGATGGTCAGCTGATCAGAATTGAAAGCATTATTGTTCCAACCTTTCTCCATTAAAAACATGAGGATATTTACATCTTCCAAATAAGCACCTTTAGCCTTTGGCTCATAAAAACTGATTCAGTGTGGCTTAAGGACAAAATTATTAATATCCACATAGGAAATCCCATGGACGGTGGGCTACAGTTCATGGGGTTGCAAAAAAGTGGGACATGACTGAGCAACTAAACAAACAACAAAAAACAAAGACTTTCAAGTGGGCCTCCCTGGCAGCTTAGCAGCGAGAATCTGCCTGCCAAGCAAGAGACCTGGGTTTGATCCCTGGGTCAGGAAGATCCCCTGGAGAAGGAAATGGCAACCCACTGCAGTATTCCTGACTGGGAAATCCCATGGACGGAAGGTTCCTGGTGGGCTGCAGTCCATGGGGTCGCAGAGTCAGACACCAGACACGACTTAGCGACTAAACAACAGCAAGAGACTTTCAAGACCAGTTCTTTACTTTAGAAGTGTTTCAACCTCAAGCCTTATGCCATGTGTGCCCCAATTACAACGTCCAAGTTATAAGGAGCATGGTCTCAGATTCTCTTATGTCTGTGTCCGCTGGTCATTTGCATTTACCAGCTTTTCCCTTGGATATCCTGATGTTATTCCATCAAATACACCTATATAGTAAGAAAGGAGAAAATGAGGGCATAAAGTATGTTTTTAGTGGGTATCTGACACATTTTTCTTTGTCAAAGATCCCCCTTATGAAGATACCTAAGCTAATATTCAAAAGTAGAGTTAAGAATAAAGTTAAAATAATTGCTGCATACTTCTTGGCTTTTAGCATGAAATCAGAATATTGATTACATTTCACGTGTATCTGAAAAATATAGCTTTCAAACATACCCTGCAGGACTCCAGACCAAACTTCTAATAGAGGACAAAATGGGGACATGGCCTCAACATGTCATTTAGAAAGCAATTCTCTCATTTTTGATAGTTTCACTGTACTAACACAGCTGACAGCAAAACAGGGGCAGAGAACAACATACAAAAATTTTAAAGCCTCCATTTGATTAAGCACATAGTGTAATTTGATATTATAAATTTCTATTTACAGTATACAACATTTAATTGCTCACACATGAGATTTCTGGCATTTAACTTCTGCCTACATGATAGTGTTTCTGAAATGTCACAAAATAAAAACAAAAAAACAGTATTGTGATTTGCTGCTGCTGCTACTAAGTTGCTTCAGTCATGTCCGACTCTGTGTGACCCCATAGATGGCAGCTCACCAGGGTCCTCCGTCCCTGGGATTCTCCAGGAGAGAATACTGGAGTGGGTTGCCATTCCCTTCTCCAATGCATGAAAGTCGCTCAGTCGTGTCCGACTCTTAGTGACCCCATGGACTGCAGCCCACCAGGCTCCTCCGTCCACGGGATTTTCCAGGCAAGAGTGCTGGAGTAGGGTGCCATTGCCTTCTCCATGTGATTTGCTGACTCTCACCAAAGATTCAATGTAAAGCTCATGTTTCTAAATGTTAGAAATTCCCGATGTGGTATTTTTGGTGACAGGCGTATTAACTAGATTAAATTTATTATTAACTATATTATCATATAATTAACCTAATGTTTTATTTTCAAGAGGGGCACTTTGAGTCACAGAATTGTACCTTCAGTGAATCTCATTTAACATGAAGAGTCACTGACAAATGGGGAGAGGACCACACATGTAAAACCCATCAATTCTCACGGCTCACCATAGCACCTATGGAAGAAAGACTAGCCAAAGTAACAAGGTTGGAAGGAGAGGAAAACTGGACAAAGAGGTTCTGAAAGAGGGAAGGAGTCACTGTGTGAGCTGTTGCAGGGACCAAAGATGAGAATGGAGACACATGCTGGGCACTTGGCACCAGAACTGACAGCTGGGAGGAGAGACCAGTACCAGAATGAAGAACAAAGGTAGCAAAAGAAGAGGCGAAATGAGGACGCACCAAGCTGGCACCTCAACTGTGCCAACCACCAGTGTCCATGACCCAGGCATAGAGAACTACCTCAGAGGTTAGTAGCACCCAGTCATGGGGCTATTCTCAGCTATCTGGGTTGGCTGAAGTCAACCAAGTCAGGAGTGCCTCCAGCTGCACTTTCCAATCTCCTGGGACGTTATATGGGTATCCCCCAAATAGCAAAAGTAGTCATTCTAAAATGAACTCTAGTGTTCAAGCACATGGCCCAATGTTAGAAAACCCTTCTCCCCATTACACACAGGAGCCCACACATACCCTACCCAGCGGACCTCTGACCAGTCCCACTGGACGCCTGAGGTGAAAGTGAACATTGCTGCCTTTCACCGCTCCCCCAAAGACAGAGAAAAACACCTCTCAATCTCACCCTGCAGCTTCTGTGTCAATGCAAGCACCTTTGAACAACAAAACTTACTTCTATCAAACAAGTCTGAGAGGCACGTTTTAAAATGCCTCGCAAAGCCTGCCTCATCTCCCCAGAGGCAAAGTCCTCTCTGGGCCTGAAGGGACAGGCCTCCTGATTAGCCATGTGAGGTCAAACAGACCGCGAGGCCCAGAATGGCTCCCCTGCACCTTCACAACACCTGGCCAGCCCCAGTACTCCGAGAGGGCCAGGAGGTGTAACCACAGCTCCAGGAGGGGTGACCGAAAAGGAGGGCACGCTACCAGAAGCTGGCCTCGGCGAGTCAGGGCCCGCAGTGTCTTCTCAGACACATGAGACAAAGCATATCTCCAGACCTACTCCGAATCACACCAGAGGCTCTCCGGCCCCCTCGCATTAGTGTGAGATGCTGGAACATGTGCCTTCTGATCAGGTCCCTTTCCATGTTATGCTTAATACAGCAGGATGAGAGAAATCAGAAAGTGCAATAAACTTACTCATGTCCCCCTGTAAACACTGGAAGAGAGGTCTTTAGCAGAAACACAGGTAATCAAAAGAAGGGGTGGGGTCTGCAACATCCAAGCCCCTCGGCTGTGGCACACAGCTGACAAATGTTGAGAACCCTCCAGATACATGGGAACATGCTGAAAGACGGGAGCAGAGAGCGTTCACCTGACTGAACTGAGGTACATTTTGAAAAGCGAACCTAAAATGACATGATTCAGTGAGAGCTGAGGGAGTTTATTAATTCTCCCACCCTCTGAAATTTGGGCTGAAAGAGGATACAGAGTTGAGGTTCAGCAGCTTTCTGGTGCCTCGTGGGAGTAAACCCCAAAGGTCCCTTTTCGTCTTCAGGAGCATGCAGTTCAGACCTCAAGCTCCGGCCACTGGCCACCACCAGGGCGCCAGCACAGGGCTGTGTTCCCTAGATGGTGAGGTGTCAGTCAGGTATAAGCTTCTCCAGAAAGCTGCTCTGAGGAACTTAGTTCCTCCTCACGTTCAGATGGAGACCCACCTGACACCACGTTCTGCTTCTCTGGGAACACAAGGAGCATGGCCAACATGTTCTGTTATTGGATGTTGTGAGGGAAAGCACCCTCATGACATCGTCTTAAACTAAGAAGAGCAGATGCTTGAAGAACAGATACAGAGAGAAGCACTGACTCCATTTCATTCAAGTAAACACAGGTAAATGAAGAGAAATGTATCGCCAAAATAACGAATGCTCCTCACCCACACAAACGTGCATCTGACGTGTACTTGTGTGTGCTGACACCCCTTCGCTTGTGTGTGCCTGCACACTGCAGAGACGACCTGGGCACTGCAAACACCAGACTCCCCACCGGCCTGGAACCGTACCTCACCAGGAGGGGTCCTCACCGATGCAGAGAGCAAGATGGGTCAGAAAAGCCAGCCAGGCCAGAGGATAAAACAAAAATACCCAAAGCAGCAAAGCATCACAGTAATAACCCCTTTCAGGATTCAATTATGCTACTTTGAAGTTAAGACTATTTGCATTAAAAAAAAAAAGACTATTTGCAATTTTAATAAAAGCCAGAAAGCAGGAGACCATTGTGTAACTGCATATTCCTTAGGAATAAGTCAAGAGTATCAATTTCACCATAACTCTTAAAGTAGAACAGAAATGGCCTCACAGTTAACTGCTGAACAGAGAGGCTCATCTTCCATAATTTCTATATTGTGACTACAAGCTCGACACACAAGTCACGAGGCGAGCTAGCAGCATACCCTTAGATCTTGAAACGGATGTCAGTTTGATTCACACTGAGAGAAGAGGAGGAAAAACAGCACTCTGCTGCCACTTTTAACATCGACTGTCACACACAGAAAGTCAAAGGTAAAAGGAGTCATCTCCAGGCCCTCATCACCCAGTCCAACCATCCATTCAGGAGATAGTGGTATCAGATTAGTCTGCATTTCTAAAAGTTTACTCCAGGACACTGGGGATTGTTTTCAAATGGATTTAGTTAAGGTATACAAGTCCTACAGAAAGCCAGGACTATGGCTGCAGTTAAATGTTGATTCCAGTACTCATCAATCAAGTCATCTTTTATGACAAGTAAAAGATCTTTCCAAAGACACAGCTGAATCACTGAATTTAAAAAAAAATCACTGAATTTTTTTTTAAAAAAACAATAATCTGAATGAACCACCTTGGAAGTCACAGAGTAGAAGTGACAAATAAAAAGCATGCTCTTATTCTTTTTCAATATTTATTTCCACCAAAAGATTTAAAGGACAAATACCAAAATATTAAGAGTAAGTAGCTCTCTGGATAACTAGATTACCAGTAGTTTTCAATTTTCTTCTTTACACCTTCTTAGATTTCCTGTGTTTTCTCTAATAGACAGTATCACTTTTATAATGAGAAAAAAATGTTAATTTCCTTGACTCATGGTTTGTTTGAAACTGGAAGGCCAGGCCTGAATACACCTAGCTGAAATAGAAAAACAGGAAAGGTGCCACACCAGAGAACAAAACTGAGTTATCCTGGGCAGAAACTGGAACATACCAGGGCTGCAGCAGTCAACCTGGCATTCAGTCCAGATTTCCAGTCTCAACAACATGAACTGGTGGAGCACGGAGGCCACCGAATCAGCCCTGTTGGGCATGCTGTGATCCATGCCACCCTGTGGTGTCACCCAGACTTCATCAAGGGACTCTCCGAGGCGTACGCGAAGGGTTAGGGGAAACTCAGCTTTTTATGTTAACAGGGGCTCGGTTATCACAAATAAAACCAAATTAAAGTTAATTCCAACCTCCTGCCCCTGAGTAAACCTTTCTCAATAGCTCCTGTGATATGGCTGAATTCACTTTTTTCCTCTTTACTGTGTTCCCTGATAAGCTCCTGGAGAAGGTGTTTATAATCACTGAAACATCCAAGATATCAATAACAGATACAAGGAGGAGTAGAACATTATTAGAAAAATTTACAAACTGATCAGTGCTAAAACAGCCAGTAAAATGCTAGGTCTCTCAGACCCTATGGTGAAGGAGTGTATGGCACCAAGTTGCTGGAGCAAGGAACGGAGGGTGGGTAGGTGTCCACAAGCTCGGGAGGGCACTGGGAGCGCAGGCGGGAGAAATGCAGAGCACAGGGAGAAGGGCACCTACGCCTGAGCGCGCTGACCAACCACGGTGCTGAGAAAACGCAGCCTGGGAAGGCGTGGCTCTAGGATGGGGGGTGGCGATGGGGCTCAGCTCCTGTCAGACATACACACCTGCTAAATGACAAAGGCTGGGAAAATTGAGACTGGTAAAGCGATCTGAGGTCTGAGTCTGTGCAACAGCCCAAAGGAATTCAGTCATGTTCTCATGAAGCCTGACAGCTTCATTCTTCACTCTCATCTCTGCTCCACACCTCCCAACCACATCTCTTCCCAGAAGTATGTGGTTGGCCTCTTGATATCACTGCTTCCCCACTTAGAGGACACAGTGACAGGGATGATTTTGCATTGGGGAAGGCAGCAAGTACAGAAGGCTGCATCCTAGGGAATACCACAGGGCCCATTAGAGAATCAGTTTACAGAAATGAGCACAGGCCAAAGACACGCAAGCACCTCCCCCTTACCAGGATGCTCTGCTCCACGTGCACTGCCTGAGAGCTGCTGCTGCTGCCCCGTCACCTCTGCCCCTTCCCTCCACACACACGCAAACATTTAATATTCTGGTAATGTGGACCAAAAGCCCATCGTAACTTGGAGCCCATGGCTCCCATGGTATCAGAAACAACGCCTCACTTTTAAAACTATCCAGAAATGAAATTCTGCGATACTATAACTCACATAACACATATGGGGAGACCTTAACAGAATGCCTCCTCTCTGACACAAAGGAGAATTAAAAGGAAAGTTTTTCAGAATGCACTGATTCAGATTTCAGTATTTCCAAACCTCAGTACCCTGTAAGACATAGTGAAGCACTGAGAGGCCTAAGGAGTTCCCATAAACACAGCGCTATTAAAACTAAGCAGGTGTGTGGTGTAATTACTCAGATACAAAAGCATTCCCACTGATGACAAGATTTTTTGAAATGGCAAACAACTCTTGGGAAAATTCAACAAAATACCATCTTCCTAGGTTTACCTGGCACTTACATTCCTAGATAATTTAGTAAACATTAAAGCTGTATATATAAAAGAGCTTAGAGCTTAAATATTAGACACAGATTTTTCACCTGTGGAACTCTCCAGCAGACACCTGGAGACTGTGTGGGAGGCAGCGTAACTCCTTGCCACGCTGGAAACTGCTGTGCGTCGGACACCAAAGGTTCCTGGACTGAACCCACCGAAGGCCAGGAGTACCTCCAGTCCCTGTAACCCCCACAGCACCCCCATGGGTGTGATTCTGCCCTGTGAGAACCATTCCCCTTCACCAAACTGCACCCACAATGATAGAGCACCTACGGAAGCCAGACTAATTCACGCAAATCACATGCAGCTGAGGCTGTCTCTTGGGCTCCCAGATCATAAGAAAAGCATCTCTGCCACCATCTCCCTCCCACAGGCTCTGTCACTTGGGTGCCTCTGGTCTTTTCCTCTCGTGAGGTAAGGTGCCTGCCCTCCCTAAGAGTATTACATTTAACCTGGTCGGTGCTAAAACCCATTTTGGATCATCACAAAGGACAGATGGGCCTGTAATAAGTGTTCTGAGACTCCTGCTTCTGCTCACACCACCACAGCGGTCATGAACCTCACTCGTGATGCAAGGGCTGTTTTACCAGAATGCTCAGTCATGACTGATTATATGACTTATTTAGAAAATAAGTTTATTTGATAAGCTCACTGCCAGAATAAAACATACCTGCAGAACCTAGGATAAACAAAATAATGAGCAACTTTCAACTCTTGGCCTTGAAAGTGTACAGTAATCCCTGCTATGTCCAGTGATATGACAGACTCTTCCTGACAATTTTTGTAAGGTCTCTGGAAATAGCCCAGATTTATACAAACATCCTTTAGTTGCATTTTTAATAAAGAAACCTTAAAAGCTACCTAATTCTGTAAGCTAGAAACTTTACCATTTAATTATTTAAAGCACCATAAAACATGATTCTATATACACATGTGTCTACTCTATATTAAAACAATGTTCATAATCAGAAATATAAACTTACAACCTTAGGTTTGAATAATAAGAGAAACTAAAAAAAGAAAAGTACAAATATAAAATCCCTCCTAAAAGTAAGCTAATCTAATTTTATATCAAGTTTATAAGAAAAAAAAAACAAAATGGAAAGCTGACAAACTATTACAACCAAGCCTGCTGGCAGAATCTAGATCTTAGAGAGAATCAAGTGCAAGGACTGTGATTTTAGTTAACACGTATTAAAGATGTTTGAAAAATTGCAAAAACCTGAAAATTGTTCCTAGCTTTCTTCTGTGCAGAAGAATATTTTAAAAATAGTCAAAGATTAAGGTTATTCCTTAAATATGGTCTGTGATTAAGGATGTGGAAAAAACAGAAGCCTCATACATCACTGGTAGGAATGTAATAGGGTGTAACATTTTGGAAAACAATCTGGCAGGTTCGTAAAAAGTTAAATGTAAATTTACTGTATGACTTCTAGGTAACTATCCAAGAGGACTAAAAGCATATTGCCACAAAAAAACAAAAAACAAAAAAAACCCACCACCCAAAACATAATAAAAAAACTTCACACATATCCACACAAAAACTTATGTGAGTCTTTAAGCTGAAAGTCTGAAAGTTAGTTGCACAGTTGTGTCTGACTCTTTGCGATCCCATGGACTGTAGCCTGCCAGGTTTCTTTGTCCATGGAACTCTCCAGGCAAGAGTACTGGAGTAGGTTGTCATTTCCTTTTCCAGGGTATCTTCCCAACCTGGGGATTGAACTTAGGTTTCCTGCATTGCAGGCATATTCTTTTACGAACTGAGCAACTAGGGATAAAGATAGCCCCAAACCAGAAACAACCCCAACGTCCATCTCCTGTGAACAGACATACAAAAATGTGGTATATCCACATAACAGAATACTCAGTCAGTTCAGTTCAGTTCAGTTCAGTCGCTCAGTCGTATCCAACTCTTTGTGACCCCATGAATCACAGCACGACAGGCCTCCCTGTCCATCACCAACTCCCGGAGTTCACTCAAACTCATGTCCATCGAGTCAGTGATGCCATTCAGCCATCTCATCCTCTGTCGTCCCCTTCTCCTCCTGCCCCCAATCCCTCCCAGCATCAGAGTCTTTTCCAATGAGTCAATTCTTTGCATCAGGTGGCCAAAGTACTGGAGTTTCAGCTTTAGCATCAGTTCTTCCAAAGAACACCCAGGGCTGATCTCCTTTAGAATGGACTGGTTGGATCTCCTTGTAGTCCAAGGGACTCTCAATAGTCTTCTCCAACACCCCAGTTCAAAAGCATCAATTCTTCAGTGCTCAGCTTTCTTCACAGTCCAACTCTCACATCCATACATGACTACTCGAAAAACCATAGCCTTGACTAGACGGACCTTAGTCGGCAAAGCAACATCTCTGCTTTTGAATATGCTATCTAGGTTGGTCATAACTTTTCTTCCAAGAAGTAAGCATCTTTTAATGTCATGGCTGCAGTCACCATCTGCAGTGATTTTGGAGCCCCCCAAAATAAAGTCTGACACTGTTTCCACTGTTTCCCCATCTATTTCCCATGAAGGGATGTTAGGAATAAAAAGGGACAAATTACTGACACATGCCACAATGCGGATGCACCTTCAAACACATCAAGTGAACGGGGGCAAATACATAGAACCATATACTGTGTTATTCCACTGATATGAAATCCAGAAAAGGCAAACTTACAGTATTAAAAACAGGAAGTAGATTACTGGTTGCCTGGTGCTTGGGAGACGGGGGGAAATAAGGAGTGACTGCTAATTGCCACCAGGGATCTTCCTGAGATGATGGAAATTTTCTAAAACTGAATTCTGGTGCTGACTGCACAACTTGGCAAATTTTCTAAAAACCAGTGAATTGTACATTGAATTATATGGTATGTACATTACACCCTACACAAGCAGTTAACAGCACATATATACACACAGAGAGTCTACAGTTGAAGCCCTGGACGGCTACAAAGTCTTAAATCTGTGTTTTGGTTGTCTCTCTTATTTTCTTGACTCCAGAGTGGAAAAGATGACATCAGGCTATTAACATTATGAGAATGCAGAATTTTGCTATTCAATTTCCTCTTAAAGATAATAAAGGAGCATGAGGGGAGGGAGTCATGCAAGAGGAGCAAATAAATCTGCTCTTTCCTTATTATGTAGTTCAAACCGGGTCATGGCCCTATTAGCCAGTAACCACGAGTAGCTTACTTATTACTGGGCGCTGCCGGCGGGGGCAGTGCTGGGGCCTGGGAACAGAGTCCAGCCCCCTACGAACACAAGCAAGACCTTTGTAATGGGCAAAGCCAGGCCAGGCACTAGGCTATGCACGATAATAGACATCCAAAGCAATTAAGAAATGAGAAAATACAGAAATTCTTATGTATTAAAATCTTATGTTCATGTATCAAAATCTAACACAAGCCACTCACCTCAAACTTAGGTTTTGTTAAAATCGGTATCAACTTAATAATTTTACATAATCAGAAAAACGTCAATGGTGAGTCCGGCACACTCTGCACAACACCCTAAGTCAGCCTACAACGCCTGCACTCCCATCTCTCGAGAGAGGCAACTTTCGCCAAGCAGCTACTGAACAAACGCACTAGCTCTGCTTTGCAGACTCATGACGGACCATCTTTACAACAGGACAAGGGACTAGATGGCATCTGGCACTGTTACTACAGAACCAGAACGGGCTCTGGGGCTAAGTCTGAGTGCCATGGGCTGACACGGCTCATAGATGGAGGGTTGCAAGGGTCAGGGTGACAAGCATAAGGAACAGCCCCTGCTGGAAAAAGGGTCATGAAAGAAATGTGTGAGGATAAGCTAATCAGAGCCTGTGGAGTTTCCTGACCACCCACAGCCAGGCCAACAAGACTGCCCCTGCCATCTACTCACAGAAGGTCCCAGCTGGCAGCTTCAGAGCATGCACCATGTCCAGAAGACATGCATTTTAGGACCGTCATATACATCCCTGTATAAAAGTTTCTGAATAGGGGAGAGAAAAAAAATAAATAAATGGTTAAGAGGGCCAATCTGATGGAAACGGTGTGGAATTATTTTTAGTTGAAGTGGATAGGATCTTATGAAAATGAAATGTTGTGGAAAAGAGTATTCAGGCAGGAAAAGGGAAATACTATATTTGTCCCCTGCTCTCCCACCGCTCTTAAGCATTTCCTCTACTCTGGGAAGAAAGCAATAAAACTGTTCTCCCTCTACTCAGAGACACAGTGGTCAACAGACCTACTGGCAGACCCCGCACTTGGGCTTGGAGTACAGAAAAACACCACCTCACGCTGCTGTGGCTCTTGGCTGAGGTGCCCCCTTGGCCTATGAAATCCCTCCAGTGGCTCTCACTGCTCTGCCTGGGAGGAAATGGGGAGAATGTTCCAGTGGGCTCCTGAGGGGCCCACACCACCTTGACTGCTTCTGAGCCTTCAGCTGAACTGCACCCTGACTGCTCTCTGTCAACAGAGGTAAGAATATTCCAAGAATGCCAAAGACTAACAAAAATGACCAGCAGTGTGTTCTCATGACTCATTCCCCTCGTCCCATCCCACTTTCTCTCTCAATCCTTAATCTCTATTTAAAATACACTTCACAAGGGAAAAGGAGGGATTAGCTGAATAAAAGTGGCAACCTTCATAATCTGATGGAGCAAGCTGGCTAGTATAACATCTGACATGAAAATTACCCTATATTAAAAAAAAAGTACTTTCCTTCCCATAAAAAAATTTAAGCATGCTCATAATTTAGAGGGCATGTGGAGTTTAAATCGTTAGCAATTAAAAAGCCAAAGTCAGTCCACAGAGTTTTGTCCAATGACCCTTTTAACCACTTGAAAATGAGATCTGATTATCAAGTACTGTTATGGCTGATCTATAAAGATTTCTTCCCCCCAAATATTGATCCTGGGTTTACATGAGCAAGGACATTCTGAGAAGCCTTTCTAAAATTAGGCACAACCCACTACTCATAGTTGAGACAAACACTGGGCCCATTTCTTCTGTGTCTGGGTGGGTTTCTATTAGTAAGTCAGTACCTGGGGAAACTTACTACTCCAAGTCCGTTCGACATAAGAATCATATTACAGCAAACTCAGACCTCTGTAGCTATAGGATATGTGTATGGGGTTATCTCAACACTTGTTTTCAAAAGCTTCTTGGATGCTCAGTACACCAACAAGCACTGTATTTCTTGATGGCCACACTTTTTGCAAATTAAGATCACTTTAATTAAGACCTGAAGCCAAATCAATAACACAGCTCTGATGATGTCAACTAAAATTCTCTTTGGAGGATCCCAGTGGAAACTTCCAACAGAATGCGAGGCAGCGTTCCCCTGAGGCAGTGACCCCAGAAAGCAGATTTCTGTGTCAGCTTGGGAGACAGGTGCACCTCGAGGCATGGCTGGGACCTGTCACGGCAGTGATGAGGCTGCCTCCTTGGTCTTAACTCTGGGGACACTTCAGCTGGTCCTACAGACACCAGCCTAATGTTCAAAACTCACACCCTTATGGCCATTCTCCCATGGTTACATTCCTTGGTCTAGCTTACTGGTTCTCAGGGTTCCTTCTGTTCTCATTAATACACCACCAATAACAAATGACTTTATGCCCTGGCAAGAAAAAGCTCTTTATGCCCTGAAAAAGACCATCACCAATAACATTAACATTAATAACTACTGCTGGTGAGCAGCGACACAGTGCCAGCTCTTTAGTAAGTGCTTTGCGCTATTTTACAGATGAGGAAGCTGAGGCTTACACAGGCTAGTTTATTCAAGATAAAAAAGCTCGTAAGAGGTGAATACGGGATTTCAATACCATGAAGGACTCTAGTGGGGAGGAAATGTACTTTACAGTTTCAATTTACTCCTAAGAGTGCAGATGACCCACAAGGCATTAGCTGCAGCCATCTCCAGAGTTCTGTGGAGAGAGAAGCTAATGGAAACCACACATGTTCCGGGAAACCAAGAAAAAAAGTGTCTGTTCACAACAGATTAACATTTCTCTTGCCAAGAAAACTAGAGTCGGGAAACTGCCTGGGAAGTAAACGTTCTTGACAACTGAACTCTTCTCTACTGAGCTATGGTTAAAACTGAACTACTGTCGAAACAGTATTTTATTGTTTACTTATTTTAATTTTGAATTATTTCTGATATTAAGATTTACTATAATGAGTTGTCTTTTTAAAAAAGGAAGTTACTTTTAAATATGCCGTTAACAGTTTTTCACAGAAAAATTCCCACCACGAGTACCACAGAAATACATCTTTCTTTTTAACCTTCATTTAAATAATGTGTCTCACCCTCCAAGATTATTGGAAGATTATTTTAAAGACAAGTAATAAGAATACTGAAGGTCATATATTTATAACACATCCCTCTCTCTTCTCTGTAACAGTGTATGATTACAAAACAGGTCTGATATAAAAAAATTAAAAACCGAGAAACTATGAATACATGCTCATAAACTATAACAATCACTTCTGGTGTTTTACTCGCTTCTCCTCCTCCTAGTCAAGAATCTGAACACCAGAGCAAGGAGTCTAGTAGCAACAAGTCAGATTTCCTCTCATCTTTTATCTGGAACTCCACTGGATTACAGCAGTTCCCCAAAAACCCAATGTGAAGTTAAGCAAAACTAAGCAGAAAAGTACGGTTCACCTTCTGTTCTGGAGACAGGTTTGTTCCACCTTCACTTTCTCCACTGAGCCTCTCCCTAGGACAGCTCATGATGACAGTGACTCTGCATTATACACAGGGCAGTTCTAGGGAAGCATGAGTCAGAGTCAGACGCAGACGCAAACAGCGCCAGCTCTGGAAATAGCGGCTGCAGCCTTCCTCCAAGATGGGAGATAGTGGTCACAGAGCAGGCCTCGGCCCAAACCTCCCCTGCTCAGAGGTCAAGGGCCAGTGAAATGGGTAAACTGTGTGTGTCAGCACGCACAGGCACCCAAGCCATACACACACAGTGGTACAGCAGTGATCCTCTGTCGGAAGATAGTTCAGCGTCATTTAGATCTGTCTTACGATAACCCAGTGCTCTAAGATTAGGTAACGCTACCGTTAACCATGCCAGCGACTTAACGCTTAATGAAGACTCAAAGTACACCAGGTGTTAGCAATACAGGAGTATCAACCAGCGTATTCTCTCCAGCACCTTTCATTCTGTTGGGAAGGGCGCCTTCAACACAAATGGAACGGCTCAGTACCTGCCTTTTCTGTTCACCTGTCCATCTGGGAAACTACCTGCCAGTTGTGTTGCAGAGAACACACAGCCAGTTCCTTCCCTAAACCATAATATTCCCATTCACTTTGTCCTGCCAATAGTAGAGAGTTCTGGGGAGCTCAACCTTTCATAACCCAAGTTCAGCATTTATTGATACTACTGTTTTGGGGGTAGAGCTGGTGTCATTTGGCCCATAAGCAAATAGCCAGGTCAGAAAACTACAGAAAAACTTCACTTTAAATCTGTAAAGCATCAAGGGATGAATATACTTAAACATGGAAAGCAGTCTTGCATTTAGAAAAAATTATAATGTATACATTAAAAAATATGTGCACAGGCTGGAGAAAAGGCGTGAGAGTAACTTTACTGCATTCCAAAATATAATGCCTTCTTATTAGGCCACACTGTGTTGGATTAAAAACAGCAACAATATATTTAATTTGTTGTTTAATTACACACAGCAAAAACTGTGATTTTCCTGTCATAGTTGCTTGGTCCATGACAAGTATCACAAAAACCTCAAATGATCTATACCTTGTAAAGTTTATTAACTTAATATGAAAAGCAAAATTTCACACCAACCCTTGCAGACACCTAACTGTCTCACCAGAGTATTGCCCACTCTTTGGAAGGCCTGAGCTTTCAAAATCGGACCCAGTCCACACCTAGGCAAGCCAGCACTCGAGGGTGCTCCATGCCAAGACCCCGCTCTGGACAAGTTTCCAGGCCACAGGGAGTGGCCTTGGAGGGGCAGCCCGAGTCTCCCATGGCGTCCTTTCCACTCTGCTCAGGTATCTCTGCTCCATGACACAAGAAATCAGCTGTGCAAGTTTCTCCTCAGCCAGAACCCAAAGCTGCCCCCTCTCTCCACAAGCCCACTTCCGGAGCTGTTCCAGCAGAAGGCTGAAAAGAGCACAGCGGGACAGAGCCGGGGCTGGTCCCAGGTCAGTACTGCGGACCTCCAAGTTCTCACGTGGAAAACAAGGGTTGGAGTTAGAGAGGCCCAGAGGCCCTCCCCCAGCCTAACTACTCCAGTCCCGTACTGCATCGCACATAAAGTGCTGAAGTGAAGCGTGAGCTGTTGAGCTCTCCACCGGATGCTCTCCCAACCTCCGTGCACTCTTGCGGCCTGGCACACTCAAGTGTCAAGGACTTCAAGTAGCTTTCATAACGTTATAGTCACTAGCGCATTCCTCCAGGTGCTCGATTTATAATTTTTCCAGTTATTTAAGACAGCTCCTTGTTGGTGGTGATTTTAGTTTCTGAAGTTACCTCAACTTCTTAGTTCTTCCTGATATTCTGTGCTGCTGTACTACACAAAGATGAGATTTCCAGTGACAAAACCAATGTTCTAAACTATGTTAGAAACTCAACATGACCAAGAACCATTTTAGAGAATATTTCAAGACAACCACCTGTACTAAAATTCACTTTTTGTCATGAAATAAATTAAACACTGCAACCCTGCCTAGTGAAAGGTAACAGTTCTCTCCTTAGACCAGAAATGACTGTAAATGACAACAGAGGAGGAGGTGCGCCCAATACCAAGTGTCATTCATTGGCTGGTATTTGTATAAGCTCCACCAGCCTTCAAAGGAACTTCAAATCAAAACAGTTTGAGGAGAAGAAACAAAAGCGATGACCTGAGCACAAAAAATGATTACAGACTCATTTAAAATGGAGCTTTGCTAGAACAGAAATCTTATCAACAGCCTGAAGAGCACTTTGAGAGCTTCCTGTTTGGAACAAGAACAATGACAATTTATTCCACTATAGTGGACAAACTGGAGAGATGCAAATGAAACAGTAGATGAGTGCTGAGAAACAGGATTGGTCTTCTTGAACAATGTCAAAAGATAAAGACAAAACGTAACAGATTTGTATGCCTCTTATGCCTATATTTGCTGCAAACCGAAGAACAATTAAAGGAAGAAATCAAGGCTGTTTAGGGGTGTATGGCTTTTTTTTTTTTTGGTCTGTAAATAAATTTAAGAATGTTTTCCTGTCTCATTATTGTGGAGAAGGGAAAAAACCCAAATGAATGGTGTCTATCCACATACCATTAGGTAGTCAGTCTTTCACCATCTTATTTGAAGAGGTGCTCTAAAACATACTAAGTACTTAGTAAATGCCAGCTGTTTTAGATAAGACACCTCACTTAACTCCCAAAAGATTCTGGCAAGACACCTATCTCCCTTTGACAGGATGCGAGGTGGTGGTGCAGTCAAAGGGGGCCACCATGGGAGCCAGACCCGAGCCACTCAAGGTCTGAGGCCACCGAAGGTCTGCACACGGCAGGGAGGAGAGTTACCTCTCCAAGACACCTGCACCCCTCTGCAGAAAACAACTGGATTTTATCAGTCAAAATCCCAGAGACATAAGAATGGATTATTCTACAAGAATCAAAAGAAAGCAACAGCTAACAAGGCTACGTGGACAAAGAGGACCAGAGTCACGAGGAGACGGAGTGGGAACCAAAGTAGGTCACTACAACTGACGCATGAGGACTCTGGGCTCAGTGACTCATTTGGGGATCCTGGGTGAGACACTCAGAGTTTCCACTGAACACACTACCACCTTCGGATCTGCAAAATGGAGGACAAAACCTTATTAGGATTATTTGGACACTTACAGATCCTCACAAGAAACAAAAGCCTTAATGTATTAAAAAACATGGCTTAACACCCGTAAGAATGGCTAACATAAAAAAAAAAAAAGAAATCTGATAATATCAGGTGCTGATGAGCAGGCAGAGAAACTGGCTCCTGAGGACCATCACTGGTCCTCAAGACATTATGATAAATAAAAGAAGCCAGATCCAAAAGACTCAAGTGCACATGATTCCATTTATATGACATTTTTAGAAAAGGCAAAGGTATAAAGACAGAAAGCAGACTTGTAGCTGCACAGGGTTACCAACAGCAACTGACCATGAATGGACACAGGGGAACTTTTTGGTGACAGAAACCTGTTCTAAAACTTAAGGTAGTGCTGGCTGTACAAGTGCATATGAGTGAGTTTCCTGGCATATAAAATATATACAACATATAATTCAATAAAGTTGTTAAGAGAGAGAATCAGAATCGCTATCTTCTGTTGTCTATGAGAGCACTCAGCATCCTTTACCTTTAATGTCAAGAATAAATATAAAAGTGCATCTTTTGACACCTACAGCTAAAGCTTATATGTGTGACAGTTAAGGAGAAAACATCAGAAACCAATCCGTATATGAACATAGTCCAGCAGTAGGTTCTGTTTCTCTTCTGCATTCTTTCTGTTGTTCTACTTGAACATCTCATGCTATTCATGAATATCATGAATTTTTCTTGGACACCAAACAAAAACTGCCCCAGAAAATTAACAGAATGAGCCTTACTACTTTCAGTTATACATGAAACCACATAAAATGACTACTGTTGCCTTTTCAGTGAATATGTCAGAAATATCAAGACCTATCTTCTGAGACCATTTTCCCCATTTTACATAGTTTCATTGGCATTAATTAGGAAAACAGTTTAATTGCTTTCATATACATAAAATCTGAATCTTCACAGATGTATGATTTAATACTCCAAAAAACCAATGCTTGTTTAATTTACAGGATACATAAAACGATCAATGATTTGGATATATACTTCATACCATTTTTGTGGCCCACCTGACAAGTTTGTTTGTTCTCATCATCAAAAAATAAAAGGGGAAAAGTAAATAAATAAAAGGAGTATATAACTGTCTTTAGAAATACTGTTAAAAAAAAAAGTCATCTGCAGTGCTGAAAACACATGGGATAGTTTTTGGGTAAAATAACACAACATCCAAAAACCAACAAGAGGGGGAAACTCTGAAGATCTCTCCAAGTCCCCACCTGTAATATTCTCATTTCATCTTGAAACCACACAGGAAGGAAAAAAATCCAAAACTGAAAGACACAAGTTAAAGAATGAAAAACTTACATCCTCAAGTTCAGAGGCAGCCTAAGTTTGCTGCAGCACTTTGACTTGACATTAGCAAGCCAAAGAGAAGTACAGCTTCCCCTTGAACAACATGAGTTTCCACTGCATGTGGCCCACTTATCTGTGGATATTTTTCATTAGTGAATACTACAGGACTACATGATCCATAAGTAGCTTAGTCCAGGGGTGTGGAGGAACCTCAGATATGGGGACTCACTCTAAGGTTTTCCTGGATTACCCTCCAAGTTGTTCAAGGGTCAACTCGACCAACTTCACAGTTTCAGTAGGTTCTCATGAAAACAACCTGAATTTTGGGAACAGAAATTATGACATCCTCAACGCTACAATGCATCAAGAGCTGAATGAACTGGAACCAATATTTGTATCGCTTCACTAGCCTGGACAAGGCTTGTGGATAATGCAAATAACCCAAAGTGATACAACTTCCTTTCCTTGTGAGATCCAAATCACTCTGTACATATACCTGATGTTACCTCTGAAATGAGTTTGATTCAATTCTGCTTTCTTTCCAGTTTTTTACATCTTAACAGTAAAATCTCTGAGGACTGTTTCCCATTCCTCTGTGCTCCCTACTCCTTACTAAGGGTTTTGCATGTTGTGGATATGCAATGAAGTTAGTTAGTAAATAAATTGTTTAAGTAAATATAGAATTTAATAAGGAATGCATTACACAGAATCAGGGACAGTATTGCATTTCTAGCCTTGAGTTTCCAAATCATTCTGATTCATAAGTATCACCAGAATTTCTATGATGGGTTCCAGCCTTACTTCCAGAACATGGATGCATTTATTTTTTAAAATCACATATTCAAATAAAGACACTAACACTATTTACATGTATGTCAATCAAACCCCTATCTGTGCTTACAAATCAGGTAAAAGCATTAAAATGGATTCAGTTAATTCAATTACCCAATTTCCCACCATAACTTCCAGCCTGCATGTGTAAAGGGTTGCTTTATCAAAACAAGGCCCAGGAATGGAAACTCTTAGTCCAGGGTAGCCTCAGGTAAAATGCAACATATACATACTCATGTCCTTGGTTTGTGCTACACTGGTTTGGATTTATCACATGCTATTTTGTAAGTGATCTTTGATATGTTGTGTGTTTTATCTCCCATGGCCAGAAATGACATCTCTTATTTCTTTGGTATTTTCCAGCAGCGTCTTACACAAGGCCTTATATACAACAAATCTAAGAAAATATGCTGACTGATTAGATTCATTTAAGGTTTTCAGCTCTCTGAAGAATAGTCCTTTTCCCTCTCTGTGTTGTTTTATGCACATATAAATGAAAATTTAAAAATTAATTAAAAATTAATTCATTAAAAATTAAACCCAGAGTTTTTTGTGGGAAACTAACATATGAGAGGATTATGAAGGAGATGGAATTTCTAAAGAGGTGTTCGCAAAAAGTCACAGTGCTTTTAGGCCAGTGGTTCTGCCCGAGTGGATCAGAGTGAGCTTACTTATTGCCATGTGCACAAAGTAGACTTCAGAGTATCCACTTAGATTTCTCACAAATATAAAGCCAACTGAAATCCAACTGACTATAAAATGAAATACTCTTAAAATTTTAAAGTTCCTGACAAGGGGCTTTAAACAGTAAGAAGTAAAATAAATTTAAAGCACTTTACATACAGTATCTTAGTCTTCAAATCCACTCTCTGAGCAAGCAAAAACAGTTGTCATTATTCTCATCTTACAGATCAAGAAAGTAAAGCTCAAAAGCGAGTGACAGTTGGGCAAATGGACCCACAATGAGATATCTTAAACAAAAATTTTTGGAATTAAAAAAAAATATCTGGGCATCCAGGAGAAAAAGCAGCTCACTCTGACGAAAAGAAATGAGGCTAGTGTCAGACTTTATGCAAGACAATGGAGGGACATATTCAAGATACTTAAAGAAAATATGAGCCAAGGATTTTATGTTTAGTTGAACTGACCTTCATGTACAAAGCGTATAAACTTATAAACATACAAGAGCTCAGGAAATACTGCTGCTCCAAGCTCTTCCCGAGAAATCCACTACAGAACTAGCTTCAAAACACCAAAAGACTAAAGATCTATATAAGGGTAGATGATGAGCATTAAATATAGACTTACTTCCAGAATTAAAGCTAAGTGATTTTATAAAGGATACAGTATAATATGTAATGGCTACATGCTCTGACATTGTAGGTATAGTACAGCTATCATAAAGGATAAAGGGGATGGGAAAATTATATGAAAAATACATTAGTTTGTTGACTGTTACAGGTATTTATCTGGAAATTGAAAGATAAAACACTTCAAGTCACAGGATGGAAGACAAAGAAGAGAGAGGTGAGAAAAGGTTAATATCTAATTTTAGATATTAAATATTGCAAAGAAATCAATACACATGAGCAAACAAAAGTGAACAAGAGGCAAAAATGTGTTATCATGTGAAAGTAACCATTAGAACAAAAACACAAGCCTTCCTAAATACCAAAAAAAGGACAAAAGAAAAAAATGTACCATAAAACGGAACATATTAATTTTATAACTAATACAAATTGGCTTACCTGGGCAAAATACAAAGATTTTCAGTTAAAAGCAAAACTCAAGTGACAAACTTACGGAGCACACAAGTAGGAGGCAGAGCTAGAGTCAGTGTCAGTCTTCCTGGCTTTGAGCTTTTTATAGAAAAGATGAAAAAGATGACCCACGACTGATAGTAAAGCTCTACCAAATGTGCTTTAATGAAAAACTCTGTCATTGAAATTTCTTAATGCAGAAGCCAGGTAAGACTTTATACAAAAGTACCATTAGTGAGATTCATGCATCTAGTTGATTCAACAAATATTTGCCGAGGGTGTATATAATTAGGTCCTTTTCTAAGCACTGAAAACACAATGCTTGAGTGTCATTTTTCCTTTCTGTAGAGACCCAAAAATATAAATGAAATATATGTTGGCTAGACTTAAAGACACATGCTAGTGTCAACGTCCTAAAATAGAAGATTAATGGAGACAGTGACAGGCCCTAAACTACACTGACACCAGTAGGTGCTACTAAAATAATGCATCTTATTAGTGCCATAGGATACCAGGCACAAACAGCAGTTCACTAAAATGCCTAATATGGGAATGATTGCCAAGTAAAGCATTCTGTCACAGGAATGTAACTAATGCTTCCTATAAAACTAAAAGTCACGAAATTTTTCCCTGCCTGCCTTCCTTTTCTACCCAAACTCTTATGTTTTATATTAAAATGGCTTTCATCTCTCACGGCATATAAGAGTTGATGGCTGCTGGCATCAAATCTGCTAAAATCAACACCAGTGTAATTATCTGCACACTTTCAAGTGTTTTCAAAATACATGCTGGTTGAGATTTTCTTAACTTTGAAACGTATGCTTTAAATGTTGGTGGTCTATGACTGTCAATAGCCTGGGTTAAAAAGAATTTTAAAATCTTGCCCAAAGCATTCTCTCCTACAGCAATTATTCGACTTGTTTATAATTCATCTACCTTCACAAAGTGCTTGACACAGTCTACAACATCCTCATATCATATTGCTATTTTGTGACACTACTTTAATGGTACATTTACATGAGCTGATACAGGTAAAGCACTTAAAAGAGTGCTTGACACATGACAAGTGTCAGCTATTATTATATTAATAGTTCCATTCAAAGGTTCTTTTTAAAATATGTGAATAAGTGCACGAGGGTAAATGGATAACAATACTTTAAATTTTTCCTATCATGTCAGCTGAAAATGGGAAGGAATTTCAGTACACTCAGAATTCTCACATTTTTAAAGAACTGCAGAGTCTTAAAAAAAAAAATCTATGAAACAGATGAAAATGTAATGATACAAAATTATACAGGTCAGAATTCCTTCGTGAGGCTATCAAAAACACATTTTATCAGCAATTCTATCTTGATCCAGCCAAGGCGTAAAAAGAAAAACAACTAAGATCCTGTGAAACTAGGTCTCATCTGAGACCTAGGTACAGAAAATTTTGTAAACTATGTAGGGATTTCTAGGGATTTACAGAGAAAAAAGGGAGACCCACAAAAAAAACTGAGTTTGAAATATTTCAGCAATATAACAAATTGCATATTAACAGCATTGTAATTACCCTTTTGTTTGGTTTCTTTGTAATTATTTTTTTTTCTTTGTAATTATTTTTAATAAATTATTCTGCCTCCCCCCATCACTCAAGTAAGTTGTCATCCAAAGGCACAATCAGAACAACGCAGGACACAAAGGCACTCACTGATAGGGAGGGCGTGAGGGAGGGCGGCTGGTGCTTCCAGAGCTGTGACTCATTCGAATCCATAAGGCTTTTCTACGAGATCAAGTATCAATGAAGCTATTGTAAGAGATTACAGCTATATATATGTAGACTGGTTATGAATTCTCACAGGGCAAGAGCATTTTTGAAAAAAGGAAAGGGCACCAATGTCTGGGAAACCACTCAGCACGAAGACTGCCTCAATTACATAAGACTGGCTGCCGCACCTACCATTTTGCTAAATCTGAGTAGTTCCTATAAAGAAAAGAAGACCCTTCAGTTCAGCACTCCCTAAATTCATCTGGCACCATTCTGCCAAGCTCTGTATCTTAAGAGTTCCAGAGTCAAGCCTAACACAGTTGCCATCTGCTGTTACAGATCCAAGAAAGAACCAGATAATTTTTATTAGTCTTAAATACTGTTTTCCAGAAATCATAAACCAAATAGAAAACAGATCTTGGTCACAAAAGACAAACAGCAGTAAAGGACTTTATTAGTTTAAAATTTGTACCTACCTTTATCATGTTGAATATTTCAGTATCAGAATCGTAATAAAAACATTCTCCTAGAACGTGTAAAATTTTAAAAGGACCAATAAAAGTGGCAAAATGCCTAAATCAAGTTGGATTTAAAAAATGTTCTGTGAATTATTATCAAGTCTATCAAGGTCTTCAGAATCAAGCGTGTAGAAAGAACAAGTGAAACAAAAGCAGAGTGAAAATAGTCCGGAATTTAGTATCACAAACAAAATAGGTCCAGTATTTTTCTCTGAAAGACTCCGAAAATCGAATTTATCATTTTGGCTCCTACTAAAATGGCCACTGAATATTATAAATCCATTTTCACAACCACCTTCCTAGACTTTCATGTTTCACTCGATATTTCAAGGAAAAATTTCACTAAAATTTAAACAATTTTATGCTCAAGGGTATTATTTTTCAGGTTCTAGCAGCAAAGAATAATTAAGGTAACCTTACAGGGTGCTTTTGTTGGAAACCATTTGTACCTAGTGTTTCTTCTAACTACTCATAACAGAGACCAATCTCACCCTCGCCAAGACTCTTACTTGGAAACAAACTCACAGGAAGGAGTGCTTGTTAATACTAACAGCAAAGCTTAGTATTGTTGAATTTCCAATGTTTTGAAAGTATGCCGGTGAATACTTCTGACATCATAACCAGAAATGAGTATCTTAAAATTTGTTCCCTCTGTTATCAGATGCATAAAGTAGGAAGCATGCTTCCTTCAAATATGAAAACTGGAATTTTCCTTCTCTTAAAAAATAAATCATTAACACCATTCAGGTATTTTCTTCAAATATATGATTTCATACATTATTATTCTACAGTATATCCTAATCCCTGAAATACTGATAAAAGAAGTATCAAAAACATTGTATTATTTTACACGTATATATTTATAAGAACTTTATATTAGTCCTTAATCTTTGAATACAATGGATAATCGGCATTTATCTTTGAATCAGTGAAAGATAAAAGCAGGAAAAAATGTGTGTTCTTTCAAAACCAATAGTCACTTAGTAAAATCTATTAACATTATTTTTAAAAATACACACTGTACAATTCACTGTCGGTATCACCTTTGTTTAACCAGTCCTTTGCAGAGCAGGCTTATCCATTCATCCTAATTGTCCTTTGTATAGTTGTTCACGTCCCCTTGCCTTTCTGTTGCATGAATTATTCAAACTAAATAAAAGGAACTCCAAATAGTGAAAAAGGAAGAATATCAGAAGGTAAGGAGAAAAACATCTGAGACTAAAAGCAAAAGAGAGGTGAGTTTTTAAACTGAAAATTAAGAAAACAAATAAACAAACAAAAAAACGTAAAGAAATTAAGTGACACCAGTGGAAAAAAGAGCTAAAACCTAAAGATAAAACGGAAACAAATGTCAGAGAACATAGGAGAAAATGCAGACAAAAAAAGCCTCATTTTCAGAAAGACAAGAAATGAAAACCTGTTAGGTGGCACAGGAAGACAGCAGAACTACCTTGTGGGTGGGTGCGATCGACGAGACACAGCAGTGCCGGCCAGGAGAGCATCTGAGAGCACTTTTGCAGGGGTACCTCTCACTCAATCAGCTTACTTTATTTCCTTATTCGTTATTTTAACCCACAGTTGAGCACAGGATAAGTTTGTTTTGCTTCTCCTTCTAAGTTCACTGAAAACCTCAACTAGTATTTCAAGCTATACCAGGTTATGCCCACCACTTAGCACTTTCAAGATTTTAAGGAGGGAAAATAATTATTCCTATAAAATTTCACTCTTTAATGTTTAACTCCAGCCAAATGCCCATTTTTAAGACCCTGGCCTTGCACCACTGCTTTTTGTTTTCCTTCCTCAGGCAGGTCAGAAGACAGCTTTCCCCGAGTCACTAAAAATCAGAAGAAAAATGCTATGACCTAGCATAGTTAAATACAGACCAGTCATCCCCCAGTTCATGCCTGGGGCTGAATCCTGCCTGAGGCCTGAAGATGCAAATAGAGACCTAGGGGATGGAGGAAAAGGGCAGCAGGAGGGAAAGGGGCCAAGACAAAGTAGGCAAATAAAAGCGATAGGTTTTAAATGTCCAACCTACAGAAACAACTAAACCCTTTCTTATTTTACGGTTACATAAAATAAATAAAAGGAGAAAAATTCTAATGTTATAGAAAAACAGTAAATGCATGAAAAAAGAAAAATTGACTAATATGCTTCTACCTGTGGCATGGTGAACATTTTAAAAAACAAAGCTCAACTCCATGTTAAATTAACAACCTAGATTCCAATGAATAACAGGTTCAAATCCCAGCAAAAGGTTAACATAAGACCTAGGTTTGAATATTCAATACCACAGAATTTGATCCATATTTTGGAATAGACACTCAGGCAATCAGAGGACACACCTCGGCTACCAGCTGCTGTACAGCTTCTGTGTCTTTCAGAACTTGTTCTAATGCCCTTGGTGGCTAATTGCACCCCCTTTCTCCCTGTCCTTGAAAATATCACATGCTTTGCCTCAGTGAGCTCCAAACTCTAAGATAGAGCAGAGGCAAAGCAGTGGGCAAAGGGCTGAGCTGCTGTGCAGAACCAGAAGGAAAAACTGGAGACATTGATAATTAATACTCTCTTACACAATTCTCCCCCCTTCTTGCCCCCCTCCCCCCACCTCCACCCTCAAAGCTAGTCAGATTTAAGCTTCATTCCCTGAAAGGAAGCTTGGCATGACAGTCTCAACCCACTTCATTTTCATGTCCTCCTCAAAACTACGGCCCACAATTTCTAAGAAAAGTCAGAAGCACGTTATCCCCATAAGCTCCAACACAATAGCCTCTCTCAAGGAGAAATGCTCAGTGAAGAACTCCAGTGTTCTTGGAAGGCAAACTCCTCAGTCCCTAGCCTCATTCTCAGAGGGCGGTGGTCAGGTCACAGATGGGTAACACAGTGGGTGTCACATATATGGTTACTTCAAATTCAGATTCTGGTAGTGATTACCCGGTAATCCACAAAGGGTTACCCCTTCTTTTATGCATGAAACATTGTGCGCTTGGATAATCTTATTTGGGGTTTAAAAAAATAATAGCTAAAAAATATTTTTTAAAACACTAAACGAGCCAATTTGTAACTCTTCTTCCTTCTTTGTACATTTTATGATCTCATTCATCCATCACCTCACAAACATTTTTAAAAACGCCTAGACCATGAAAAGTTAAACCAACACAACCTACCATAGCATGCTAAGGTACAGCCAGAAAACTCAAGCCAGTTCAAAATGACCACTTTTTCTATTACTGTTTAACTGAAGTGACATGTACGACTCTTTGTTTAAAAAGGGAAGGGCTTTTCACACACTGAATGTCTCCTTACAAATGACCGAACTCCTAGGCCAGTTCTTTTTGTAATTCTCTCAGAAGCTGCCCTCGGTATCCTTAAATGCACTCTGAAACTTTGGTATCACCTTCATTATGATGTGCTTTATGCACATTCTCGGACGCTGCAATGCCCATACTAAGGCAACACATCACAGAAGTTGGCAGCAATGCTATCAGCAAGAATTTGGCTTCAGAGTCAGAAATGATTCATCATACATTCTAAGCAGCAGAAAAACAACACACTGCTATTTTAATCCCTTGGTGCTTTCAAGAATCAAAAAACAGTAAAATAATTAAAGCAAAAGCAACAAAAATCCTATCTGCTGCAATGTTTGTAAAAACATTCATTTTTAAGAGTTTTCAACAAAAGCACTCAGGAAATAACAAACTACTTACCTTATTTCATAATATTTACTACAATGACAAATCAAGTTTGAACTTAACACAATTTCAGGAGAAAACAGGTAGTCCAAACTTCTGCAAAGTAGCACACTGAAATTCTAAATATAGAAAAACAAATTTCTCATTTGCTTTAAGTAAGCAAAATCCCTCCACTGTTTCAAAAGTAATACACTACTTTCATCCTCTCTCTCCATTTTTGAGAGTACTCTATAGTCTAAATTAATGAGTGTGAGTGGTCTCTCTCAGGATCAAACAGAGAAACCTTATACTGTGGGTCATTTACTCAGAACACTCCCTGGTTTTTAGAGATATTATATCATAATAATACCACATACCATAATAAATGTTACTGGTCTAATGTAATAATGTAATGGAACTGGTTTTCTGTCCTGATGCTCTATTTAAAGAGCATGAAAGAAATCTGCATCCTGGGTCCTTTTCACTTCCTGAGAACAAAGTACGTTGATAATCAATAGGATTATCAATCAGTATTTCTATAGAACTATACCTAGGTAAATCTAAGGTTTACTGCAAATTTAATTAAAACGTAAAAAAAAAAAAGCTACCCTATTGTGGTGACCAAGTATTGGGGGAGGGGGCAGATAGGGAGACTGATCAAGAACTCCATCCAGTGCTCTCTTTCGGGGACCCCTACCTTCTCAAACACTTCTTCTCTGTCCTTTCGTTTCCGTTTTCGGGGTCTCCGGTTCACTCGGACCCATTTCGCGACCTGAAGTTCAAAAACCACAGGGCATTTTAAACATAGGACAACAGGTCCCCAGGGCCGCCCCTCAGCGTGAGAAAAGAAACGATCGACGGCCTCACGACGCAGCCTTCCTCGGCTTCACCTGGGGGAGCCACCGGCACCTTTAGGGCATCCAGAGGCCGCCTCAACGCTGCGGGCCCTCGGGTCTGCGGCGAGCCGAGGCCGTGACCTTCGCTCCGGCCGCTCCCTCCGTCAGCAGCCCGCTTGGCCGCCCCCGCACCGGTGTGCGCAGGAGCCCCCGGACGAGGGCCATCTTACCCACCGTTGTCGCGCGCCGCCGCCGCCGATCGCGGGCTCCGCGCCAGGGATGCAACGCGGGACCCACGGCCCAGGGAGGCAGGGAGGGGAGCGCGTGGACCGCGTCGCCCGCACTCACCTCGGCGCTCACTTGCTGCGCGAGCCCGCACTCCGCCAGGGCCTGGCGCTCCCTCTGCAGCGGCTGCGGGGGAAGGGGACAGAGTCAAGTTTATCCCGGGAGCCGCCCCAGCCTCCCTCCCCCGCGCCCCACCAACTCGGCGCGCTGACCCCCTACCTCGCCCGCAGTAGGTGAAGGTGAGAGCCGGGCGCCGGAGCCCGCGCTCAGAGCCGTCGCCCCGCCGCCCCAGCGGAAAGCGGCGGGTGCTAGAGGCCCGCAACACCTAAGGCGCAGGGCGGGCGGCGGGCGGCGCGGGGCCCGGGCGGCGGCGCGGGCGGCGGGCGGGCGCTGGGCGG